>NW_027527817.1:83121-169533 GCF_008692635.1 Crocuta crocuta
GAGAAGAAGGGCGGAAATGGTGGGGGAAAGGGAGAGAGTCAAACCATGAGAGACTCTTGAATGCTGACAAAAACTGAGGACTGATGGATGTGGGGGGGAGGAGGGATGGGCATGGAGGAGGGCACTTTGGGGATGAGCACTGAGTGTTATGTGGAAACTAATTTGACAATAAACTATTTGTAAAAAGAAAAGAAAAGAAAAGAGAAGAAGAGAAAAGAAAAGAAACTAGACCACTTTCCTACACCATACACAAAAATAAGTTCAAAAGGGATTAGGGACCTCAATGTAAGACAAGAAACCATCAAAATCCATCTCTTTGATCTCGGCCTCAGCAACTTTTTAGTAGATATATCTCTGGAGGCAAGGGAACCAAAAGCAAGAATGAAGTATCATATCAGGACTTCATCAAGATAAAAACCTTCAGCACAGTGATGGAAACAATCAACAAAACTAAAAGGCAGACTATGGAATGGGAGAATATATTTGCAAATTACGTATCAGATAAAAGGTTAGTATCCAAAATCTATAAAGAACTTATCAAACTCAACACCAAAAAACAAATAATCCAGCTAAGAAATGGGCTGAAGACATGAATAGACATTTTTCCAAAGGAGACATCCAGATGGCCAACAGACAAATGAAAAGGTGCTTGACATCACTCATCATCAGTGAAATACAAAGCAAACCCACAGTGAGATACCATCTCATGCCTGTCAGAATGGCTAAAATTAGCAGCACAGAAAACAACAAATGTTGGCAAGGACGTGAAGAAAGGGGAACCCTATTACACTGCTGGTGGGAATGTAAACTTGTACAACCACTCTGAAAAACAGTATGGAGTTTCCTCAAAAAGTTAAAAATAACGATACCCTACAACTCAGCAATTGCACTACTAGGTATTTACCCAAAGAATACTAAACTACTGATTCAAAGGGACACATGCACCCCAACATTTATAGCAACATTATCAACAATAACTAAATGATGGAAAGAGCCCAATGTCCATCACCTGATGAATAGATAAAAAGGATGTGGGGAGATATATATATATATGTATATATAGAATAAAAAATGAAATCTTGCCATTTGCAATGATGTGCTAGAATATACTATGCTAAGGAGAACAAGTCAGAGAAACACAAATACCATATGATTTCACTCATATGTGGAATTTAAGAAAACAGATGGCCATAAGGGAATGCAGGGAAAAAAAGAGGGAAACAAACCATAAGAGATTCTTAACTGTAGAAAACAAATTGAGAATTGATGGAGGAGAGGTAGGTGGGGGTGAGCTAAATGGGTAATAGGTATTAAGGAGGCTCTTGTTGTTTTGAACACTGAGTGTTATAAGTGATGAATCACTAAATTCTACTCCTTAAACCAATATTGCAGTATATGTTAACCAACTAGAATTTAAATAAAAATTTGAAAAAAAAGAAATGTATTCACATTTTAAAAAGTGTATTTTTAAGAAGTCTTACTATTTTCAAAATCTGTAATAAATTCTAGTGCTAAGAAAGTGATCATTTTTTTCTTGTTTCAGTCACATCATCTATATATTGAGTTGCATAAGATCTTTTCAAAATGGCTTTAGACACAGAAGAAAGCAACTTTAGGTGTAAGTTAAAAAATTCTGTAAAACAAAGTACCCAAAATTCAGCAGCTTAAATATATATTTATTATATCCTTTAAAATTGTGGAAATTTACTTTCCAAAGTACTTATCTAAAACTCCATAAATGCAAAAATTGTGTTATTAAAAGTGAATTTATTACTGTTTTATCTATTTTTCTATTATTTATATAATGAGGGCAATGCTAATATGTAACTCAAAGCTGCATTTAGTTTCACATCCATTGCATTAATACAGCTTGTTCTGTGTTGATCATGAATCAACTGATGTAGCTAGATTTTTTCTAGTATGGACTAGTTCTGCTTATTCATCTACAGGTCGTCTAGGGGCTTTGCTTTAAGCTGTGGTTGGCTAAGACATCTTAGCTGGGCAATGTTGATCCACATGCCAGGCAGATGTATCCTTCTTATAGTAATGGAGTTACAAGAAAGGAAGTAGAAACATATAATGTCTCTCAGGCCTCAACTTTGAATTAGCATAATATTACTTTCTCTTCATTCTGTTGGCCAAAATCCCTCATGTAGCAGAACTAAAAATAAAAGGGTGGGAAAATAAGGTAGCCCTTTCATTGAGAAGAACTACAAAGGCACATGACAAAAGGCTTTAATACTGTCAGGAATAAAGAAGTAGGGTCAATAATGTATCCCATCACATTTCCTTCTTAATTTTGAAGCACTGAGTTTTCCTCAAATTATAGCTGCACAATTTCACAAAAGAAAAGCATTATTTGTTTGTTTAGAGTTAGGTTGGAAATATTGTCACTATAGACACTATACAACTAAAATAAGCTTATTAGTGGCACTGTAAAATCATTCAAGCCTTATAAGGTAGCAGTAAGATTTCTATGATGCAATGAAGTATAAACTTTCCGTTTTCCCACAAATAATGAAAAAATACGGAATGTTTCCTTCCATGGCTTTTTGGCAACTCATTTCTCCCTTTAATTGGAAGTTTGGGATTTCTAAGTGTTAGTCTGTAAATTTATAATTGCAAACAATTAAAGTCCCAAAAAGTATTAATATATTAATTACTCTGTTTTCTACATTAAGAGGCCAGTGTTATTAGTGTATAGTTGAAAGTCCCATTTGCTTCTATGTTCGTATATTAACCTGGCCTACCTCTTTGGCTCTATATTCTCCAAAGAATATCATCATCTATTGATAGTTGCTTTGTGAATAAAAAAGGTATTCTCCTAAGGTTATAAAAATAGTCAGCTAAATGGAAAAAATCAAGAAAAAGTTCCAATTATAAAAACATGTAAATGACTTTATCTTTTTTTATATTTAGTATTGTATAGTTATATAATGAATCCAGATTTGTATCTTTTAAAAGCAGGCCATGGCTCATTATGTATATTTACGTTAATAGGTTAAGGTCAGCATTTCAAAATTTTTATGGAATGGAATGGAAAAAAAAGGAATAGAACAAAAAGAAAGCATCACATTCACTGTCCATAGTCATAGTAAGAACTTATGAAAACTCTTGCTTCGGTTTTTATGTGTGTGTGTCACATAAATATAATAACCAGTAACAGCATGGGTGCATATGAAAAATTCTCTGGTTCATCTCTCATTTTCAAACCAGAAAAATAAATTGTATGGTTTAAATGAAAGTATACAGAAAATGAAATCTTACAGGTTTCCCTCATGTTATTTCCTCCATTAACATATTTCAATAACTGCAATTCTCCATACTGCTTAGTTTTTCTAAAGCCTAGCCTTAAATCCTTCTTGCTATGTAGATAGGGCTTTAGACCAGTTCTAATAACTAGGTACATTTTTGTGTACAAGATATTTGTGGAGTAGATACTTAAATTTGAATCCTGCCGAATTATTGATAACTTGTCATGTTGAAATATTGAGAGTTTGGCTCTTCTCCCATCTACATTTCACCTAGTGTATTACAGAGTACAGGGTTTTAGATGGCCACCTGAAAGGCCATACAGCTTACGGAGTTGTATAAAACATCATTCTCTAGACAGTTAATTCAGAGAAACTCTTTGGTGTAGTGAAAAGATAACAAGGCTAGGAATCGATGAGTCTACTCGCAGGTTCCAGATTTGTTCCTTGTGTCTCAATGTACAATGTAGACAATACTGCACTAACCATAGGATCATCATGAGACTCAAAACAATCTATGAGAGCATCTTTAGTAAATTCTAAAGTACTTTAAAAATGATTTGAAGATAACAAAATTTTGGTATTGAATGTATTGTAAGAGTAAGCATATTGAAACGGGCTTTGGCTGACAGCAGTGACTGAGAATATCAAGTTTAACAAATAGCTTCCGTCAATTTATCACCTTAACAGTGGAGATTGAAGAGCCAGGCCAGATAGTGATTAATGCTGGAGGAATAACTCCTTCTAAGGTAATCTGGAAATATAAGATAAGGACATAAACCAGATTGTTAAGAAATCTGGGACAAGTTTTTGCTTTATTGCAAATACATATACATACCCCTTAGTTTGGCCAAATGGGGAATATTAAATTATTTACAATTGAGGGGGCGCCTGGGTGGCTTAGTCGGTTAAGCGTCCGACTTTCGCTTAGGTCGTGATCTCGCGGTTCGTGGGTTCGAGCCCCGCGTCGGGCTCTGTGCTGACTGCCAGCTCAGAGCCTGGAGCCTATTTCAGAGTCTGTATCTCCCTTTCTCTCTGACCCTCTCCTGCTCACGCTGTCTCTCTCTCTCTCTCCTAGAAATAAATAATATATTAAAAAAAAATTATTTACAATTGAGAAGCGGTGCTTGATAAGGGATAAACTTTATTTTAAAGATTAGCATGGCAATTTGAACTAAATAATTCATTTTATTTTGATTTGACCCTTAGGCAAAGCAATATCCTAAATAAAATATCTAGTTTTTGGGAGACTGGGTGGCTTAGTTGGTTAACTTAATCAGCTCAGGTCATGATCTCACTTTTAGTTCAAGCCTTGCTGTGAGTTCTGCACTGACAATGTGGAGACTGCTTGGGGTTCTCCTTCTCTCCCTCTCTCTCTCTGCCTATCCCCACTTCTGCTCTCTCTCTCTCTCTCTCTCAAAATAAATAAACTTTTTTTTTAAAAAGTCCAGTTTTCTGTTTCTCAAGACAAAGGAACTAAAAATATGACATAGTTATTCATTTTGATTAATTTATGTTAGCCTTAAAATACTTCCTTTGTTTTTATATAAAAATGTTTATTTTATTTTGGAGAGACAGTGTATAAGTGGGGAGGGGCAAAGAGAGAGGGTGACAGAGGATCTTAGCTGGCTTTGCGCTTCTAGGCACCCCAGTTTTAAAATACTTCCTATATGGTATCATCACAATAATCTTGGAAAGGACATTCCATAACAAAGGGAACTTAGAAAGCCATCTCTTTTTTAGAATTGCACCTGAGTCATAGCTAATAGACCACCAGAGGATGCCACATAATTCCTTGTACTCCCTATCACCACGTGTATTGAAATCTATATGTGATCGGATACTTAAATTAATTATCATGCCCCCTTCTCTGCTTTCAGTATAAGCTCAATTCAAATTAGCAGTTACTATAAAAGTCATTTGAGACTAAATGCTTCAAGTTGTAATTATATTTAGCATCTCTGAGTGGAAGGGACTTCTGGCAAAGCAACCATAGCTAAGTGTAACTTTGCATTCTCTGCACCCCATCCCTAAACTATGGTTATATCTCTGGTTAATTTCCACTCTCCTCCCCCTCCTCATTTGAGGTCTCACTTATGTGCTACCCTTTCACTACACAACATAGATATTTGTGACCGAGTGATGCTTGATTTCACATATAGATATGGCTTTCATCTTATTCGTAATTATCTTTTCTAGGTACTGAGGAAAGCACTATTTCATTAATATTTCCACTAGACTAAATAATTATATGATGGATTGCAATCTACTATCTAGATTCAGGGATTGAGTCCAATTATAGGTGAAATTGGAGGTTATTCACTCAAGTAATCTACCAGTAAGTAGGATACCAAATGAATTTTCTTTGCTTTTGATGAGTGTCTGCTCTGTGTTTTTGTGTGCATCATTTTATATATTAGTCAGAGTTTGAGGGGAAGTACAGCATCAAATTTATGGTAACAGCAGTTTTCTTTAAAGCATATCAACAGAGATGAATTGGCAGATTTTGATTCACCATCTTTTATACAATATTGCCCTCTATGGGAACCTAAAATATTGAAGATTTTAGCAGGATGATAAGTATATTCTTTGATGTACTTCTATGGTGATCACATGCTTCTTTTTCCCATCTTAATTTAATTGCTGGGCTCTTCCTTACCCTCAAAAAGATATAAACAGCTGAGCTGGCAAATAAATTTATCATTTCTTTATTATGAAATGTGTTTAAGTATTACTTTACTTAATTTGTTACATAACTTGTTTTGCTTCTCTTTATTTTATATTACATTCAAGTATTTGTTTTGTTCTTTTAGTAAAATATCTCTATCTTCAGAGTACCGCATCTATTTCCAGTTAATTTATAACTATTTTATGTATGATAACTACTATTCAGAAAGAGAAAATTTGAATTATAGCAATAAAATAATATGATATTTATTATAATATAGAAGATAGACAAATAATATTACATGCTGGAGAATTTAGAAGTAACAATGTCATTCTTTTCATTCAATAAACACAAATTAAATATTATGTATAATATTAACATTTAAGGAAGAAAAGATTTTATTCCTACTAAAACATTTTTATTCATGAGTAATATTAGAGAGATTTTAAAAACATGGGTTTCAAATGTAAAACTAATCTCAGCTCTTTTTAATCCATGGGAAATTGCTTTATAATGCATCTTTGCATCTTTGTTTTGAAATTAGTTATTGCCTCAATTGTGGAATATAGAACTGGTGTGATGGTTGCATTGTAAATACATTTATATGCAAAATCTTAGTGCACCCCTTTCCCATTTTCTGACTCTGAGTTGCCACCATTTGTCCATTCATTCATTCATTCATAAGTTTTTTTTTAAGTGCAAATATCTATTCTGTGCAATTGCACTGCTCCAAGTATCGAGGATATAAATCTCAAAAGAAAAAAAAAATATCTCTATCTCCCAAAAGCAAAGACTTTGTTGCTGAGATTATAATTGAGATCCAAAATTAGTGTGTGTCTTATGGTGAGCATAGCATAACATACAGTTGTCATGTCACTATGTGGTACACCAGGTACTGATGTAATATTGTGTGTCAACTATACTTCCATTTAAAAAAATAGTGTGTGTGTCTGTAAGACAGATAATGATGGTAATATAGAGTTGTATACCTAACCACTAGCTGGTTACAGAAGGTATCTCTGGGCTTATAAATTATGCAGTACAGACTAACTGGGCTTTGTAACTCATATGTTTACTTGTATCACCTTTCAAGTACAAAGGAGACTTTCAAATATTGCTGACTAACTTTCAAACATCATGTTCTTATATGACTGCATGCAACTAACTCTCTCAACGCCACCCTTCTAAAATACATGGCTATACTGAAACCAAATGGAAGAAAGACTGGGAGCATCCAGTGAATTATCCCAGAGTGATAATTTAGAGCAAGGCATTGGATCTAACAGGACAGAAACTGATTTGCAAAGGCTTGGTGAAACATTAAGATTTCCCATGCTGATCAGAGCATTAGCAGAAGTAGCTCATAAATGAGATGCCTTTCCCCAAAGGACTGTAGCAGACAGAAAACAAATGATATTGGGATACCTAAGATAGCAGGACTTTGCTAACAGATGAAACAAAGTACCGTCTATGACTGAAAGGGTTTTCACAAATTTATCATCAGGATACTAGGATTCTGGTCCACAGTATATTTTTCACTTTGAACATTTGGGACTTTAAATTAGAGGATATAAAATGACTGGATTTGTAAGACCTAACTTAAAAGGAAATTATCATTAAAGCACAATAAAAATTTTAGCAAACACATTACAAAGAAAAGAAAAAGACAAAGAAACAAAGTGAAACTGCCTATTGTAGATACCCCATTCATACTGAAGCACTTTGTGGTATTTAAAGATTCTCCTCTGATAAGAAACTCCCATTGGAGTGTGGCCTAATTAATATACTTTATAACCTCTAACCACCTTCATGTAGCTCAAAAGAGAAATTTACTGAAAATTTCATAGCAGCAATCAGATCATGGAATAATTATAAATTTAGTTTCTACCGTCTCCTCTCCTCTCACCTCACAAGGGTGTCACTAGTGTGCTACCCTTTCATGAATAGTGTGATTCGATGATGTTTTGGCCAACATCTGCTATTTATTAAAAATCATGTTCCTTTAGGCAGTTGCCAGCCAAACTGGAATTGGACTATTTAGATTGTTTTTTCCTCACTTGGCCCATCTAGCTTTGCATCTTCAAAGGATTTATTTGAAGCATTAGCATGCTGATTTCTCTCTTGCTAAAACAATGCACTATAGTGATACTGGCAAGAAGATTCTTTCTTCCATCCTGAGGTTACCATTTTTTTTCTCACTCAGTAATTTGCTAACAAGAGATCCAGATGTGTAATAAGATAACATTTAAGTCTGTCTGGAGTGTCTGTTACATAAGTAAAGCTATATGACATTACTTTCTTTTCACCATGTATATGATTTGTATGAAGCAAAGCTGATTTTATGTTCCTTTCTCACAGTTCACATCTGAGTAGTTACTTGCAGAAGGGTTTCTCCCCGCTCCCCTTGAAAAAAAAAGACAAAAAACAAAAAGTTTTTGTATTAGTCACTCATAGCTCAGTTAGAGGCTTTTCTCCCTGCAGGCATAAACTTTGAACATAGCAGTTTCTTTTATTCATGCTTTTTTCTTTAAAAAAGAGTTAGTAAGAGCCTTTTGTGTTAGCTGGGACAACTAGAAAGTTGCTTATGGCAGAGAAAAAAGAAAGGAAAAAGGAAAGGAAAGGAAAGGAAAGGAAAGGAAAGGAAAGGAAAGGAAAGGAAAGGAAAGGAAAGGAAAGGAAAGGAAAGGAAAGGAAAGGAAAGGAGAGAGAAAAGGAGGAGGGAAGGAGAGAGGGAGGGAGGAAGGAATGATAGAAACAGGACAGAACATGGAACCATGGTAACAGAATCCTATATGCATAAACCTCAGTAGCTTAAATTGTAGATTAAGTTAATTGTATTTATTCAAAATTGTCATTTTTTCAGAATTAAGGAAGTGAAATGAAACTTGGTAAAATGAAAACGTATATTTAAAAGTATAATATCTTCTATTTATAATGTGTACATGTATGTGAAGGTTCTTTTTAATAGGAATTACAAGGTACTTGAGAATAATTCTTTAGCATTTTCTTTGTAAATTTCTATTTATTTTAGATGCATGCCTTTAGTAGCAACAACAAAAGTTAATGATAAAAAATAGCAAATAAGAATTTTAGAAAGTCTTAATTATGCTGAATGTGTCTGCAGTCATAATATTTTTATTAGTAGATATAATTACCCTCTGACTTTGCTTGTGAAAATGAATTGACTCTAAATGAGTTTCCTTTTTCAATAAACAAGCTTGATTTTGTTTTCTGTTTCTTCTCATGAATAAATAGGCACTGATACATACTTTACATGTCTTATGTGCATTTTAAGTGGGTATTATAGAATATTTTTGAAGTTTTTCATCTTTAAAATTTCAAAAACATGCATATGATACATTTTTTTGAACTTTAAGGAAACTCAGTTGAAAACAAAAAGAGGCTTTGATAGCAATTGAATTAAAAATATGAGGCACTTCAAAAGTGTATTAGTTAAACAAATTCAATTCATTTTAATAAGGATCATTGATGATTGGCATGTCTCTGGTCCTATTTGTTAATAGACACCTCATGGATTGTGAAAAGAAAAATAATAGAATTCAACCATGAGCACTTCGGCAAATGATTTGCATAATGTGTATTATCACAAGCTGTTTAGATACATACTACATTTGACCTTATGTGCAAGGCCCATAAATTGTGAACACAGGTAAAGTGCTTAAAAATCACTTTAAAAAATATTTTCCCTATATTCTATTGCACAAAACATTTCTTTCTAGAATCACTCATGGTCATTTGTTTCATTTCCTCTACATAATAGATTAGGAAATTGAAAATTTAATAATTTCATAAATAAGTGGTTTTTAATCATGAGAAAATACAATATACAAAGAAAATTATGAGAAAGCTACTCAAGGTAATTTGGGGATTATTTTACTTTTATTGTTAATATGAGTAGTGTGAATGTTTCCAACTTTGCCTAAGAGTATTAAGGAAAGCAGTTTGTGGTTGGTTTCCATCATTTTTACATATGTATATCTGGTGGGTCCCGCTGCTCCCAAGATTTAGTTTATTTCTGAATAAATTATGAAAAAGAACCCTATACTTTTTCTTTCCTACCATTTTTTAAAATGAGAATCTCAGATAGTTTTGTTTTTAACAGATATCTAAAGTACTTTATGCTAGAGTTTTATGTTAAAAATATCTTCCATTAATATTATATATAATGCTTTTACATTGTCAAAATGCTTTCACTTTAATATTCTATTCACTCCAAATAATAATGTGTGTTTGTTTAGCTACAAACATTGTTTATAGAATAATACTAGAGAAAAAACTGATCAGGAGCAGCTGGGTGGCTCAGTTGTTAAGTGTCCAACTTCAGCTCAGGTCATGATCTCACCGTTTGTGGGTTCGAGCCCCCTGTCGGGCTCTGTGCTGGAGAGCTCAGAGCCTGAAGCCTGTCTTGGGATTCTGTGTCTCCCCCTCTCTCTGACCCTTCCCTCCTCATGCTGTCCTTCTCTCTCTCTCAAAAATAAATAAAACATAAAAATTTTTTTAAATGAGAAAAAACTGATTAACAAGTTTCACTTGTAATAAAAAACCAAGCATGGTTATCATCGGTGCTGAGGATGTAAATCTTATTCCATGCTTTAATGCCATGGTTTTGTGATCAGATTCACTGTATTGTCATTTATATGCAATAACGGAAAGTACTGTAATAAAGTAGCATTCTTTATTGAGTTATAAAGTAGATATATATTAATAGGATAAAGAACTCTTAAATGTTTAAAACAGTCTTCCTTTTCATGGTTGTATAGCTAAAACAAGAATGATGACCAAACTTAAATAAACAAAGAGGCATTATTGGTATGAGAAGCTACATAAAATGGAAAATCTTCAATCAGCTTTTTAATTTATTTTATTTTGTTTCTCAACAGTTAGTACTGGCTGTAGTTCATTAGTGTTCTACTAATTTTTTTTTAGACATCATTGAAAGATTTACCTGCAATATATCCATTTGAATTTTGAAATGTATCACTATGGACATTCTGATTTGATCTTCCAATGAACTTTTGCATTCCAAAGACTCTTATAAAAGAGAAAGTAGTTCCTGGACTCTTCTTCTAGGTATTTTAAAATATAAAGTTTTCCCTTCTTATACTTCCAGCCTGTATATCTGAAAAAAATTGCTGTCACACAATCTATGATCTACTAGTGATGGTCTTTGTAGATTATTTAAAAAACTGGTAGACATTCTTTTAAATTTGCTAGATTTTTTTTCAATCTCCTGTCCAGCATATGTGTACAACCATCTGACCCTCAAAACCTTGTGCAGTACAATAACACTAGTAGCACTACGTGCATTAATATTATTCATCCACAAGACCACATCATCAATAAATGCTGTGTTTTTGAGGGACACCCCTTCCCCCACCAATCTGCAACATATTGAACATACTGGAAGGGTCAATGATACTGCCCCAGGAATTCAAGTAGAACTGTTTATAATCAATGACACACGTGTATGAACCAAAAGGGTATTTGGGTTTGAGAAAAGTTTGCAGCTCCATTCTCTAACCTATAAGGGATTTGGGCTGAATTGAATTAGCTCATCTTATTCCACTAATTTAAATGGTGGAGATTAAAAGAAAGTACCAAAACAAGAATAGCCCCAGGAATCATGCAGCTTAATATGAAGAAATACACTTGAAAGTAGTTTACTTTTATCATGTATGTTTTTGAATGAAGTTCAAAAAACTTTACATAAAGCAAATAAATGTAATTGATGTCTCTGAGTTAATATGAGTTACAACGAAGGACAGGTAATCTTCATCTTATATTGCCAAGAAGAAAAATTAGACATGGAGACAATGATTTTTTATTCATGTTGGGAATAGAAAGGAATCTTTACATGACAATTTACCTAAGCTAATGAAACAATCTATACAACACACACACACACACACCACACACACGACTACTTATCTTTTACCATTTCTTATGGTCTGAAACATTATTATTAAATTTTAAGAGTATCTAGCTCATTGCTATTTCTCCAAGTGTCGTACTGCTCATCACTGGCTTTTATTGAATTGATAATTCTTGTGTTTGACTGGCACACATTTACCACAGAAAACCCTGCCTTGAACTTTTCATTTTTACCCAATAGATTCTTTTGGTCCAGTGTCACAGCTGCAAAGTGGAATTCTACTCCCGAGCTTCTTAGGATATAGTCCAACTGTACAATGAAAGATTATGCAAATCCTCAAGGAGCATCTAATCAATCACCTCGGTGTGAGAGGAATGCAGCTGATCGCTGAATTAGCTTCTGTTGGAACGTATTCATGTGTAACATCCCACTGACCGCGTGACAGCACAACAGCTCCAGGTCCTTGAAAGTCTTGAGGATGATTAGCTGAAGGAATTGGCGGTTTCTGCCAATCATAATCCGGCAGGGCTGCCTTTATAGTTCTGGAGATGCGAGAGAAAGAGGGAGGGAGGGAAGGACCGACTACAGCTAAGCAAGAAGCAACAGCAGCAGTAGCAACAGCGGAGCAGAAGCAGCTGGTATTCCGGTGATTAAATAGTTCTCATAGCCTTTTTGCTGTACTAGGTCCGCTCCCTGGTGTAATTCTCGTGTCCAAGGAGGAAGCTGCATTTTAACGGTGTGCTGAACAGAGGTTTGAATCATTCCAGCTGGCTGCTTGTTTTGAAAAGGACAATGTGTGTATAAATAAAAAGAGACTCTGCTGGAAGAGTTCAGATACTAGGATTGGAGCTAAAAAAGCGCTCTTGGAATATTGTTGAGGCAGATTGTACGAACTGAAAGCTCCTTCTAATTAACCTGGAGCCAAGTGAATCTGAATACTGGATATCTCACTTTCTAACTCGGGATAAATTCAAGTTAGGATAAGAAACAATATTGAAATGCTTCTCTAGGTAAGTTATTGCTTAATTTGCTGAAACTGAGGTGTGTACAATAAATGAATATATGTTGCTTAGCAGTGTAAACAAGTGGAACACAATAAAGTTTTATTTATGAAAGATTTATGTAGAAAGAGATAGCAGTTTTAGACCAAATTCAGTCTCTCTTTTCAGCATGTGTGTGCTTATCTGTCATTACTCGTTGTAGAAGTTATATTTGCACTATAAATGGAAAATACAGTCCTGCCTAAAAAAGGAGATAGGACCTGAAATATTTTAAACTGTTGTCAGAACATTTGCAGAAGAAACAACTCACTTGATAACAATTTTAGGCTTTCATACTGAAAATGCCCATTTTACAAACTCAGCATCCAAACTGTGTGGTTATAAATGTTTCCCTGAAAAGTGTTACTGAAAACATGGCATTCAAATTGCTCAAGATGGGAACTCCTCTCTTTGGGACCTAAGGCTTATAGGCATGCTCGGTTCTAATGGTCTGCTTTAGAAAAACAGCTGTCACAGACATTTGAAATTGTAGGATACAGTCATAAATTGCTTTTAAAGAAAGAGATGGTTTCCTACTTGGTCCTATTACAAAAGAAAAATAAATTCTTTGAACAATGTATGTCATATGCCATAAGCATAAATTCCCTGGAGAACAAAAACAGCTTTATGCTATACCTGTAAATACCTCCAAATTCCTCATGCACAGAATAAGTGGGAAAATAAGAAATGATTTAAATCTGGTATTTTTTTTATCCCTTCCAATATTTTTGTTAGAGAAAGCCAAATAAAAAGGAAACCATAAGCCTGTATTTTCTTTATAATTTGTCTTGATTAATAAGATACTGTATTTTTCAGTTATCATCATGATATTTTCAAGTAATTATATAGTTTATTATGATAGGGTATGTATACTATAAGTTCTAACAAAGCTGTGAAAAAGTTGCAGTAGTTTATACTTTATTATGGCTTTTCCAAACTCACCTTTCCTTGCTTTCATGATGTCTTCTATCAGAATATATTTCATCAACTCAAGATCATAAATGTTTAAAGTAAATTACATACAAAGTTATTGATTGTTTTCATAATGATTTTAGTAATTCACTTTCTCTTCAACTTCATGGTTCAAATACTGAGCTTCTTGTCACAAAAGGAAATGAATGAAGACAAGTTACTGCAATTGGTTGAATTTCTCCAAAACTAGGAGACAATTATTTCTTCCCCTACAGAATCAAAATATTTTTATTTATATAAAAACAATAGTTTTAATTTCTTCTTTTAAAAGTATGCCAGCTATTTTCAGATGCCAGGCTGGTACTATGTTGGTCATGATTTTTTTTCATGAAGCAAATGTATGTAGAGAATATAAAGTCTAAACAGTTTATACCTTCCACTGGAATTCACTAAAAAAATAAATAATTAATAAGGAAAATATGTTTTCTACACAACATTTATCTCAGTAGAAAAATGGGTATTTAATACCATTTAACATCTGCTATGACATTGTTATAGTAACAAATCCTATGAATATTTACCTTATAATGATTAATATCACATAGTACATACATTGATAGAAGTCTCATAAGCTAAGAGATTTTTAGAACTTGAACATTGAACAGAATGGTCTTTTTTTTTACTGCATCTTAATGACAATAGGTCATAACTAAGATTGATGCTTAGAAAAGTTTTTGAAAAAATTATAATGTGTATGACTTAATACTTATTACATGAAAATAACCTTTAGGGAGAAAATGTAGATGGAGTTTACAATCTCAGACATCATTCTTAAACTACAAAAAGACAACTAACTGAAAAACTTCATAAGGATTTTAATAATTTTCTTTTCAGTAAACTTGCAAACTTACATAAATTGCATTATTATCTAAGAAATGTGCCTATTTAAATGATTTCCTTAAATACCAAAATGAAGGAAAGGGAGACTATTTTATACATAAATATTTAAAATCATAATTTGGAATTTATATTTGATAACCAAAACAGAGTTACATGTCTATATATGTATTCACCTCAAAAAAGGACTATCTTATATATTTTATCTGAGTATTAAAACTGTTATACTTGTTCTCTTCTCCTTCTCAAAAAAATCATTCTGTAATCAGATTTAAAGAAAAGTTAGTTTATTACTTCAACTCTCAATGCTAATCTTTCTTCTAAAAGATGCTAATAAAAAATACTTCTGAATCAGTATAATATTTGCCCTCAATAGGTCTAGTTGTTTATATGATACCCTTGCACATTCTGTTTGAGTGGGCAAAGTGCCATTGAGGATAAAATCCAAAGATCAAACTTTCTGTGCTTCTCTGAGTATCAACTACTCAGGGAGAAGAACAGAGAAGCATTTAGCATGCTTTGTTCAAACTAGAAGATTCTAGCTGGTGCCTGCCTCTCCAGATTAGGAAAGCAGCTAGGGAAACTTACAAAAAAAAAGCTAGAATATCAGCCCTGGCAGGAAGCCGAGACAGAGAAGCTGTGTACCCAGAAGGCTAATTCTTTCTGGGCTGAAATTCATTGATAATGCATTCTGTTTAAAGTCTAACCTGAAGTAACTTTTTTTTCCTCTAAAACAAACTATAGGATATTAAAGAACAAATATGCTTTTTGACTAGACTAAAATTTTCAAGTAACAAAGTTTTCTTCTTTATAAAGTTTGCTCTAAGGAAAAATGTAAATAAACCTAACAGAAACTCTTGTCAAATACAGTTTATACCTAAGAGCAGAGAAGGAAATAAAAATGAGATGCATATCTTAGTAATGGCAGAGTAATTTAGAGATGCCACATATAGATATGTGTCCAAAGGAAGAAATGGAAAGTGTTTATGAAAGCAACTGGCTTAGTAAAATTTACAATAAAAGGTGACATACTAAAACTGTTCTAGTATATTCCTTGCAAAGCTAGACAACAAAAAAGAAAGTTAACTTTCAGCCATCGTGTACTCCAAATTACTAGGAAAAGGGGAAACCATGTTGTCTGGTGATTTATTTTAAGTTTATGAAGTGAGAGAAATGGGTCAGGTGTCAGACATAATGCTACTGCCTTTAACCATCATTGAATAACATTTAGCCAATGTTTTCTTTAACACTTCAGGAAACTTTCAGCTATGCTGTTACAGAGAGTGTTAAATGCACTCTTCTTTAAGTTATTTTCAGTAAGCCTCAGAAGGTAGAGGTGTCAATTGCAATTCAGAACTTTTATAAATACAGTCTTATTTCCAAGCTTCCTTTATCTCAATTTTCTAAGGAATGCTATCACATCCTAGAGTTGATAAACCTAAAATTTCTTTTAGGATAATATTGAATTGATGATAGATTGTCCCAAATGCCAAAATAGTCTGATAATGAAATTCAAATACATCAATGGCTTTGTACATTTCAAAACAAATAGATATTTTTAAAGTTGTGAATAGTGGGGCATCCAGCTGGCCCAGTTGGTAGACATGTGACTCTTGATCTTGGGGTTCTAAGTTTGAGCCCCATGTTGGGTGTAGAGATTACTTAAAAATAAAATCTTAAAGTGTGAATAGTAACTTACTCTCTATTCCTACTGATGAAAATGTTTTCCTGTGTAACTTGATTTATTTATTTCTTTTACCTTCTAATAATTTATTTATATTCATGATCATCCATATAATTCAGGCCATGAAAAATTTATAACAAAACAACCTGAATATAATAAACTAAATATTGTCTTTCAAGTGACTCATTAAGGAAATTTCCATATATAGACTACTTTACAAGTATTTTTTCAAAACATATACTTAAGGAGGGGCCCCTGGGTGGCTCAGTCATTTAAGCATTCAACTTCAGCTCTGGTCATGATCTCATGGTTCATGGTTTCAAGCCCAGCGTTGGGCTCTGTGCTGACAACTCAGAGCCAGGAGCCTGCTTCAGATTCTGTGTCTCCCTCTCTCTCTGTCCCTCCCTCACTCACACTCTGTTTTTCTCTCTCTCAAAAATAAATAAACATTAAAATAAAGAGATACACTTAAGGATACTTTATTAATACTGAATGGCAATCATGATTAATTAATTAGAATTAAGGAAATATGTTAGAAGAAAATGAAGGTTAAAAAGACTGTGTTTGAATACTTGAGAACATAAATTGATGATGGACTCAAGGTATTTTAGAAACAATGATAACTCCACTTAAATTGCTGAATTGAGATTTCTGTACCAAACTCAATTTTACACTTCTTAGAAATTATTGAAAAGAAATAATTTGAAATATTTGAAAAGTTCAATAGAGCCAACTTTTAGTAAGCCAACACACACACACACACACACACACACACACACAAACATTTCTTTTTTTTTCCTCCAAGCTAAAAGACAGTCAGTTTTTCAGATATTCTGTATCACATGAACTTGTGTTGTGCTTTATTTAAAATATTAAACCTCATCATTAAAAGTCTTTAATGAAATTTATCTTCAATTATAACCTTGTGGAAGTGGAAAGTCAACTGGCCAATTTCAATATGTTTAAGCAATAAGTAAATGTAGATCTATTTCACTTGCTCCTTTCTTTTCTTTCTTTTTCTTCTTTTCCTTCTTTCCCTTTCCTGCCTTTCTTTTCCTATTCCTTTCTTCTTTCTCTCATTCTCTCCCCCCCTCCCTTTATCCTTACTTATTTTCCTTCTTCCTACCTTTTCTGTCCTTCCTTCTTCCGTATCTGTTTTCCTTCCTTCATCCCTTCCTTTCTTTTCTCTCTTCATTTTTGTCCCATAAGTATAAATGCTATTTTGCAAAGTCCTGAAGCAAACCACTCACATTTAGCATAGCAATGATTATTTATCTAATGGCCTGGTTAGAACATGGGAGTATGTGGGAAAAAATGCATGTGCAAAGTGGGTAAAATATACTGAACAATAGAAAAAAGGTAAGCGGGGATGGGAAATTCTTGTCAAAGAAGTAGTGATGTCAACCTGAAAATATTGGCTGTTCTCCCACCTAAGAATTTCCATTTAATTTACTAAATTTTTTAAGTAGAGTCATTTTCCTCCCTTTCCATATACTTCCCTTTCATTGGCAGTGGAATTTTTTCATGCAGTAAATGCAGCTTAGTGCCAAAAATAAAACAATAATAAATGTAAATAATCCTTATATTGATATTTTAAATCCCAATAAATCATTTTTATATTTAGTAGTTTAAACATAGCATTCATATGCAGCCCAAAGGCTGACTGCTATTCTAATGGAAGAAAGAGCGAGAAGGGAAAACTGTTTTGCACATTAACATGCTTTGGCTTGACTCCATTCCTGAATCAGAAATTCAATTGTAGACTGCTGATCCACAGGATTTGTCATATTTCATAAGACATCTCAGAAGAGTTCTTCTCGAGGTACTGAATAGTCTTTCACACCTACGTAAAAATAATTTAAACCTCAGAAATAAATATAGCTTCACTAAGGATTAATACAAGGAAAAGAAACAGATGCAGAGATGCATATGCTCTTGTGAACATGTATAAAAGTCTATTTATTAAAGTGCAAATAAATAATGAGAATTAAAATTAAAATTTTGTTTCCCAATCTTTCTCTAATAGTTATGTCATTCCAACTACGATTTCACATGTTATAATAAGTAAAATACAACACAGGCAGTCATTTAAAAATTATACTTAGTAATTAAGATATTGTGATTCCTGATAGCTTGTGAAGCTGCTTTCCTTGGAATAAGGCATTTCCTTAATAACCACAAAAATGATGCTCAATTGGTCAATCGAGGTTGACCTCACTTTAGTAGTTAGGTTACTCTATTTTTCCATCTGGACATATCTTTAACTTTAAACAGAGAAAATAGCTTTTCATCTTTGTTCAATACTGTCTATAATGATAATGATAATATTATTAGCTATTATTTTTAATATGTACCAGACACTATTCAAGCTTTCAGGAGGCTTATATTCTGGGGAGGGGGAAGGGGAAGGGAACAGGCAGTAAACAAATAAAGATGGTGTGATAGAGCTGTAAGTACTATGAAGATGAATAAACCAAGGTTGTGGTTTAAAGGGTGTTAGTGAAAGCCAGAGAGCTGGTCAGTAAAATACCTTTCTGATAAATTGATACTTGGAAAACCTATTTAAAAGTTACATACCAAACTGATAATATTGCTTAAATCTTCTAGAAAAATGTGATGAGGTGCAGCAACTTTCTGTAATATGCTAGCTGACAAGCTGAATTTTTATTCTACTGATTGATTATTATCTTCAATTCCAGGAAATTGTGTGGTAGAGTTTAGAATATGGCACACTGTTTAGTTTCACTTTCTCTGAAAAATAGAAAGACCATTAGTTTTAGAAGATATAATTATCAACTGTCTTTCTACTCTTTACATTCCCAAGGTATGTAAAAATGTGAGTAAATTATCTCAAATTATTGTATTTGTCCCTTCAGCTTGAAAGTTAATGTTATTGAAACTTCTCCAGCAGAAGAGCTAGTCCCCTGCCTCATTCTCATAGATCATTGGCTATAAGAACCAATATTCCAAAAGGTCACTCAGTTGGCTAGAACAATGAACTTACAATGAAATTATAGAGGGAAAAGTGTAATTATTGAATTTAAAAAAATTCACCAACTACAAAAGTACTTCAAACTCAACCAGAACCAAAAATATGCTAGAGTTAATACAAGGCTAATGCAAATTTAAAATACATTAATGAAATCATAGTACTCAACATCAAAGAAACGATGATCAGTACTCTTACTTAGCAGAGGTCTGACATCATGTGGCCTATTTGCCAACCTCAAGTTCCTGCCATCTCATATTAGGAGCAGTCTTCTCTGACTTCTTCCGGAGTGGATCATTGTCCCTCCTCTAATCTCACAGTCTTATGGTACCTATTACCTTAACGTGTAAGTACTGTATATGTATCAGTGCTCCCAGTTAACAAAATATTTTGATGGCAGGAAGGCTTAGGGAGTTCTTGACCTACAGGTAAATAGCAAGCATTCGATAAATGTAAAATGTGAGACATGTTGTATGAGCAAGAGCTGAGGAAACAATGTTTTTTTTTTTAAAAAAAAGACTTATTTAATAATAGTATAATTACCTATGTACTTTGCAGAACTTTTTTTAATGAAAAGATAATTTGTTTTATATTATGTGACAGCAGTGAACTAACATAGGAAAGATATTGGGAGGTTTCAATGCAAAATGAGGAAGAACAATACATTTTAAAAATCAGTGAGATTCTAGTCAGTCAAAGCAGTTACCATAGGTTAGAGTACTACTTATCCAGAAGACATGTGTGGAAAGTATTTCTACCTTGAGTAGGAAATGGCTACCAAATTTCTTACGTTTCCCATTATGTAACTCTAAATAAGAGTGTGGGTGAAGATTTTACAGTGGTCATGCTGCCCACCGCAAACAAGCTCTAGCAGTTGGTTGGAAAACTGGTTAACAAATGTCAAGTAAATAGTGATTGAGTAGTATTACGTATCAGGAATGTACTGCTCAGGGCATGCTCTAGAGTGTAAAAGCGACTATCCACAAAAGGGTAATTTTACAAGGTGTATAATCTGTTGAAGAAAATAAAATAATAAATAATTAAATGTCGGACTGATATTTAAAAATTTAAACCTATTGATTTTGCTACTCTTTTGAGCCAGTCCAAGAAAGAAAATTTCTGAAGTTTATGCATAAGAAAGGAAGATACTTACAACTTCTGTGAACTTCTAAATGATAAAGAATATAGAAACTGTTTGGCTGAGTTGTGAAATGTAAGGCCTGCTCTACAAGAGAAGAGTAGTCATGTAAACAAATGTGAATTGACTCAAAGATGAGATAGCATTACGACATAATAGAAGACAGAAGGTAATGTTGAATTCCACCAAAGTTGGTTTCTAATTCTAGCTTTGCCCTTATGTGTAATATAACCTTGAAAAATCTTATTAACTCTTCTGTGCCTCTGATTCATGATCTGTGAATGGAGGTAATAATACCTACTTCATAGAATTGCTGGAAAAGCTAAATGTGATAATAAATATAAAGTTCCTGGTACAAAGTTGGAAACATGAGAGGTGTTAATTTAATGGAATTAAGTATTAATTACATGCATCAGTACTCTGACTTTGGCCTGCACGGTAACATTTTGCACCAATTTAAAGCAATCTCTGAGTGATAAGTATTGACTGTTTCCAATCCCCTTCACTTGGAGGTAATGATCTAAATCACCTTTTTGCACTGTCTTTACTGTATTTTTTATTATATATTTGAATGTTAATAGTATTAAATGTAACTTAAAAGATCAAACATCATTGACTGACAGTTCAATCTGATTCATCATGGTTTCAAAAATTAATTCATATTCAGATATCTTAAGGAAAACAGACTATAAACCAGGGGAAAATATTGTCAGAAAAAGGTGCTAAATAGTTTGTCTTGGTTTTCTGGAATGCTGGTGTAAGGAAAAGTGTGGGACCAGAAGACAAGAAGGCAAAGAGAGTTTCAGAAACTGGAACTAGAAAGAACTATAACAAATAAAAATGTTAATAAGTTTGCAATTTGATCTAATAAAAAATATTTAACATGGTGTTTATATTGACACATTTTCTAAAATTAACACGAAAGTTACTTATGAGTCTTTTAAAAGAAACATTCTCTTAGGCACTGAACCAAAATAATTCACTTAGGAAGTCTCTTTGGTATAAAATACTGGGGGTTATAAAAAAACATTTTGTTGATTCTTCAGAATATCTTTGGGAGGAAAGAATGGGGAGAATGAAAAAAAAATGCTTGTGTTTTACATGTGGAAACCATGCAAACATGTAGAAAATATACTGCTACAAAAATTTACCCAATTGTTTACTTCAAGTGTATAGAACAGTCTTCTAACCTAGTGCTTGGGAAGGATTTAGGTGGGCAGAATGTTCATTCTAGAGGCTTCTCCACACCTCTTGTACTCACACAATGAGAAGGAAACGGAGGAAAACTTGGTAACTACCACCTCGCTCACACTCACAACAAAAATTGTTTCCACAGAAGCCTCTGGACCATAGATTTAACTTCTCTAAATTACTAATTTTAACTCAGACTAGGAGGAAAAAGATACAAATTATATTTTAAGTTTTGCCACAAATGTGTTGGTGTCTCTTAAACTGACATTCAAGTTTCCATATGTAAAACCAAACCACTCCTTTTATTCTTTTTTCCCCAAAGGTATTTTAAAGATCAACAAAATATTTTACACTTTGCAATCTCCCAGTATTTTCTACCACATCAGCTTGCTACAAAGTGAAGTCCTTTGGTACAGTGCCTAGCATCATTTTAAAGCTTTCATAAGTAATGTTTGTAATAATTCTGCATTCCAGTCATCAAGTATTAAAATAGGAGCATCTCAAGAAACAGTGCCTCTTACAAGTAGCAGAATGCTAGAAATCACCCCAAGTCTCTTCCCTTAAGTTTTTTATTATTTTCTCCCCAAATTTTCAGAACTGTGTATCCTGGATTAGTTTTGAGTGGGAGGAGGAAATTCTATATGGGATATATTTACATGTTACCACTCATGTTATTTATGGTTAATGGCCAAGCTGGTGTTTTATTCTGCAGTATATAAAAGTTAAAATAACATAGAATATGAAGCAATTAGATTTTACAAAAACGAAAACTGCACGCACAGATTATCACTGAAATCGAATGGTGCATGTCTCCCTTTGGTAAAGAATTATCTGACTATTTTGTGCATTTAAAACCATAATTGCTCTGAAATAAGATAAACAAGTAAAAGATGGAAATAGTAACTAAAAGATTTATAAATTCTACAGTTAAGAAATAATCAAAATAAAAATGATCAGTGTTTCTATTTCAGTCTAGTCCTTTATAAGTCTTGTGCATGGCAATGAAACTCTACTCCTTGATATTTAGGGTACCAATGCAGAACAGTGGCAATGGGGGAGACCTAGAATCATTCAGAAAATGGGAGTTCATTGGGGTGGCAGGGTTACGTGTCTGACTCTTGATTTCAGCCCAGGTTGTGATCTCATGGTTGTGAGATCGAGCCCCGTATGGGGCTCCATTCTGGGCATGGAGTCTGCTTGAGATTCTCTCTCAACCTCTCCCTTTAATTCTCCCCACTCTTAAAAAAATATGGGTTCAAATTAGCTGTGTGATGTTGGACAAGTTTTGACTTCTGTACATTAAATTCTCCATTTGTTCATTCCTTGAGTAGAGTCCCTATAAAAAGAGCTTAGTTTTTATAACAAGAAGCTCAAAGTCAGTAGTATATAAGTTTACATAGGTAATATCCTGATAGTGAGATAAAATAATGAAAAAACAATCCTAACTAAAACTTCCTATAAACTACATACTACACAACAGTTAGTATACTACACAAACCAATTTAAATTTTCTTCAGGCATTTATGTATTCACTTAACTACATTCTGAATCTCTAGGTAAGAAAGTTGGTGGAATAATGATTGGTAAATGAATTTTAAGACATAGTAATCTTTTGTTACTTATGATGCAGGCA
Source organism: Crocuta crocuta (assembly GCF_008692635.1). Classification (NCBI taxonomy): domain Eukaryota; kingdom Metazoa; phylum Chordata; class Mammalia; order Carnivora; family Hyaenidae; genus Crocuta; species Crocuta crocuta. The sequence goes on from NW_027527817.1 coordinate 106,418, forward strand.
AATTCTATTGGTAGTGATCAAGTGATAACTTACCTAAATTCAAAGAGAGAATATTTAAAATATCTTTTAAAATATATTTTCTAAGAGATGCTAGACATTAATATAACTTGTGAATATAAGTGTAGTACTATTAGCACCTCATTATATTCAGAGACAATATAATTTTTATAATTTATAGTTTAATACATTCCTTTCTGATTTCTTAAATTTAAACCTTGATGTTAAAATATTAGGTAAAATTATTTTGCTTTCTCTGTTAGCAGTAATAGCTCAAGAAGTACATTTCTACATTGTAGTTTCATTCATTCATCTCTATATATTATATAGAAAAAAGAATATGATGGCTAAGTGAACATTGTATGTTTCATGGATAACCGCTTCTATGATTTTCTGCTGAGACAATTAGCAAGGATGCTAATAGATACTAAATATAATAATACTCTTAAAAATGATTATTGAACTAAACCAAAGGAATTATCAGTTGAGAGCAGTCATTTTATTGCTTCTGGCTGTAAGCTGATTTCACTAAAATGTATAGAGAGAAGCACAGAAAACGGACACTCCATTAGGATTCTTAAGGCAAAATTGGTCATCACTCTCCTGCCTGGTCCTGGATCTTGGATTTATCTTCTATTTCAAATCTCTATTTCCTCCTCAAAATCCAAATACCTCATTCATCAGTGATTAGAACCCTAACCTTAACCCTAATCCTAACCTTTCTCTAGATATTTTCCTAATGACTTCAGTCCACAAGACTCATTCTTTTCTCTGAAATCTCACAGCATATCCTTAGAGTTCTTTCTCGGATAATAAGCATGTGAACTCTTTAACTTTTTTTTTTTTTAACTTGCAAGTATTCTCAATTTGTTCATCACCTACTTCATTTCTCAACTCACTTTTACTAGAGTTCATTATACCACTAGCCATGTGCTAAGATCACCAAAGCCAAGATCAATTTTCAGTTGTACTTCTTAAATTAAAAATAGCATTCAGTTCTTGCTCAGAAAAATTTGTGTGCCTTTGCTTATGGCTTCCATGGCTCTCTTCCACTAACTGCACTTTCAGCAGTCTAAAGGCTTTAATGATATACTTCTATCATTTTACTGTACACACTGTTTCTTAGCTTTCTCACTTAATATCCTAGCTTTTCCTACTCCTTAACTTACAATTCCGGCACAGACCTTAAGTTCCCTTCTGATATATTTGGAGCCTAGAAGACATTCCTTTTGTATATCTCACAGACATTTCAAAAATAATATATTAATATTCTACTCATTTTCTCTTCCTACATCTCCTCTATCATATACATTTGTACCTTCCCAGTTTTTGTACTTATCATGCTCTATGGCAATTGGCTTTTTATTCAAATGTGTCAGAGAATAAATGCTCACTGCTTTTGAAGAGCAGAAGTAGTGTTCGTCAGGTGTATAGTACATCTGGCACTTGGTAAGCATTCAAAAAATACTGAATGAACGACTGAAAGCCTAAAGTCTTTGGACAATTTTTACCCATCTAGATCCATTCAATCACCGAATTATAACACTTCTGTTTCTTATGTGACAGGATAAAAATAATTCATATGAAAATGTTCACAACCTTGTCCTTCTGACAAATAGTATAAAACACTCACAGTTTCCATTCCACTCTTAAAGAGAAAGATATCTTACTTTTTGAGTGTGAAGGTAATTGATTATAGGGTCTCAGAGAGAAGGGATTAAAGGGGGGAGGAAAGAAAAAGGACTGACACAGGTGGCAAAAATAAAATTTTGTTACATGAGGATTTCCAGAGTAGCTTTGGGGTACAAGGGAAATGGAGAGTGAGAAAACCCAACATTTTAAAAGTGCCATTTTATTTTATGAATTGGAACTCTAATGTTTAGAAAATGTGAGGAAATAGGGGTGCCTGGGTGACTCAGACGGTTAAGCGTCCGACTTCAACTCAGGTCATGATCTCACGACTTGGGGGTTCGAGCCCCGTGTTGGGCTCTGTGCTGAGAGCTCAGAACCTGGCGAGTGCTTTGGATTCTTGGTCCCTCTCTCTCTGCCCCTCCCCCTCTCATGTGCTGTCTCTCTTTCTCTCTCTCAAGAATAAATAAAACATTTTAGAAATGTGAGTAAATAAAATTCCTAATAAATTACTTATTTGATCTTATATTGTGCTGCTTAAATGACTCCAGCAGTGCTACCCATGGGGATATACAATTAAGGAGCTAGAAAGTTATACATAAACATTCTGACACTTCTTTTACTTTAAAAATTTTGGCCTTACACTTTAGAGCGGTTCTAGGTATCGCCACATATACATAAACACATACCAACCTCCTCCACCACCAACATTCCTTACGATTGGCAAACCTATGTTGGCACATTGTTATTACCCAAAGCCCATAGTTTACTTTAGGGTTTACTCTTGGTGTTGTACATTTTCTGGAGTTTGACAAATATGTAATGCATGTATCCACTGTTACAGTATCATATAGAATATAGAATAGTTTTATTCCCCTAAATATTCTCTGTGCTCCACCTATTCATCCCTCTCCAACTCCTCCTAAACCTTGACAACTATTGGTCTTTTTACTATAGAATTAGTAAAGAGTTAGAGTTAGTGGTTTTGCCTTTCCAGATGTTACATAATTGGAATTATACAGCATACAGTCTTTTCAAAATGGCTTCTTTCATTGGTTATATGCACTTTTGATTTCTTCAAATATGTGGCTTGATAGCTCTTTTAGCAATAAATAATATTCAACTTTACAGATATATCAAAATTTATCCATTTACCTACTAAAAGACATTTTGGTTGTTTCCGAGGTTTTGCAGCAATGAATAAAGATGCCATAAACAGCTGTGTGTAGATATTTGTGTGAACATAAAGCTTCAACTCTTTGGGGCAAATAACAAGGAGCTTAATTGCTGGATTGTATGTTTAGCTTTGTAAGAAACTGCCAAAGTATCTTTCAAAGTAGCTATACCATTTTGCATTGCCACCAGCAATGACTAAGAGTTCGATTTACTCTACATCTTCCCTAACATTTCTTATTTTCACTGCTTTTGATTTTCGCTATTCTAATAACATGTGTAATGGTAGCTTGTTGTTATTTTAATTTGAAATTCCCTAATGATATATGATGAGGAGGATCTTCTTACTGCTTATTTGTCATCTGTACATATTCTTTCATGAGGTATCTGTTCACATCTTGGGCTCACTTTTTAATCAGGTTATTCATTTCCTTATTGCTGAGTTTCAAGAGTTCTTTGTATATTTTTGGCAATTGTCCTTTATCAGATATACCTGTTGTAAATATTTTCTTTTATAGCTTGTCTTTTTATTCTTTTAATAATGTCTTTCCTGAAGAAGTTTTTAACTTTAACTTTAATGAAGTCCAATTTATCAATTATGTCTTTCATGGACTGTACCTTTCTTGTATCTAAAAAGTCATCGCCAAAGCCAAAATCATCTAGATCTTCTCCTGTTATCTTCAAGTTTTGTAGTTTCTTTGTTTGTTGGTTTGCATTTATGATTCATTTTATTTTTTAAGAGTGTAAGGTCTGTGTTTAGATTTTTTTTTATGTGAACTATCTTTTCTCTATTAAATTGACTTTTCTCCTTTGTCAAAGATCAGTTGACTGTCCTTGTGGGATTTATTTCTGTGTTCTCCAATCTGTTTCATTGATCTATTTGTATATTCTTTTACCAGTACCACACTGTCTTGACTTTTGTAGCTTAGTAGTGAAATGTGAAGTTTGTTAATGTTAGTCTTCCTTTGTTCTCCTTCAGTATTATGTTGGCTATTCTGAGATCTTGCTCTCCATATAAACTTTGCTTAATGTATGTCTCTTTTCTTAAGTCTTCATCTTAACTACTATAATAAATTCTTTTTATTTTCTTTTTCTTTTTATTGAGAGAAAGAGAGAGACAGCGTGAGCAGGGGAGGGTCAGAGAGAGAGGGAGATACAGACTCTGAAATAGGCTCCAGGCTCTGAGCTGGCAGTCAACACAGAGCCCGACGCAGGGCTTGAACCCACGAACCACGAGATCATGACCTAAGCGAAAGTCAGACGCTTAACCGACTAAGCCACCCAGGCGCCCCTACTATAATAAATTCTTAACTGGTCTTCTGTTTAATGGCTTCAGTCTGTCTTCTTATACTCTTAAAACAAACAAACAAAGAAACAAAACTGTCTAAAAGACAACACTTAACATGTGAGTCTTCAAATTAAAATATTTCAATAGATGTCCAATATTTAAGGCAATTTAAAAATCATTATCATTTTTTAAATGTTTATTTTTGAAGAGAGAGAGAGAGAGAACGAGAATGAGTGGGGGAAGGTCAGAGAGAGAGGGAGACACAGAATCTGTATCAGGCTCCAGACTCTGAGCTGTCAGCACAGAGCCCCATGCAGTGCTCCAACCCACGAAGTATGATATCATGCCCTGAGCTGAAGTCAGATACTCTACCGACTGAGCCACCCAGGTGCCCCCGTTATCATTTTTATAAGATCTTTGTTTTTTTAATTTTCTGGTACCTGTTTTTTCAATTCAGTTACTGCCACTCTTTTTTTTTTTAGCGTTTATTTATTTTTTTTTGAGAAAGAGAAATAGTGGGGGAAAGGCAGAGAGAGAAGGAGACAGAGAATAACAAGCAGGCTTCACACTGTCAGTTCAGAGCTTGACACAGGGCTCGAACTCAACAACCATTAGATCATGACCTGAGACCAAATCAAGAGTCAACACTTACCCGACTGAGCCACCTGGACTCACCTCCTGCAACTCTCTTTAAAAAATGTGACATAGACATTGAGAAGAGAAATGAACAAAATAGAATAAAATCTCTGATTTAAATGCTAGTTTCTAGTGAAACTGGTAGGCAAAAAAAGTAATATGATTTACAGACTATAATAGATTGTTAAAATCACACACACACACAAGAAATAAAAACAAGGAGGGGTTAGGAGGCTAGAGAGAGCTTGTGATTTTGCACTGGGTGGTCAGAAGAGGATATACTGAAATATACTGAAATACTACATTTAAGTAGAATTTAAAGAAATGACATTACATGCTATGTTTACAACTGGGGGACAAGTATTTAAAGCTGAAGAAACAGCAAGTGTAAAAGCCCCAAAGTAGCTCTCTGAAGAGCACAGCATGTTCAAGGAACATTAACAAGGCCAATTGTGGTGGAGAAAGTTAAGTGAAAGAAAAGGGGGAGTTTAGGTAGAATAATATAGAACATTCTGTAAATTTGTCTCTTACTCTTAGTGAAATGAGGGAGCAACCGTGGAGGTGGGGAGTTGATCATAGGACAGACCCAACCTAATATATATACTGTAAAATGATTCCTCTGGCCAAGGTACTGGAAAAAACTGATGCAGGGAGATGGCAGAGGCAGAAATCAATTAGGAAGATAATTCTGTAAGCCAGTGGACAGATAATGCTATTTTAAACTATGGTGATAGCTGAGAATATGTTACGTGTGTTCAGATTCTATATGTATTTTACAGGTAAAGCCAATGGATTAAATGTCTAACGGGTCTGGTAGGAAAGAGAGGAGTCAATGACTAACTCCAAGAAGTGAGTGTGTGTGTGTGTGTGTGTGTGTGTGTCTCCAAGCAGATAAAATAATGGGGCTATCATTTACTCATTTTGGAGAAATTGTAAGAGGAATCAATTTGGGGTTAAGGAAAATATCAGGCAATCATATTTCGTCTCATTTAAATTGGAAATATCCATTACAAAATACAAAATAGGTGGTTGGATATACCAATAGGAGCCAGTAAAAGATTTACCTGGAGACGTGAATTTTGGGGTTAGCTTATAGATAGTGTTTAAAACCATGACACAGTGTGAGGTCACCGAAGAAGTGAATGTAAATAGAAATGAAAAGAAGTCCAAGACTAAGCCCTGTAGAACTCCACATTTGGAGGATAGGAAGATGTGAAGGAACCTGAAAATGTGATGAAGAAGTCATGGAAATACAAAAATACATGATTTCTTGGAAGTTAGGTAAAGATAGTTTCTGTGTGAATGAGGGAATAATTAGTGATGCACAATACTGCTGATAGGTAAAGTAAGATGAAGAATAAAAATTGAAAATTGGATCTCTCAACATGGAATTTATTGTACAGTTTTGATGAAATGGTGAAGTTAAGCCTGACTGGAAGAGATTCCAGGGGTGAGGGGGAAGCATAAATNTAGATAATTCATCCAATAGAGAACATCTACTCACATGAGTTAGTGTGGTAGCAGGAAATTACGGAAATTCTTTTATGCTTGCTACTGTGTTCTCTATGAAATAGAAATCAAGATCATCAGCTAAAAATGAAGGAAAATAAAGAATTGTTGGAAGTTTGGAGAGAGAAGAAAGGGGTACATACATAATAGTCAGCTAGGAGAAGGAATAGTTAATGAATTAAGAAAGTATAGCATGATTGCCAGCAGCATTAAAGACCCTCTAGAAGCCATTGATTATGAATTTAAGAAGAGAATAGTCAGTTAGGTGATGTTCCATTCATCTTCAGAGTTGCAGGCATAGATCTGGTATATTGTGGGATTTAACCAGTGTTGTTTAGACAAATGTACATCATAAAATAAGAAATGATAAAGAGGTTTGAGACTAGATGAAATAAAATGAATATAATGATTGGTTAGGGAATTTAAACTGGGTGAGAAGGAGTGTAAGGCTGAGAGAGAGTGAGGGAAGGAGGGAGGGAGGGAGAGAAAAAAGTGAAAGGATCATGGCTGAAAGATGCTAAGAGTTTGAAATACTGTTGCATTTGGGGTGATAGGTGAAGTGAGCTAAAAGCATAGGGGAATGACATTGATGGCAGAATACATAAAATCAATGTTATGAATGTGTTACAGGTATATAGTTGTTTGTTTTTAATTTATTTTTTATGTCTTTATTTTATTTTGAGTGACAGAGACAGAGAGCAAGTGGAGGATGGGCAGAGAGAGGGAGACAAAGAATCTGAAGCAGGCTCCAGGCTCTTAGCTGTCAGCACAGAGACCGATGCAGGGATCGAACCCATGGACTGTGATATCATAACCTGAGCCAAAGTCGGATGCTTAACTGACTGAGCCACCCAGGCACCCTTAGTTGTTTGTTTTAATGGAAAGATCTAGCATGTGACTCTGAGACTAGGTGGAAACAGTAGGGAGAAAGACAAGAGCATTAAAGTAGGGACTTAAAACTAAGAGTGTAGTGTTAGAGGAATTATCTATATGAATGTCTAGTAGTTTGAAAAAAAATGAGAATTATCCAATAAACTCATATTTTTCCAGGAGTAAAGGAATATAACCCAGACACAAGTTAATGACTACCATAATAAGTGGTAAGGTGGTATGGTCTGATAAGATGAAAATGTAAAGGTTTTTAAAGAATAGGAAAAGAAAATAATATAAAAGTGACAATAAGGGACAAACAGTATCTAACCAACCTCCTGACTCAATAGTAGGAAAACTGGATGTGAAAATACAACTATCACCAGAGGGCTCAGAGGTCCTCAGGGGAGAGCCAGGTTTCAGTTAGAGCTAGAAGATGAAGAAGACTTTCAGAGAAGAGTTTCACTTTATAGGGAAAATTTTTGCTAATAATTGGCCATGGATTCTGATTAACACAATGGAAGGTTTCAGCAGGTCAAGAGGATGGAGAATGGGATCAAAAATCTATTTTCTAGATGGATAAGGAAAGTCCTTGGAGCTCTGTATTATGATGATGACTGACATGGCCAGGAATAAATGGCATAATGAGAGAAGTTGTGAGGGTCCCTGAATGATGAGTCCCTGAATGATTAGCCTTTAAGAGTTCGATGGAGTAGGGCCACACAAAGAAGGGCAGTGTTTTGGTGGACAGCTAACTGTCATTGCCATAGTTTTGGAAGCATTGATTGATTTTCAAATCAACATTGCACTTTACAGCTAGTATATGGTATCACTTTGCCATAACAAAGTACCACAAACTGACTACTTAAACAACAGAATTTTTTTGTCTCACAGTTCTGGAGGCTAGAAGCTTGAGATCAGGAAGTCAGCTGGACTGTGGTCTCTTTGAAGGCACTAGGAAACGATGTGTTCCAGGCCTCTCTCTTGACTTTTGGCAGTTCCTTGCTTGTGGCAGCATCATTTCAATCTTCACATGCCAATATCCCTGTGCCCATGTCTGTATTGAATTTCCCCATTTTGTAAAGACACTGTCATATTGGTTTAGGGATCTACTATACTCCAGTATTACCTTAACTAATTATATCTGTAATAATGTTATTTTCAAAGAAGGTTACATTCTTAGGTACAAGAGTCTAAAATTTCAATATAAAAATTTTGGGGGACATAAGTCAACCTATAGGAGCTATTTCAACTTTGTCATGCTATTTCATTCTTTTTTATAACTATGGTTTGCTGAATAAATATTTTGTTTAGAAATTTTACATCTCATATTTGTGCATTACTTTTGCCCATACTTTTCATTTTTGTATTCTGCCTTTAACAGTTATTACTATTAAAGTTATAGTAGCTTCATAAAATTGACAGGTATTGCCAATTTTTCCATTTATTTTGAAAAATGATTGTGTTAACATTGGAATCATTTATTCCTTGAATCTTTGATAGGACCTTCTGGTAAAAGATCTGACTGGAGTTTCCTTTACAGGAATTTTTTGACTGTGAATTCAAAATCTTGCATTTTACTTCATTCATTTTGAGGCTTTTTAAATTTTTTTTCAAGTTTTTATTTAATTCCAGTTAGCATTCAGTGTAATATTAGTTTCTGGTGTAGAATTTAGTGATACATTATTTACCTACAACACTCAGTGCTCATCATAAGTGCACTCTTTATTCCCCATCACCTATTTCAGCCCTTCCTCCACCCACCATCTCCTCTGAAAACCATCACTTTGTTCTCTAAAGTTAGAATCCAAGAGCACCTGGGAGGCCCACTTAGTTAAGTGTCCCACTCTTGATATTGGCTCAGGTCGTGATCTCACAGTCGTAAGATCCAGCCCCACCATGGCCTCCACACTGGGCACAGAGGCTGCTTAGAGTCCCTCTCTCCCTCTCCCTCTTTCCACACCTCCCAAAAAGAGTCTGGTTTCTTGGTTTGCCTCTCTTTTCTTTCCCACCGTGTTCATTTGTTTTGCTCCTTAAATTTCATATATGAGTGAAATCATATGGTATCTGTCTTTCTTTGACTTATTTCACTTAGGATAATACTCTCTAGCTCCATCTGCATCATTGAAGATGGCAAGATTTCATTCTTTTTTATGGCTGAGTAATATTCCACTATAGAGGCTTCTTTTTTAAATCAGTTTTACAAAGCTATATATTTTTGGAAACTTTACTTAAATTCATTTAAAATTAAAACTTTTTCTTATAAATTCCTCAATAACTTTCTTTTATATTTTTTAATGATTAAGCAAATGTAGTGTCTTCTCTTTCTCATTCCTATAAGTTATATGTGATTTACCTTTTTTTATCTTAATGTCAGCAGAGGTCTGTCCAATTTATCAGTCTTTTAGAAAGAATTAGGTTTTGGCTTCATTTTTCTCTTTACTGCACTTCTTATCTGATTACTTTCTGCTCATTTTTGTTGCCTCTCTACCATGTTTGTTATTATTTTAATTGTTATTTTCTAGCTTCTACAGAGGAAAGTTTACCTTATTAACTTAGTAGTTTTCATACATTTCTCTTTTTAAGTATATGCTCCTTGGGCTTTAAATATCTCTAAACACCACAATAGCTAAATCTACAAATTTTGATATGTGTTACTTGAGATATAATTTTTAACATATAGTATGTATCCATTAGATTTTTCTTTTCCATATGTGGTTTAAGATTATGTGTTTTTTTATTTCAAATATATGAGAATTTACTAGTTATTTTGTTATTATTTCCTAGTAATTACACTGTGTCTATAGCATATCTCTATATGATTTTTAGTTCCTAGAAATTTGTTGAGACTTGCTTTGGGGCTCAATATGATTAATATTTATAAATATTTCTAAGTTCAATATGTATTCTACAACTGTTGAATATTATGCTTTAAATATATCTTTTAGACCAAGTTTGTGAATCATGTTGTTTAGGTTTTCTTTATCCTCACTAATCATCTATACAACTTTAAAGCATTTCTTAAGAAATGTTATACATTTTCACTATGATTAGGAATTTGTAAATATCACCTTATAACCCTGCCTATTTCTGCATTTAAGGCTATATTAGATGCATGCATATTTAAATTTTAATGAATTCCTAGGAAATTGAAACTTTTATTAATGTAAAGTGATTTCTGTATCTAGTAATTCTTTCTGCCTTAAATTTATTTTCCTGATACTCACCTAGCTTTATCAGCTTTTTTTTAATTACAATATTTCTGATACATTTTTTCTAGATGTTTAATTTCACACTCTTTTATGTGTCACTTGTAAACAACATACACCAGAATTTGTTGTTTGCTTTCAAGTCAATCTGCCAATCTCTATTTATAAAATATAATTTAATTTATTTATACTTAACATAATTATTAAAATAAAATTACCTATACATTTTCATTTTCTGTTAGTCTTTCCTACTCTAACTTCCTTTTTCTCTTTTATTCATTTTGAAATTGAGTATTTTTCATTCATTTCCTTTTTTTCTCTTCTACTAGATTTGAAGACATATATTTTTATTGGCTTCACTAGAAATCTGAATATGCATATTAACTTATCAAAGTCTAAGTCAGCTAATATCATGACCTTAGTACAGGGCTCTTAGAACATTTTTATTCCATTTATTACCTCTTGACGTCTTTGGTATTAGTCTTACTTATTTCAATTAGTCTTTGTTTTACTTTTAGTTCTATCATGATTTATTATCCCCACTTTATATATTTAAGATCATTTCAACTAACTAACAATTTTATAAATTCTTCTGTCTTCACTCCATTCAGCAGTTTCAATACTCATTCTGGTTTTGAGAAATTCATGATCTTATGAATTTCTACCATTTAAGTTTAGGTATCGGTTCATTATTTCCCAGCCTTTCTCGTAATCAACCAATGGACATGTCCTAGCGGACTTTGAATCAGAAACAGCTAAAGTGAAGAAGGAGATCCAGAAATGATTCCCTTTATGTGAGGATGTTTTCATCCACAGCCATGTTCGAGAGGCATTAGTGGTGGCGTCTCATAAAGAACCGCCCACATTTCAATATTAGCAATGAAGATTGCACAATAGTTGGTTATGGCCATTTTTTCAAAATAAGCCATAATGATTGGGACAAGTGTGTGTATATATGGGACTGAGGCCTTAGCCACAAAATCAGCAAAATGATCTGACTAAATGTAATTAAGAACTATTTTTTGGAATGCATTTTTAGTCACCCTTATGCTTGCATTCCACTTATGGTTTGTAACATGTTACCATTTTGTTCAGTACCCATTTATGATATATTCTGTGATACCAAACATGATTTCTTAGTTCCTAAAAATGCTTTTCTTTAATAAATTTTTAAATCAACTTTGGAGAAAAAGCTCAATATGAATAGAAATAAATTGTATTCTACATTTGTATATATTGCCCAAGATGATTAATGTGAGGATATTTCATTGCACATACAACCTTCTGATAATCCATTACCTTTCAAATCATCTGCAAAACAGCTACTTATAAGAAGATATTTTTACAGATTCTCAGGTAAATGACAAATTATAATGGAAGTACATATGGTATAAATCTAAGATGTAACTGTGAAAAGAAGTTAGTGTCTAGAAATCTTCCTATGCAAATAAGTCATAATTCCAATCTAAATAGAAATTATAAGCATAATTTTAAAAATTTTTGAATATAGTTATTAAATTTTATATTTCCATAACAAAACTGAGAATTTAGAGTAAATTGGGAGATGACCTACATCTTGGTGTACACACTTCTCTTTTGCATATGTTTCTTTACTCATGTTATTCCTTTACTCTTACAATATTAAAGACAGTTCATTTAAGCAGATTCAAAAGTTTAGAAATGATGAGTTTTGGGGAAATGAAATTAATGTGCAAATATGTTTGCATAATAGGGAAATGTGAAACTCTATTTTAACCCTCCCCCCCAAAAGCATTTTATTGTATTTCCTTAAGAAATAAAATAAATAAATTCTAGAAAAAAATACTGATTTGGAAACAATATATGGAAAAGCTGGTTTGATACAACTTTTAATTATAGATATTATTATTTAACTTCCTTAAAAAAAGATTTAGATGTTGGGGTGCCTGGGTGACTTAGTTGGTTAAGCATCTGCTCGGGCTCAGGTCATGATGTAATGGTTTGTGGGTTTGAGCCCCGCGTCGGGCTCTGTGCTGACAGCTCAGAACCTAGAGCCTGTTTCAGATTCTGTGTCTCCCTCTCTCTCTGACCCTCCCCTGCTCGTGCTGTCTGTCTCTTCCTCAGAAATAAATAAAAACATTAAAAAAAAGATTTAGATGTTAAAAGTTCACCAAAATTAGCAAGATTAAGCAGAGGTGATATTTCATTTATCCCTTCCTTGGGCAAAGCAGAAAAAAGAAGAGAAACAAGAACAAGAACAAGAAGGAGAAATGAAAGAGGTGGAGCTATTCAATTAAAAAAAAAAAGAAGATTTTAGAAAGAGGATCTTACAAGCAATATATTGGTTGTTTATTACAAATCTGAACAAGAAAAGTCGCTAAATGTATTTGATGTAGAAGTATAGCATAATTGATTTTTAATATTAAGATTCACTGATATTTCTCTGGTATCAACAGCAGGATGATTTACTTGACAACAAAGTTGCCTATGAGCACCCTACTAATCTCGTTAGCACTTTTATTTTTTGGTAAACTGTCAAAGGACAGAGGAAGTGCTGTGTCTAGGTTTGCAATAAAAGCAAGAGCATATCGCCCTCTGGTGTTGAAAAAGCTAGGAGAGCCAAAGATTGGAAATACAGAAATAATGCATTTAAAAAACAAATGTCTTATTTTCTCTTTAAATAAATGTGATATACCAATATATAGGTTAACATTTTGAATCTTAGAAAACAAATGTCAAATATTATTTTAACCTATTTTTTGGAATGTGTTATAAAAAATGTTGACTGGATTGAAAATAAGTTATTTATTTTTAATATTTTACTTTTTTGGTAATTTTAATTACATTATTTTAATTATAGTTTTTGATCAACATTTTAGGAAAGATAAATTAGTTATAATACTTTGTCTCTTACTATTTGTAATTATTTTGGCTTATATTATAAACATTAGCTGTAAATATTCTTTTAATTGTTAAAAAAGTAAAGAGTACAAAACTGAAGCGTGAATCACTCAATTGGAAGAGGTGATTTTATGGATTCTTTGTAGCCAGATTCTGTGCCTAGTGAAATATCTTTTCCATTCTCTGAAATGCAAGATGAAGGATTGAGTGAAAAGTTCATAAGAAAAAGTCTTTTAGAAAATAACATAAGTAGAAAGTTAATGACTGCAATTCAAAGAGAAACATATTTATCAGAGTATTCACAAAATGATAGACTGAAACAAAGGAAATTCTTGGAAACAATATACCAACATTAATACATATACTCCAATTATCTCCAGCCCACCACTGCCTGTGGGTGCAAATGTAGTCAGTGATACTATGAGCCTACATACTACTGGCTCTTCACTCTTGTCACACAGTTATTTCAGTGCCCTTCAAGGTCTCGTCTGTGATTGCCATTTGGCAGGTTCATCTTGGCTTCCTGGCCTGTCATCAATCTTCCTACCCAGACAGAAATCACTAAATGTGTCTCAGCAGGGCCACTGCCACAAGCACCACCATGGAAAAACTATTGTACATGCAGAGCCACAGCTTCCCATCCCTCCATTGCTCTGGGTGCACTAGGGTCTTGACCAAATTCTGCAAATCAACCTAGGCAAATGATTAGAAGTGTGCTTGCCAATCCCTGAAAATTCAAGTTGATCAGAGATGCCAGGACCTATCTCAAGGGTAGATGAAACTTTGACTTTTGAGGATCCTGCCACTTTTTTTTTTTTACTATAAGTATTTTATTTGTCTTTTAGGAGCAGATAAAGATGAATTTTCTGTTTTAACATTCAAATTTGGACTTATCAGACACAATGGATGCATCATAATACTCTAGTTATAAGTAAATTTAAAGATAATTTAGCTGTAATTGATTTTCCAATTTTCAAAACCTTAGAATTGAATTCTCAGATCCCTGTTCTAATAGAACTGTTATAAATATTATAACATGGAATGTCAATTTAACTGAATTATGATTATTAAAATTCTACTATGTATCTAAATTAGTATTGGATTATGCTGGAGGGTAGAGGAAGGAGTTTAGTGTGAAAAGATAATATACAGACTAGCCTACCAAAAATTTACCCACAATGATTTTGGGAAGAAACATAAACCAGATAAATAAAAATGTAAAGGTATTACAAAAAAGATAGGGAGAACATGCTCTTCTGATATTTAAATGTTACCAGGAAAAATTTTACCAGTGACCATCATAAACAGGGAAGAATTATTATTCACCAGATTAATGAATTTTAGAGATTAAAGCAAACTTAATGTTAGCAAACTCACCCCCTTTTAAAATTTTCTACTTACATTTTTTGTCTAATATTTTATATCATACATTGTTTATATAAAAGTAGTACATTGTTCTTGTAGAAAATTCAAATGATACAGAAAAGTATAAGAAAGACAGAGATGATCAACCTTTTGATGAACATCCTTTTAAATCTTCCTTGATGAATGGATACATGAAAATCGAAAGATAAACAATTGTAAGTTAGATTTCTTTGTACTTCTAGTGAAGAAACTGAAGCTCAGATTTGTTCTTCTATCTTATACTTAGGAGAAAAATAGCATTTTCTCCTAAGGTATACCTTGGGGTATAGAATGAAAGAGAATATATGTCAAATGTGAGTAAGTTATTGATTTGGCATGATTATTTTCTACATGTGACAAAAATACTCTTTGCTTGACAAACCTTAGTAAGTGTCCTGAACCTTCTTCTAGGCCTATCTTTGCGATTTCTTGTAAAATTTAGTTTTACCAAGAATCCTGCTAATTCAATTTTACCATAACCCCCCACCTTCAATCTGATCACCTTTGATATATGATCAGATTTCTCAGCCTCCACCTTCCCCCAAATGATGTCTGAACACCCTGGCATATTTTAAGCAAGAATCCTTTTAGGCAGGTTTAGCCAGAACCCCTCCTTACCCACTTAATTTTCTACTCACAAACCTCTACCATATTCCTTGGGTATAAATCCCCACTCACCTATGCTGTACTGAATTGCACCCAATCTCTTTACCCCACTATAAAACTCCATTGGTGTCTTCCTTATACCTATCATAATAATCCTGAATAAGATTAGTCTTAACTCTTTGAGAGTATTGAATATTTTTGTCTTTAATATATGGTATACAAGGTAGTCTACAAAGTGCTGTGGATTCCATCCTGAATAAATCACAGTCCTTGGCTTCATGGAAATTCATGGATAATTAGATTGAAATATCCTGTGATAGAGGCTATACTAGGATAGCACATTGGAGACATATTCATCTAAAGTGGCTTCTGCAAGGTCAAGAGTGATTTTTCTTGAAATGAACTTATCTAACTTGAATTTATTAAAATGAATAAGAGCTGATTAGACTTAGATATGGCAGAGACAACATTGGTCAATGCAGAACTGCAAATTGTTCAATATGTAAAGTATGAGAATGACAAGAAAAAAAGCTTCTTAAGAGAAACTCTTTCAAAAAGCTTGACTGTGAAGGTAAAGAAACTTATATTAAGGCAGTTTCTTGGCTTGTGGTGAGTGTATCTGTGGTAAAAATTTTAATGAAGATGTGAGTTAAACTGTTTAAGAAAATTATACCTGGAGTTTCAAACTAAAATAAATATGGAGCCAAATAGGTACACTAAGAGTAGCAAGCAAATAGTGGAGACTAAAGTCATTCAGATATCAAAATATTGTTAAGTACCAAACAAAACATATGTAGATGTTCTTTATGGTCATTACTAAGAAATGATTATCCCCAGGTTGTAACTAAGTCCTCATGAAAGAGAGGTTGAAGTTTAGAAAAGAGGCGGGAGGCAGGGAGGAGATTGTCTTTATGAGAAATACACATTTTCCATGCATCAGGAGGCAAATAAGTAAGGTAAAAATTCCCTGGGTTTGGGAAATATTGATGGGAGTCAGCTTGGCTCCCAAGGTGATGTTCATCTAGTTTAACCCTCACTTTCTATTTTTGTGTAAAAGAAAGTAGAGTTAGATAGTGGGGCTATCAGGCTTAGAAATTATTGAAATCCTCAAAATATGTCTAGGAATAGAAATGAAAAAATAATAATAGATATATGAAGGGTTTCATCATTTCTTCTTTATTATGGCTAGTTGTGTTATAATTTTAAGTAATACAATAGGGTAAAATTATTTTTTTGTGTAATCACAACCACATAAAAACATATATAAACAAATACAACTATATAAAAACAAATTACATATAGAGAAAAAACTAGAACTACATGAGGTTTTTGTTAACAAATGCTTATTTTATTTGTATTTCTCCAGGTTTTCAAAGTTTTCATGCTTTTGTAGTAGAAATATACATAATTTTGTAAAACAGAAAAACTTAGTGTCAGTTCTTAAAAACATTTCTAACATCACACCTTTATAGATGAGACAATTTACAGAAAAAGAGCCTCCTTTTGAGAGAAAATTGTTCATAAGACTATTTCCAAACAGGGAAGCATACCGTATATTGCACTTCTTCAGTCATCTTTTGCAGTTCCCTTATAAATTGCTTATTTGGAGAGTAAAGAAAATGGAGATAGAAAATGGAAACATTGTCACATAGATCACTGTTTAATGCTCACACTCTTCACATAAAACCTAATTTGCAAAAAAACGAAACTGGTAACTTTAAAACCATCCAGTGTCAAGAAAGGGGGAAAAAAAAGAGAAATTTTCTGGAGATGAAAGGAAAATAATAAATGCACATCAGAAATTAAGAATATATGAAAATAAAAGAACTTAGGTATTTTATAATGATTTTTATGATGATATGAGTTACAGTTGAATTTGCAGATATACCTGGAAAATATGACTATTAATCAGATTACCATTTATATGTTGAATGGATGCTGGATGAGTGCCTCCTCTAAGGGAGAAAATAGAAGCATATCCAAAATGGAACTGAATTTTAGACAGCCCATCTGGTCCTCCTTTAATTCTTAATATCCCAGTAAGCATTATCCCCAAATCTACAAAAAAGTGACATAGATGTCACAGATCTATCTCAAAATTATCCCAAGGTCCTAAGGGAATTGTCTGGGTTTTCGAGTCCCTTTGAACAAATAAAGGCATTCAGCGCTGTTTAATGCTATTTAATTCTGGACTATACCATCTGGAGATAATTGTTTCAATGGTGTTAAGGGTAAAATTTGATGATGAAATCTTGACTATAAAAGCAAATACAGAGTTCTACGCAATTATTCATTTACTAGACCTCTCCACTTGGTCACAAACAGCATTTCTGCTCCTATAAGTTTTATATGCCAAAGAAAACAAATATCCAGTTAATACTTTCCTTCTTCTCAAAGTTCTCATGTTTTTCTAATAAAAAAGATAAATACATAGATATTTGTATTTTTATTTTAACAAAAGTGAACTCTTCCTTTTGAAAAAATCATGTTGTTTTTCTGCTCTAGAAAACAAGACTTATGAAAATGGTAAATAGGCACTATATGTAGGTACTATATAAATATATCCAGGAAATGGTGATAAAAGAAATTGCCTGACACTCACTTTTCTCTTTACTGAGTTGCCTTCATAATCTTTTGAAGTGTGAATATAGCTGATAGCTCAGAGCTATGTACCTAGTATAATATTATGTTACAGTATAATATGGTGGTAGTAATATTATCATTATGTTGGAAATGACACTGTTTAGAGTGTCATTAGAGTACTGATAAAAATGCACACTTTGGAGACTAAAATAAATTTATATCACTGAAATCAAGAAAATATGAAGTATATAAAAATTGAATATTACTCAGCTGGTTATTTCTAAGAATAGAAAAAATTATTATTCAGAAAATCATAAACTAAGCACCCTATTTTGATTTTGGTTAAATATAACAATTACACATCACTTTGTACCTCCATTTAAGTTATATATATATATATATAGATAGATAGATGTGGTTGTTGCTAAAAATAATATTACAATATTTTGAGGCCTGGAAGCTAAAAGGAGCTCCAAGGGATCAAACCATATGATATCCACCAATTCTTAGTCTCAAATTCTGTTGAATCATAATGGGTATTTTCATAAAGCACTAAGAATCTTAAGGGACTAAATTCATCTTTGGTTAAAGCCTCTATGATATTTATAATTCCCTTAAAGCCAGGTTAAATAATTTGAATTAGCTGTGCCTTCTGGAATAGTGTTTTTCAAGCATCTTTGACTCTGACCCAGAAAAGAAATCCCCTTCATTGGGATTCAGAGACACATAAAATATACACACAAAGCTAACAAACACGTTTCCAAAAGCATTACTTGCCCTGACTACATGAAGTACATCAATATTTCTATTCTGGTCTATTTCATTTCCATTTATGTGTTGGTAAACTATAATTTTAGGAAAAATGCATCTGTCTTGAAATATGATTATAAATTTTGTTTTTCTCCCTAAGAGAGTATGTCATTAATATATGGAAATAAATGGTTAAATGTTTACTTATCATAATTTTAATTAAAACCATTGCTTTATTGATATGAAATATTAGCTAATGATTTACAATATTTCTAAAATCAAAGAAAGAACACACAAAGCATATGAAAATGAGATACTTGGTAAAATATGTCCCCTCACCCCATATATCATGAAAAGTCAAAGTTGAATTATTGCAAAATTTTAGGTCATCTCAGCTAACAATACAATTTCTTTTGTGATAATCCAATTCTCTTCTGGATTGTTTTCTGCATTTGTGTCAATGTTTCTGTCTCTGAATATCTGAAGTTTTAAAATTGAAATAAAACTTCTTGATATCTGGGTTAAATTATTTAATTATGCTAACTGTTAAATTTTTGGTTTCATCTAACTTGGTTTTTCTCACCAATGCTGGCATCAAAACTCACTCACTAGCAGTGTGATCTCAGTCCCTTTCCTAAACCCTCTAAATCTCAATTTCCTCTATTTAAAACCAGATTAATAATGACTAAACAGGGTGATGAATGCAAAAAAGGTAGTATAGTGACTGTCAAGTAGTAGTCACTCATTAAATGCTAGTAAATATTATTGTATTTCTTTTCAATTTCAGCTGAACTTTAATGAGCCTCTGTGGTCATCTGTATAGCTCATGACACTACCTTCAAAAAAGAGACAGTCACTCATAAATTCATTGTGATTCCTAGCCTCAAGTTTACTTCTGAATTTCTTTCTTTCTAAAAAATAGCAATAATTGTTGGGCAGTTGCTTTGTTTACTAATTGCTCTACTGCTACCAGAAATTACTAGAAAGTTACAATGTTTGAGACCCCTTGGTAAATGGAATTCACAAATTATATATTTTTTTAAATCTATAAACACATTTGTAAATAAGTTAGAGAACATTTTAAAAACAGATACACTAAGCAATAATTTCTTCATATTATATAATCTTCAAAGAGAGCGAAAGATTCTGCGAGATAATTTATTCCACTACTACTGAGGTGATGAGTCACATTTGGAAGATGAAAAGAAGAGAGGAGAGGAGAGGAGAAAAGGAAGGAAAAAAAGATTTAAAAAAAAGAAGAAAAAGAGAAAGGAAAAGAAGATAGCAAAGAAGCCAACACATAAAAGTTTCCTTTTTTCTCTCACCAAAGCCTGCACAGGAGTCATGCACCTCCACTTTTCTGGGGATATATTGTCACAAAAAATAATGAGTAGGTTTCTCCACGTTTTTAACAATAGACTTATCAGGACAGGTGAAAGGCAGATTTAGCAGACTTGGGATGTAAGCCTATTTAACTCACTTGTTATTGGGGTTAAGGAAATATAACTTCTTCACAAATGCTGTTTACTTGGTAAACCATGCATTTGCCCATTCATTCTATAAGAAAGACATCATGATGTAAGGGGAAAACAGGGCGAAGAGCTCCTGCTTATGTCTTTTGTTGCTAACTGGTCTCAGGTTCATCCTGCACAATGCATTGGATTAAATCATAACTTTAGCATATCACCCAGACTCTTTAATAATATATGACATATATATTTAAGTTTTTGTAACAGCATTTGATGTCTTCACCATTACCCTTAAATAAATATCCCTAATTTTTTTATGTCTCATTTGACATCTGTCTTTTTAAAAATAATCTCAATTTTATTTGACTTCTCCAAGGTTCTTAAGTTGGTATTCTTACCCTACACTCTGCCTTGCTTTTCTTTTTTCTTTGTAAGGGACA
Organism: Crocuta crocuta; assembly: GCF_008692635.1. Taxonomy (NCBI): domain Eukaryota; kingdom Metazoa; phylum Chordata; class Mammalia; order Carnivora; family Hyaenidae; genus Crocuta; species Crocuta crocuta. The sequence goes on from NW_027527817.1 coordinate 126,861, forward strand.
CAGCACCATATAAGTGTATAATAAACCTACTTTTCCTCCTTGTGTTTCTTCTTTATACTCACACTACTACCATCCTCATTACACTTCTGACTCCAGATATATGGGTTTTCCCACACCAAGAAATGCTTTGTGACACTGATTGGTTGTCCTGGAATTCACTTCAATCTAGCACTAACCAGAGTTATTGTAGACCCCACACGTTAAGGGCTCAGTCCTAGGAGACTGCCCCTCACCTACTGCACATATCAACTGCAAGTTGTAGGTCCCCAGGCTTTTCACAACCACTCTGACAAATATGAGACAAATCAGAGATTCTTATGGCCTTACTTTGGATTCAGATTTGATTGTTTGCTAGGAAAGTCACAACACTTAGGGAACCACTTACTTTCATTTACCAATTTATTGTATGATAGAAGACACATACAGATGAACTGCCAGATGAAGATACAAAAGACAAAGTATGGTAGGGCTCTAAGCACAAGAGTTTCTGTCCCTGTGGAGTTGGGGTGCATCACACTCTTGGTTTGTGGATATGTTCACCAAGACGGAAGCTCCCCAGACCCCAAAACTTTGGGAATTTTATGGAGACTTCACCATGTAGGCATGATCCATTATTGACCAAATTTCCAATCCCTCTCCCCTTTCTGGAGGATGAGGGTGAGGCTAAAAGTTCTAACCATCTAAACAAGGCTTGGTCTTTTTAGTGACCACCAGGAACCCACCAACCATTGCCTCATTAGAACAAAAGATACCGCTGTTGCCCATGAAATTCCAAGAACTTTAAGAGCTCTGTGTCAGGAACCAGTGTCAAAGACCAAATATTATAACTAAAGATGCCAGCAACTGGAGGACAGATATACATGTATGCGTGTGTATGTACATATTTTCTATTACTTCACAATAAGAGATTCAAGTAAATCACAGACTACATTGCTTTGGCATTCCAAACAATGCCAAACCATCTTCCACCTCGGGCATAGAACATAAGTAAACATCTCTCGTCTACCATCTTTTATTTTCCAGACTTCCTTACTTCCACTGCCTAATTTTTGTTAAGGAAGGATAAGTGGAAGGACTGAATGGGAAAGATAACTCCTTAGGTTAAAATGCACACACACACGCACAGACACACACGCACAGCTACACACACATTCACACATTCAAACTCACATATCCACAACGGTGATAATATGTACCTATCGTTCTTCTAACTCTGAACATATTAATGTTAAATAAATGTCACATTTAAATTTTATTTATTCTTTTGGTTGGCAGATTCTCTTTCCATATGCTTTTTAATTTTTTTTCACTATTACATATTAAGATGAGCCATTCTAATATGCAAAACTGACATCTCATCCTTTGTGTATTCAAAACTAAAAATCACATCTTTAATGTCAGAATAGATAAGGATTTAACAAAGTAGTTTCATCCATTTAGTTTCTTTTAAATTCTTGACTAAATTTTTAAAATATGAAGCAAACCTTCAAAGAATGTGAATTAAATAGATTTCTGTTCTTTTGGGTGATNGACATAATATAAGGCTGCATAATTTCCTGTGGCAAATTTCAAGTTTTTCAATATTTATTATACACATTGTTTAATTTAATTTCTAGTTTTAAAATGAATGTTATGGATATTTTCAGATATATACAAAATAGAGGATAGAGCATAATTGATTTGTATATTTTAATCAAATCAAAGCCTTTTTAGTGCTTTATTTCATTTGTTTTTAGTAAAATACAATTCAGTGTGTTTATAGAGAATAAAATGTTCTCGTACTTGAAGTTTTTGGACAGCAAATAAGTATCTTGCAGAATTACTTTTGATAGCAGTATTAGTAAGTGCCTAATATGGAATTTAACTTTCCTTTAAAGGGAATATGAAACCACTGGGGAGATTTTTCAAATTGGTGAAAATTCAAGTCTATATATAAATAGAGTCTGAAGAATTGAAATGTTTGGTGTAAATTTAAAAATTTTAAATTGTGGATATTTGAAGTTGCTTTTATTTTTTCCAAAACCTAAGAATTAAATGAACATTATTTCAACTTACTGTTGAATTTTATTTAAATTTCCAACTAAGAAAAATGTACTTCAGAACATCAGAACATAAAAATATAAAAAGGAAGCAGTATCATAACATTATAATTTAATCATTTAGTCTAATAATCTTTTTTTTAATGTTCATTTATTTGTTTTTGAGAAAGAGGGAGAGGCAGAGAGAGATGGGAACAGAGGATCCAAAGTGTACTGTCAGCACAGAGCCATCACAGGGANTGAGCTGTCAGCACAGAGCCTAATGCAGGGCTCAAACTCACTAACTGTCAGATCATGATCATGACCTCAGTCAAGGTTGGTTAATCAACCAACTGAGCCACCCAGGCACCCTATAGTCTAATAATCTTTTAAACATTGATAGACATTGAGACACAGTTTCATCAAATTTTAAAAACAAAATACAGAAACATATAAAATACTGACAGTATGATACAATACATACAATATACAACTGGTATTACAATACATGCTAATTTGATTTTCTATGAGGCTGTATGTCATAGTATTATTGCGTATTAAAGTGTACCTATCACAAATTGAAAACATGAACTTTTTGATTCTTTTACACTAGTTTAAAACTTGTTTGGTAAACTGGGAGATGGAAAATTCCATAGTCTAAACCAGTTTTGAGAATGAAGAAAATTTTTATAGAAAGCAATCCACTAAAAATCAGAGTCACCCATCAAAAAAGATAGAATAATGGAAAATTATGTCCTTTTGTGTTAAAGTCATTTGGAGAAGATTTTTTGTTAATTGTCTCTACATTCTCTTTCTTTTGAACTAAAGAAAATGATAGGGAAATAGAACATGTGATTATTGGATAAAAGTTAATGATGAATAAAACAATAAATTAATAAAAATACAATTTTAATTTCAATTATAGGAGCAAGTCAAATTTAGAATGTGCTTTAAGACAGATACGCCAAAGCTTTCCTTTTCAACTAGGCTTCCTGGCCTCTCAGTAGAGGGGTCTGAGGATGGTTACTCCCATTTTGTTCTTTCTCCCATAGCTCCTCCATCACTTTCCTTCTAAGAATAGAGGAAGCGAAATCCTGTGTGTTTTGACTGTTATGGTGAAGAAGGCCAGGTGTCTCCCTGCAACTTCAGAAAAGGGTATGTTATTATAAAGGAAAATCCTGTAACAACTATATACTTAAAATCATTCCCTCAGCTTGGCACTCCAGATACTTAACAGACACTTATGAGCATGTTTTGCAGTTCCAACCCATACACAAATATTTGATTTTCTAATTCTTTATGTAAATAATGTTTGCCAGCCCTATAGAAGCAACCATTATCATTATTAACATTTGACACTAAAACTTTCTTTCTTAACTCTCTTTTTTAAGTTTATTTATTTATTTTGAGAGAGCAGTGAGGGAGGGGCAGAGAGAGAAAGGGATACAAAGAATCCCAAGCAGGCTTCTTCTATGCTGTCAGCACAGAGCCTGATGTGAGTCTTGAACTCACCAACCCATGAGATCATGACCTGATCCAAAAAAAATCAAGAGTGGGATGCTTAACCAACTGAGCCACCCAGACATCTTTCTTAAGTCTCTTTTCTTGAGATGACTAATTTGAAAAATGATCTCTGTCTGTGACAAAATGAAATAGGATTCTGTGTTCTTGAAATCATGAAAAAAACTACTCTAATAGTAAAAACCTAGACTGTAAACTTCAAGCTATTAATATTTTAGTATATTAACACACTAAAATTATCTTTGACATGTATGTTTCTTATATATAAGCATCTATGTCACATAAACATTTATATTATATTTCTGTCTTAGTCATTACATTTCTCTTTTTTATTTTTTCCAGATAATGTTTAAAGGATTCTGCATCAGTCTTTGGTATTGGACGTATTCAGAATATCTTCTTCAACTTTTGCTGTCCTGGTCCATTGCCTTCCAGCTTTAACTTACTTGTGATCCCTTCAAACATTTTACATGGTTTGCAATGGTTACATGAACTTTTGGAAAGTGATATTTGCACCATCTCATATTTTATTCACAATGGCACTTTAGGAAAAGAAATTGGAAAAAGCTTACAAAGCAGTATCTTAAAAAATGAATCTTATTGTGAAGCTTCGGAGAAGTTTTCGAACATTGGTTGTTCTTTTAGCTACCTTTTGCTTGGTGAGCATTGTCATTTCTGCCTACTTCCTCTATTCTGGCTATAAACAGGAAATGACTCTTATTGAAACCACTGCAGAAGCAGAGTGTTCTGACATCAAAATTCTACCATATCGGACAATGGAGCTGAAAACAGTTAAACCTATTGATACATCCAAAACTGATCCTACTGTCCTTCTATTTGTGGAGAGCCAGTACTCTCAACTTGGTCAAGATATCATAGCTATCTTGGAGTCTAGCAGATTTCAGTACCAAATGGTCATTGCCCCCGGCAAGGGGGATATACCTCCTCTTACAGATAATGGCAAAGGGAAATATATTTTAGTTATTTATGAAAATATTCTGAAGTACGTCAGCATGGACTCATGGAATCGAGAGCTTTTAGAAAAATACTGTGTGGAATACAGTGTTAGTATAATCGGTTTTCATAAAGCCAATGAGAACAGCTTTCCAAGTACACAATTAAAAGGCTTTCCATTAAACCTTTTCAATAATCTAGCTCTAAAGGACTGTTTTGTCAACCCTCAGTCTCCTTTGCTGCATATTACCAAAGCCCCCAAGGTTGAGAAAGGCCCTCTTCCTGGGGAAGATTGGACTATTTTCCAATATAATCATTCAACCTACCAGCCTGTGCTTTTAACTGAATTACAGACAGAAAAATCCCTTTCATCCTCATCCAGCAAACCGCTCTATGCGACGGTGATACAGGACTTGGGGCTTCATGATGGAATTCAGCGAGTTCTTTTTGGCAACAACTTAAACTTTTGGCTACACAAGCTCATCTTCATAGATGCCATCTCCTTCTTGTCAGGGAAGAGGCTGACACTGTCCTTGGACAGATACATGCTTGTGGACATTGATGATATCTTTGTTGGGAAAGAGGGAACAAGGATGAATGTCAAAGATGTGAAGGTAAGAACATTTATAAATAACATCGTAATTCTTATTTCACTAACTGTGGTATTGATAAAATATAATTTTGAATATTTTAGATTCTTAGTTACACAAGTTTTCAGATGCAGTATGTTTGAAATAAAATAGGCATCAAAAAATCTTGAACTAAGCCTTAACTATTCCTTACACACATACCCCAGATGCTTTAGAGGAGATAGAACTACAATATCTCAAATATTTGAACTTAATTTCCTTGCCTCTTCTTAGGCCTTACCCAAGATCCCTGTAGAACGGGCTTCCTTATCCTAACACATGTTGCAGTTTGTAGCAGTGAGACTCATATAGTCATAAAACTCCATCCTTCAACTGGTCCCCTGTTCTACTTGGGTTTGACAGTGGTGGTTGCAATACAAGATGGAGAAGTACCTTTTATAACTTCAAGACCTTTTGTAACTTCAAGTAAGCACAGTGTTTGTTTACAGGAAGTATTAATATACTTGTAAATACAGATATGAGCAAAAATATAGTTTTATAGAGGATGTGTTTTGGACCTGAACTCAGAATAATAATTTATCTCTTTTATAAATTTATCATATTATTTTGGGTAACACAACAGTGTTTGACTATATACCAAATTCATCTTGCAATTGTTAATAGATAAAGAAAAAGCCAAATATGGTATACTAGGTTAGATAAGTGATTCTAAGAATAATCCCTTCCTTTCTTTATCTTGATTCAATATTCTCAGTTTTACCTATCTTGTCCTGTATGTAACTAAATTCATTTTTGGACAAATAATTGTAGCAAACTATAAACAGAAATAATAAGACACAACTTAAAATTGTAAGATAGCTTAAGATTATTAAGATCATATCATGATTTTTGAATTCCTATTAGACTTTTTATCCTCCAAAGATGAAACCTCAATACTACTTCAAAACGATGGCATTTTCCCTATCCTAAGACCTTATCATCATGTAGTAAGAAATGATTAAAACCAGTAAAGTAAGTTCACTATTTAAAAATGTTCAAAGTACATGTGAACCAGTGAACTCTATTTTTAATGAGCCACCAAATGAAGCATCATTTGACTGGTACCCAAATATTTCATTTTGGACATTGTTGTAAAGGGATTAAATGATGCCTCTTGAGTTCTGTCTAGATTTTTCTGTTTTTTTCTTACTTGTTTTGTATTTACTATTCCTTTAATTAATATAAATTCTAAGTTTTTTATTTCAAAACCATAAACTTAAGGGGTTATATGTTTCAAAAGTTTCTCAAGTGATTCCTACCTGAAACTCTAAAAGGAGAGGGTTTCCTAATTTTAATTTAACAAAGTATATGAATTGAAAATGTTTTTATAACTCTAACGAACTTTTCCAGCTCAAATTCCACTATTTCACTTACTTTCAATAAAAGCTTACAAATAGCAATTCATTACTATACAATATTCACTGATGACTTCTTAAGTGACATAACCCCAAACAATAATAAAATACTGAAATTTAGCAAAAGCTGGAACAATGTCAGAGGCAGAGAGAGGATCAAAAGATTTTATGTTTATATGTATACATATATTTACATATATATATGCTGTATGTATATATAGAGAGATAAATAGTGTGTGTATATATATAGTGTGTATCTGTATATATACACATATACATAGTGTGTGTATATATATCGTATATACATATAGTGTGTGTATGTATGTGCACATGTATCTTAATTATACACTACACACACACACACACACACACACACACGTATGCACACACACTCACACCCTGACTGTCACTTTGAAGAAAATACTTTTACCTACCCCTTTTGTTGTTGCTGGTTCTTCCTCAGAGCTATTAATCAAAGAATATCAGAAACTTGATTGGTTATAACTCTCGCAGTTACTTAAAGATCAAGAAGAAATACAATTTTCCAAGTATAAAAATTCGAGTCCCTTGTCATTTGTCCTTGTCATTTGATTTTTATTTTGGCCTTATTTTTTGGATAAATATGATTTTGTGGAAGAAATTTTAAATTATGTGTAGAAAAGTTCTCAGTACTCTCATGTTCTTCACTCGTATGTTACTTTTCTGGTACTGTAGTATTTAATCTCATACTTTGGTAAAGATGAGGAGAAATCCATCCTCCTTCAAACTCTGCCCAAATTTTCTAAAGCAGGGATATTGCACGCCTGCTGACATTTTTCTCTATTATGCTGAAATCAAGAGTAGTGGTATTCTGTTCCTCAACAGAACACATTTAGGAAAGCTGGAGAGTTGTGGTTGAAAATCCTTGTTCATGTAGATGACTGGACTCTTCCTTGGCCATTCGCACGATTAGACCTGGAGCATTAAACACCAAGCTCAAACATACCTTTGCCTACAATATCACCTTGCTCTATTGACAAAAAATATATTAGTATATATTAGCTTGAATATATTTTCTCATTTTGAAATAGAGATTCTGGATCATACCGCTAAAGAATTAGCATTGTTAAGGTACAGCATTTGATCCAATGAAAAGAACACAGGTTTTTTGTTTTTTTTCTAACTGAACTTGAAAACCCATGTTCTTTTCACTACATGGTTGACCTAAGCTACCATAGTTCTAGTTTCTTTTAGAAACTAGTGTATTATATCTGATTTCATTGTGTTTTCCTCCAACCAAAGCTACTGAGATAGAAATCAGTATGTTCATTTACAAGGCAAGCAACATTATGCTCAGGCAGGTGCAATAACTATCATCTAATCGCTGCCAAAATTTTATTGTATTTATAAAAACTTAAGAGGGGAACCTGGGTGATTCAGTCACTTAAGCAACCCACTCAATTTTGGCTTAGGTCATGATCTCACAAACTGAGCATACAGCACAGAGCCTGCTTGGGATTCTCTCTCCTTCTCTCTCTGTCCCTATCCCACTAATGCTCTCTCTCTCTCTCTCTCTCTCTGTCCAAATAAATAAACTTGAAAACAAACCCTCAAGATATAAGAAGAAAAATTATTCATGTATATAATCTTCTAGAATTAGACTTCAAAACTTTGTGAAATATTAGCAATCAACAAAAGTCAGAAAATATGGTCATGTTTTGACTTGGTAATATTTCTGTGTAATATTCAAGGCAATCAGAAAATATTCTTGTACATATGAGGTTCTATTAGCAGAATGACCTCAGGCTATTTTGAGTGGTGTCTTAAACACTTGAACCTATTTTTCCCTCGTTTTAAAAACAAAATTGTTTTTCATAATGGCCTTAATTACATGTATGTAAACATAATGGCCATCTTGATTATTAAAATTTTAATTAAAAAAATTTCTTGCAGTCAACTAATTTGATTTCTATGGGAAATGGTTTACCCTTGGTTGGAACATTTGGTATAGTCAGAGATGTTTAGTAGAATTAAGATAGTATGTTCTTTTTCATAGTTTCCTAAGACAGAACAAATGTTTTTTTTCTTTTCCCAATGAGGGCTTTAAAAACATGGACATGGTAAATGTAGGCTTCCACATGGACAATGAAAGCAGATTTATTTCTAATGCTACCAATAATTTTGGTGCTTTAATCAATTCTGTGACCTGTTGTTGTTTTCTCTGTTGGCAATACAACATCATTATTAGCATTTTTATGTGTCTTTACACTTTTTGAGGAAATTCATTTATTTATTTATTGAACATCTACTGTATATGAGACTATATTTAAAACATTATCTGCCTAATAAATCTAAAATTCTTATTTAAAGTTCTATATGATCAGTTCAGTTTACCTTTCAAATATTTATTTGTAATACTCTTCAAAACACCCTGCTTGTATTAGGCTAGCGCCAGTCTACCCCTCAGCTGTGGCTTGCTCATCTATCTTGACCTCTCAGTTTCTGTGCTTTGACTAAAATATGTTCCCTGAAGTAACCCATAATTCAAAAGATATCTTAAGTCCTACTTCTTACGAGAAGGTGACACATGTCCTAATGACCCTGGTAGATGCTGATTTCTTTTTAAATTGAGTTCCCTGAATAATCACTGACCTTAACTCTCTCTTAGCATCCTCATGGGCCAACTCCAACATTAGACAGTGAGACAAGTTTTCTCATACATGTACTTATCAGAAAGTGCATAATAAGGAAGCTTAGACATGATTTGAAAATATTTTATTGACAATTATTACACTGTCTTTAGCTGTTTGGTGAGTGCAGGACTAAATTAGTCATAGAATTGATTTACTACATTAAGAAAAATAATTCGAGTAGTTTTGAGTTTTGTCTCAAAACAAGTACATTTCAAGTAGGGGGCAGAACTCAAAAACAAATCTATGTTGTAAACATGGAGTCTAAAAACAAATGGTTAGCAAGCTAATTGTTTTTTTTTTCCTTTTTCTTCTTTCCTCCCCACCCCCCGCATCCCACAGTGTTTTTAATGAATCCGTACCTAGACTAATGTTAAGGCTTGATCCAGATAAAAAAAATTTAGCAATATCTTAACCTGGATGTTTTCATGCATTTATTTGACTACATATTTCCTGAATTGAAAATCATATGTTTAAAAATTTAAAGTGCGAATGAAATTATGCAAATTGAATGACTGATACTTGAAAGATGTTAAGTTAATAGATATAAAGGAGACAATTAATAAAAGCTCTTACAATACAGGTAAGTGATTTCTGGTTAGGTCCAATAGCTATTTGAAAGTCTCTTTTACACAAGAAAATGATACAATGAAAATATTTGGGCAATTCTTTTCTATTATTAATGTAAATGTTTAAATAAAATCTCAAGTCAAACTTTTGTAGGAATTATCACATTTAACAGGGACAGGTTGCTATGAATAGGAACAAAGAAGAAAATTTCAAAATCTTGATTAATTATTTGAATATGGGTTGGAAGAGAAAAGAAAAAAAAACCTTGTGATTTCTAAAGTTATGATCTAAGAAAATAAGAAAGTATTGATGCTATGAATATCAACACAAAAGATGAGAGGCTATATTAATAATTGAAAATATTAGTTTTCTAACATTTTACCATTGTAACTGAAATATATTGCTACATCTGACAAATCATTTTTTTAGAATCCTTGATATCCTAGACTGAATGTCACTATCAAAGAGGGATCTGATAAGTAAAAATTATATGTGATAAATGGAACTCAGATTTAACATATTAACCAGTATAGATTGAGCAGTGCAGAATAGTCCTGGCAGTAGAGGTTGGATGGATGGCCCAGTCAGACAATCAAATGAGCAGCATCTGTAAGTTCTTTAGTAGTTTCTAAGTAGGTGAGGAAGGCATGCAATCAATAAGTGTAGCATAACAGCTGGGTAGTGGCCCAAGCAAGTACGATCATATTTTATCAAGAGATATTTCACAACAAACTGAAGATACTCAATCCTAGGGTTAGTATAGGCAAAAATAGTCTTCTACATGAGAAAAAATGGCACAAAAGACAGTGCCCCAATTAGAAAAGACTAATATTTGACAATATATGACAACTTGGAGTTCAACATAGGAGACGTGACAGGGAACTTGGAAGGCAAAAGCTCAAGCATAACAATAACCCTATATAGAAGAGAGGAGCCTTCAGCAAGACCTGATGAAGTTGCAGCCCTCACAATGACCTAGAATCCTTAGGACTGTAAGGGAAGAGCTGCATTTAGCTTCTCATGGAATCCTTAGATGCCCAACTGCAACAATTATACTATTTCAAAGTGCTCAATTGGTTCAAAAGAAAAGCAGACACTGTCACGGGCTTATCATAGGCATGACTCATTTTCTGTATAAACATAGAATCACTGTGTCAATTAAAATACCTTTATAAGATGAATATGTCTTGGCTGAAAAGATGCTCTATATAATGTATTTTGTCAAAGTCAGTAGTGAGTTCAGAAAAACTCAAACAAAATTCGAGGTTTGTTTCAAGCTTGGAAAAGGACAGCCACCGTATGGATGTATTTAATACAAAAATTTCCTGGGGCATCTGGGTGGCTCAGTGGATTGTGTCTTATTCTTGATTTCAGCTCAGGTCATGATCTCATAGTCATGAGACTGAGTCCTGCATTAAGCTCCACATGGGGCTTTGTACTGGACTCTGCTGGGCTCCATGCTGTGCATGGAGACTGCTCAAGATTCTCTCTCTCTCTCTCTCTCTCTCATTCTGTCCCTTCCCCACTTGCATATGCTCTCTTTCTTTCATTTTCTGTCTCAAAAAGAAAATTCCTTCTTTTATTTCTTAATGTAAAATCTCGAATTTTCTTTTCTTCTGAACATTTTCATGTGGCACCATATATAAGACTTTGTCAGTGGAAGAAAACACTATCTCTTCCAAAAAATATTTCTTTAAGGAAGTAAAAAGGTCTCTACTTAAAAAAATTACCAAAATTATATAAAAGTGTACTTTTAAGTGATGGAATGAAAAAAAAAAGAGTAAGAAAACATATTCTGGTACTATCCCTTCCAAATTGGACATGTAAGAAAAACTTTTACATTTTGTTTATTAACTTAAAATAATTTAATTCTATGTCCAAATCATTATTTCTCACTATGGGCTCCAGATGTCATTTTTTATTATAAAATGTATACAAACATAATATATCCAGTTCTTGATTTCATTAGAATACGCAGTACATTTTCCCGATTATCTGAGTTACAAGGTAGAATGCAGTATATACCATGACAAAATGTTGACGGAACAAAAGAGGGCCTAATTGGAGGAATTAGGGAAATTTCATGGAGGAGGTGGCCTCTGAGTCCTCTGTGATGGTATGACAGAACACTAGCAAATCAAGTGGAGGATATATTCATGGATCAATCCAAGCTAAGATTTAGCCCAAAATATCAGGATATTTTTGGGAATGGTAAATTGTCTGTGTTGTTTGGATGATAAATTAAGTAAGAGATAACAGTGTTATTAAATGCTGAAGATGTTGGTTGTGGCCATAATATAGAACTTTGGTGACAGAAGGATACTATTTGAGTCACTGAAGATTATAAGCCAGAAAGTAATATGATCAGAACTGGGATTGAAAAAAATGTACATTGTTTGAACGAGGGTATATGTTTTAATGGAGACCTCTCAAAAAACTTACTACAACAATATAGAAATAATAATTCTTATTTTTAAAAATAGGATTTATTTAGCATATTAATATACACTAAGCACTGTGCTAATCATTAACAGGCAGCATATCATTTAACACAATAATACTAAGAGGAAATATTTTGTACTGAATGATTAAAATGAGGCATGACAATATTAAGATACTCATCTAGCTAATAAGTGGCAGAACAAATAAACCCAAACTGTCATGAATGTCTAAGCTTTCTTCCAGAAATCAATGATGTGGGTTTGGGTTTGAGTCTCAGTGCCAGCAGTAACCAGTTAACTTTGAACATTTTTATTTACCCCTCCCATTCTCAGATTATAGATCTGTAACACCAGTGTGAAGCAACCCACTTCTTAGCATTGTAATGAACCTTTAAAAAGATAAGGAGTGGAAAGTTGCCAGGATAGAGTCTGACCTGTAAGATTTACTCAATTTAATCAGTGGGAGTCAGTATGGAAAGAGAGCCCGTGCAGAATTGATGGGACTTGGGCACCTACTCAATGGAGGAGCAGAAAAAAAGATGGAGGTGTGGCATCATGGTTTTTCCTGGAGGTATCTATTAATGTATGCAAAATTAGGCAGAAGAAAAGGTATTAGGAAAATGAGGAGTTTGATTTAACATGGGATATCCAGTTGTAGGCATTTAAAAAAGCAAATCTAAATTTTTGGATGCCGTCAGAAGTGGCAGTATAGCTTTAGAGACCATCAAGCTTAATACTTGCAATCTTAGTGATGATCACCAAAGGGAAGGTAATCAAAGAAGAAGAAAAACAGGTTGAAAGCATCTTTTGGATGTCCTGTAATAAACTCAAAATTATGACAAGTTAGTTTCATACAGAGAAAACTGTTTCATGTATCAAGAGAGTAGCAATCCAAACAGCTTCTTCATTAATAATATGGAAAAAAGCCTGAAACATCAGTTAAGTGCTGCCTGTTTTTGGAGAAATAAAATTAAAGAAATGTCCAACTGAGAATAGCTCGGTGTTCATGCAACAGAGAAGGTACAATCATTTATCTGGTATGTGTCATTTTGAATTATTTTTTCCTTCTTATTTATGACCTCTTGATAACCAAGAATTGCAATATGCCCCCCTCCTAACATGATCGTGAGGTGTACCAAATGACTCTTTGTCATAAATATTCCTGAAATGTGGAGTGATATATAGGGGTTAAGTATAAAGAGATCAAGAAAGCTAAATCCTCATTTTTAGTTATTGTGTCTAGAAATTATATTCTAATGAAAGATTTTTATTTAGTTTTTATTTTCTTGATGACAGTGTTCTTTCTGAACTTGTCTGGTTTTTTGTTGCTGTTGGAAATGAGGATTTGGGAGGCATACTTTCATTTAAACCCATTTTCTGGGTATCAATTTAGGGGCACCTGGGTGGCTCAGTCAGTTGAGTGTCTGACTTTATCAGGTATGATCTAATGGTTCCTGAGTTCTAGCCCTACTCTGTCAACACAGAGCCTGGAGCCTGCTTCAGATTCTGTGTCTCCTCTCTCTGCCCCTCCCCTGCTTGCACTCTCTGTGTCTCCATCTCTCTCTCTCTCTCTCTTAAAAATGAATAAATATTTAAAAACAATTTAAAATTATTACTTTATATTTAAAAAGAGCATTTTAAATCAAGACCTGTTAACCAAGTGAGAAATAATTTGTAAAGTTTTTTTTTATATGTTAGATTTTAATTTAAGATTGGACATTCCCTGAATTCCAAACAGATCTAAATAGTAATGGATCCAACACTAACTGAAGTGCTCACTTTGGTTAGTTTATAGTATAAGATAATTACTGAGCCAAAAACAATCTTTTGAGGCTGCAGGGGCAGAACACAATTAAAGTCCATGAGCTCCATTTTGCTACTCAAGATGTAGCAATTGTCTCCATGGGAAAGAGAAAATATTAGAAAATACTTTTGGTAAAAGCAACCAAGCTAGTCAATCTCAGCAAGGTAGAAAAACAATTAGAGTTTAGAATTCTTAAATCTCATTGTTAACGCCTAAAAGCCCTAGGGATATTCGTGGGAATATTTTCTGATTAGTTTTGTATATTGTCTCATTCTCTGTGATGATATAAATAGTGGTTAATGCTCAGATTATAATGAGCCTCTTCAGCTAAAGCCACCATGTTTTGTTATGATAATCATCAAAAGATACCACAAAATGGTTTCATTTCTAAAGAATGTTTAAAAAGAAAACAAAACAATACAAAAACTTCCTCCTTTTATATTCCCTGTAGAAATACACATTGTGTGTTCCTAGGTAAATTATCATGTAATCAAGCATTTTGATTATATAATCCTGAAGAAGCTAGAATAGTAGTAGTAGTAGTAGTAGTAGTAGTAGTAGTCGGTAGTAGTAGTAGTATTCAGATAATAGATTAAACTATTAAAGTAGTTACAGACATTGAATTTTATTTTCATTCAACTCATAATTTTTCAAGTCTACTCTGAGCCGAGCTTTCTGGCTGTTTGCAGGGATTGATAATTTTCACCTGCTACTTTCTTTTTTCAAATAAATCAAATATTCCTCTGATGGGTTCCTTTATTATTATACTTTTGAAATATTTCATACATTCTAAAAAGTATGTATATAATGAATATAATTTAAAGGTTGATAAAAATAAGAATGGCTTTGTCCTTGCCACTTAGCGGAGGACATAGAATATTACCACCACCTCTCTAATCACACACCAGTTTTTCTCCTAGAGAGGTAATTAGTATCCTGAATTTTGAGAGCTATGGTACACTGTGACTGCTACGATACATACAATACAATTTCCTGCAATTTTTCCCCTTACTTTTATTTCTGAGATTCATCTATACTGATGTTTATAACTCTAGTTCATGAAACAATTTCTTTGTAATATTTATTTTCTCCAATGTGGGTATTATCAGACTTTTAAATTTTTTGGCTATTTGGTAGATATAAAATTATATATGAGTTATTTGATTACTTATGAGGTTGAATATCTTTTTTGTACTTAATGACCATTATTTTTTTTTCAAGTTTTTCTATTTTTAACTGCATTAAAAGTAAGTTGCAAAATATCACATTTCATCTCTACCTCAACATTGATTTCCTAAAAAAGAATATCCTCCTTCAATAAAAATAACAGTATTGTACTTGAGAAAATTAAAAGTACAATATTTTATTATAGTCTGTATTGAAAGTTAATCCAGTTGGCCAAAATTTCTTTTTTAAAAAATTTTATATGGGGCGCCTGGGTGGCTTAGTCAGTTAAGCGTCCGACTTTCGCTTGGGTCATGATCTCGCGGTTCGTGGGTTCGAGCCCCGCGTCGGGCTCTGTGCTGACTGCCAGCTCAGAGCCTGGAGCCTGTTTCAGTCTGTGACTCCCTCTCTCTCTGGCCCTCCCCTGCTCACGCTGTCTCTCTCTCTCTCCTAGAAATAAATAAAAACATTAAAAAAAATTATTTAAAAAAATTTTTATGTATTTATTTATTTAGAGAGAGAGAAGGAGGAGGGCAAAGAGAAGTAGAGAGAATCCCAAACAGGCTCCACACTCTCAGCGATGAGCCAGATGTGGGGCTCAGACTCATGAACCATTAGATCATGACCCGAGCCTAAATCAAGAGTCGGATGCTTAACCAACTGAGCCACACAGCAACCCCCCCCCCCCACCGCCAAATTCTGTATATCTTATTATGTTTTTTCAGGATCAAATTAAGATTATATTACCAATACAATCTGCTTAATTTATTTTAATCTGGTACTTTTCTTGCACCTTTTTTACTGTTATCTATTGACTTTTTATGACTAGTTTTTAGAACACTTCTATGTTTATAGCAAAATTGAGAGGAAGGTGAAGGGATTTCACATATACCCTTGCCTCCACGCTTGCATAGCCCTCCATTATCAGTATCCCCCACCGGAGTGGCACATGTTGCCATAATGCACCTACAGTGACACCATAATCATCCAAAGTCCATAGCTTACGTTAAGTTTCACTCTTGGTGGGGTATATTCTATGAGTTTGGACAATTGTATAATGGCATGTATTCATCGTAATGGTATCAAAGAGAACATTTTCACTGCCCTAAAAAAATTGTGCTTCACCTTTTCATCCCTGCTCTCCTGCTTTTTCATGTATTTTACAAAGCCTGTGTCATTTTCTCACTTAAACTTTGAATTATTTGTTCTTATATTCATTTTTAGTTCTTTGTATAATCTGGATTCATCCCTTGTTGATATGTTTGCAGATATCTTCTGGTATACTACATGCCTTTTCACTTCTTTTAATGGTGTCATCTCACTGATAAAAAATATTCAATTTTTATTGTAGAAAAAATATATCAATGTTTTAAATAAATTATTGTGGGCATTTTTATATGCATGTTTTGTCATTTCTGTCCCAAGATGTTTGTGTAATAGTGGCCTTATTTGTTATTTAAATGTTCTTAAAATAACCTGAACCTAAAATCTCATTAGGGGATACATTAAAATTAATCACTTTTTAAAAATTATTATTATGTATTTTTTCTTTTCTAAAATATTTTTTGAGTTACTTTATAATTTATACTTTCAAGAAATTTTCACATTGCATTATTTCAAAATGTCTAATTTAAATTTGTTCACAATAGACATTTATTATATTATATTATATTTTCATGTTTATTTATTTATTTTGAGAGAGAGAAAAGGAGAAGGGGAGGGGCAGAGAAAGAATCCCAAGCAGCATCTGCACTGTCAGTGCAGAGCTGGACATGGGGCTAGGTTCGACAAACTGAGAGATTATGACCCGAGCTGAAATCAAGAGCGAGATGCTCAAATGACTGAGCCAGCCAGGTGCCCCACCATTTATTATATTCTAAATCTCTGTAGCAGTTGATTATGTCATTGTTTTGGTTCTAATGTTGTTCATTTTTATTTTTTCTCTTCCATTTTCATGATTGATCCGTTTGACAGAGATTGACTAATTTTATTTTCTCTTTTTTTAATACTCTCTCTTGTTCGTTTTTATTTTCCTGTCAATGTTTGCTTTTATCTTTATAAATTCTTGACTTCTGAAAGTTTTGTTTTATTCTGATGTTTTTTTTGTCTCCTTAAAATACGTAACTAACTCATTAAGTGTCACCTTTATTTCTCTCATCTAATGTAGCATTCAGGGTCATGTATTACAACATTATAATTTAAATAACTATGTATGCTTTTAAAAGTGGTAGTTCTTGTCATTCAGTTATGAGCATTGTCTGATTTTTATTCTGATTTCTTTTTTTAACCTTTGAATCAATCATGAGAGTGTTTTCAGATTTTCCTAATTTATAAAATGGTTTAAGTATCTTTTTAAAGTATCATTCTTTATGTATCTGCATACTCAGTGTTTGCTAATTTATTGAGACTTCCATTATGGAGCAGTATGGTATTCATTTTCGTTCAGGTTCCTACTATATGTGTGCTAGAAAAAGGTGTATCTTCTCTAGGTTTGCAGTTCAGAGATCTAGTTATCTGTCATCTTTGCACAAGATTGTTAATTGTGTTACTAAAATCCTTTGTATATTTCTAAGCTTTTGTCTGCTGATCTGTGTATTTTTTGTCTGTTTGACCAGTGATGATTATGTCTATATCTACATTGACTTTGGTAAAATTTCCAATATTGCTAACGCTTTCAGTTTGTGATTTATATATCATATAGTTCTGTTTTGTTTTGTTTTTCACTTCTTAGACATTTACTAATACTATATCTTTCTGATGAATTAAAGCCTTATCATTTCTATTATGAAATTACTTCCATCATATCTGAAATACATTTTTACTAAGATTTTCTCTTTTTTTGACATTATTATGGTTCTACTTTGTCAGTTTTGCATGTTTTTATTCCCAATCATTCTATGCCCTATGGACTTATTTGTGTCTCTAGTAACAGAATATAAATTCATATTGTTGATGTTTTTTAATATGATCTGAACATCTTTTTTTAAACTAATGAATCTAATCAAATCTCCAGAAGATAACAGAGATGAAATATTCAAAGTATAATAGCTCTGACTTTTTCAAAATCAATGAATGACACTTTTCCAATACAGAGAGCTTCCTCACAAAACATCTGCAGAAGAATAAACCAAAAATAAAATCCCTACCTACATACATTATAATGATACAAAATAACACAAGACTAAATCCTCTTCCTGAAAAAAAAAAAAGTTGACTGGTAGGTATCTTTTGAAGAGCAGCAATGGAAGTCAGATTTAAAATCATTGTTTTAAGAAATGATAGTCTTCCTTGTGCAAAATAGAGAAACAACGAGGTGGTTTCTTGTTTTTGGTTTGGGGTGGGTTTTTTTGTTTGTTTTGTTGTTTGGGTTTTGTTTTGTTTTATTTTATTTTGTTTAGCCTAGAAGCTGAATGATGCAAAGATACTCCATCCCAGTCTTAAAATTCTGCTTCAGACAAAATCTGATCTGAATAGAAGTTGCTTGTGTTCTGAACATGAGGCTATGTTTCACGGAGGGACACTTGATTTGAGTGGATGAACAGCTATCTTTGTAGGTGAAAATAATGCTTTCATTTGAGATAAGGATTGACTCTGACCCTACTGGTCAGTATAATTTTGTGCAGGTTACTTATTCTTATGTGCCACACTTTTTCCTCATTCATAGAGCGAGATCTAATAATAGCACATATTCAACAGATGGCTGTGAATATTAAGTAATTTACCTGAATAACACTGAGGAAAGTTCCTGACATTTTGTAAAAATCAGTTACTTTTCTTAATAATGGAGTTGAAGAAAATGATTCCTGTGATTTCTTCAATAATTTGATTATTGTATTTTATTATTCTAAGACTCACATTTAATTTCATATTTTATCATCTCGGACATAAGGGTATATCTTTTAATTCATAACCTCTTATATTTTATGAAGTATAATAATTTAAACTAATGTTATTTATTTTCTTTTTACAAAATATTATCAAAACGTAGTTAATATAAAACGTCATATTAGTTTCAGGTGTACAACATAGTGGTTTGACAATTCTATACATCACTCAATGCTTAACATGTTAACTCATCATCAGCCACCAAACAAATGTTATTAAAATATTATTGACTATATTCCCTATGTTGTATTTTTCATTCCCATTACTAATTTATTTTATAACTGGATGTTTGTATCTCTTAATCCCCTTACTACATTTCATCTGTCTCCCTCCATCTCACCCCCTCTCTGGCAACCAGCCACCAGTTTGTTCTCTATATTTAATAATTTGTTTGTTTGGGGGCACCTTGGTGGCTTAGTTGGTTAAGCGTCCGACTTCAGCTCAGGTCATGATCTCACAATTGGTGCATTTGAGCCCTGCGTCGGGCTCTGTGCTGACAGCTAGCTCAGAGTCTAGAGCCTGCTTCAGATTCTGTGTCTCCCTCTCTCTGACCTTCTCCTGCTTACATTGTCTCTCTCTCTCAGAAATAAATTAAAAAAATCATTAATTTTTTTAAAAAAGTAATAATTTGCTTGTTTGTTCATTTGTTTTGTTTTAAAAATTTTTATTATTTATTTTGAGAATGTGAGAGTAGACCACATTATTTGTTTTGTTTCCTAAATTCCACATATAAGTGGAATTATATGATATTTGTGTTTCTTTGACTTATTCCACTTAGCATAATACCTTCAAGGTCCATTCATGTCACAAATGACAATATTTCATTCATTTTATGGCTAATATTCCATTTTAAATGTACACATCTTCTGTGTCCACTCATCTATGGGTGGACACTTTGGTTGCTTCCTTGCCTTGGCAATTGGAAATAGTGCTGCAGTAAACACAGGGCTGACTTATACCTTTTCTAATTTAAAGTGATTTTATTTAAACTGAGATCACATTTTTCTTAAATTTACCTACCTAATTAATATAAATTCATATGATGCAATCTTAAAGTTGTCAATATTAGGTGTTTTGTCCCCTAGTACTGAAAAATAAATCTATATAACACTTCTTGGTTCATCAGAAAGATACTATTATATGAAACAAAAGTACTTCTTCTGGTTGTTTATAATAAAGATGTAGGTTAGGGTGGCTCAGTCTGTTGACTTTGGCTCAGGTCATGATCTCATGGTTCATGGGTTCAAGCCCCACATCAGGGTCTGTGCTGACAGCCTAGAGCCTGGAGCCTGCTTTGGATTCTGTGTCTCCCTCTCTCTCTGCCCCTCCCCCACATGTTCTCTCTCTCTCTCTCTCAAAAATAAACATTAAAAATCATTTGTTTTAAGTTGTGGGAAGTATGTTTAATATAACTTTTATAATGCAGTGTGATTGCAAATGCATATAATAAGTTAGTTATAATTTATCAATTTGTAGCACATACTTTGAAATGAAAAAAAGTGCTCTACTCATTTAAATGTTAGAACACAAAAATTAAAAAAGTTTCTGAAGTCTGTACTCCATAGTTAAAATTTGCACATTTATTTATTTAAGACTTTCTAATGTCAAGGATTTTAAAAATTTTAACCACTTTATTGAGGTACAATTGACATGTTAAAAGCTATTCATATTTAATATAACCAACCTGATGAGTTTGAAGTTAAGTATACCCCCATAAAACTGTCACCACACAAAGGACATAATCATATCCATTACCTACTGCCAAAGTTTTCTTCCACTTCCTTTATGATTGGTATTAGTGTTAGTCTTAGTGTTAGTCTTAGTATTATGGTGGTAAGACCAATTAACAAAATCTACCTTCTTGGGGTGCCTCAGTCAGTTAAACATCTGACTCTTGATTTCAGCTCAGGTCATGACCTCACAGTTGTGAGATAGAGTCACAATTCATCTCCACTATGTTGGGCTCTGTGCTGGGCATGGAGCCTATTTAAGATTCTCTCTCTCCCTCACCCTCTGTCCCCCTCTCTAAAAAAATCTACCTTCTTAGCACATTTTAAATATACAATATAGTATTATCTGTAAGTAGTATGCTGATCAGTGGATCTGCAGAACTTATTTATCTTGTTTAACTGAAACTTTTTACCCTCTGCCAAGATCTTCCCATCTCCTGCTCCTCCATCCCTTGGCAACCACTATTCTACCTTTTGCTTCTATGAGTTTAACTGCTTTATTATTTTTAAAAAATTGTTAATGTTTATTTAATTTGAGACACACAGAGAGAGAGAAAATGTGAGCAAGAGAGGGGCAGAGAGAGAGGGAGACACAGAATCTGAAGCAGGCTCCAGGCTCTGAGTTGTCAGCACAACCCACAAGCTGTGAGATCATGACTTGAGCCCAAGTTGGATACTTAACCAACTGAGCCACCCAGGCGCCCCTGAGTTTGACTACTTTAGATTCTACCTAGATAAATGCCTAGAAGTAGGATAGCGGATCATATGATAGTTCTATTTCTATATAGGAATCACCATACTGTTTTCCACATGGCTATAATTTAAACACTTTTAATAACCCTTTTTTGAATTTATAATATATATTAAGATAGTTAAATATTATGTTAATAATTATAAAGCAATTTTAAGACAATAAAATAAATAGAATTTATAGAACATATATGCAAAAGTATTACATTTACATAATAATAAATGTTTTAAGCTCTAAAGCCAGGCTTTATTGGAATTTCTAAAGATATATAACTGAAAACACCAGGCACAATTTGTCAAGCATCCATTCTTTTGATGTGAAACCTGAATGCATTACAAATGAAATATAATTCAAATGTTTTTTATTTGCTTGCAAATAACTCTTACAAATGATATTTGGTAAAAGATATTTCATACCCAATGCTTCATGAGATCCATACCACATATCTGCTGCGTCTGCTTTTCTTTTTAATTTGCAGTTAAACCTAAAAGAAGATTACAAAAAACAAAGCCTCAAATAAATGTAAATTATATGGAAACAAAACTTTGCTTTCTTAAGAATGTCTGTATATGTAAAGCTTATATATGGCAAATGCCTTCTATCTGAATAATCTAACTTGTCTTTAAAAAAAATATTTAACTATCCATCTACATATAGTACTGATATGTAGTATTTAATTACTCCTCAGTTAATTTTACAGAGAACTGAATTCAATAAATAAATAGTTTTATAATGTCATTTTTACTTTAAGTTTATCAGTTTCTGTTAAATATTCCAGAATATCGACTATACATTTTATATATCATTCCAATCAACATTTCATATATAAGATGAAATATGTAAAAGTTGCATAAGCTTTTTTATACTCACTATTATTTCCCCAACATTAGCTTCATTCCACATGTAAATAGAATGCTCATAACTTTTAGACTATTTCATATATTCTTAATAATAGAGCAATATTCCAGAATATTATTTCAATGTAGTCTGTTAGAAATCACTCTAAAATACTGATTTAAAGGATGAAATTTATTTTATTTATGTATTATAGTTTTTCTAAATCATTTTATTATTTTAAAAAATTCTCACTTTTAAAAATGCTGTGTTGGATCTACAATAAAAGAAAAATAACATTTTGAGTGTGTGGAAAATGTTCATATAAAATATCACTGCCAGAGGAAAACAAATATACCATCCCTTATCACATAAACTCCCAAATATGTACCATTCCCAAAACAATACTTAATACATACCTAAGATGGACCCTCACAATTTACTTCCTGTTATTCCTTACATTCAACACAAATTCCAAACTATAAGCTGTGTTTCAAATATTAAACTCCTGGGGCACCTGGGTGGTTCAGTTGGTTAAGTGTCCGACTTTAGCTCAGGTCATGACCTCATGGTTCATGGGTTTGAGCCCTGTGTCAGGCTGTGTGCTGACTGCTCTAAGCCTAAAGCCTGCTTCAGATTCTGTGTCTTCCTCTCTCTCTGCCCCTCTCCCCCCCTCTCTCTCTGTCTCTCTCTCTCCCTCTCTCTCTCTCCCACTCTTTCTCTCATTATCAAATATAAACATAAAAAAATAAGAAAAAACAAATATTAAACTTCTATTTGAATATTTTAAATGAAATTATAGCTTTTACATAAGTAACTATTTTAACTTTAAATTTTTGTTTTTAAATTTCTCAGAATGCCATTAATAGGTTTTTTAATTGCAATTAAAGTTTTATGATCCTGAAAGAAGTCTACCTTGACCTCTCAAAATAAAAACTACTTCTTGTATTTGACAGTGGAAAAGAAATAGTAGTAATTTACAATAAATACAGTAAATTGCTCTTTCAAAAAAATTTTCCAAATTGTGATGTAAGAATGTCACTGATGAGAATTGTTCATCCTAAGCCCAATAAACCCTGTAGGACTTTTCCCCAAATGACACAAATAAAGACCTAACAAGCTTTGCAGAATGAAATAGAAAAGCATTGATCGTGTAATATTACTCTGGAGTATAAGTAAACTTCATTTGAATGATTTGTGTATAGACTGGCACTATTTGTTACCATATTCTATTTGTCATCCACTACACAGGATATAAACAATATAGAATTTATATATAGGCATTATGGTGGGGTGGGGAGGAGGGGAAATATTTGAGGAAACACAAGAGACAGCACTTGAAATGAAAGGATTTTAGAGTATAAGTGGGAATAACTCTCAAGGTAAAGCATTCCAAGTAGTTCCTATAGTAAAGCTTTAGAGAAAGCTAATTTAGAAGGTTGGGTAAGTTCCAAGAACACTGTTATAAAAGTTTCAAGATTTCTTGTGTCTTCTTGTGTGTCTTTGTAGAATTTGTTTTCCTTGGTTGCTATCAGTTTAACAACAGGCAAGTATATATGTATGTACATGTATATATTTGTTTATATGTGTGTATTTACATCCATAGGTAAATACACACATATGCATTTGCCTACCAACTTCTTTAATTACTAACACTGTGCACTCTTTTATGAAAGTGTACAACGATGATACAATCGTATCACTGGCACTTCTATTAAAGACATCAAGAATCTCCTATCTGAACACTGGCCATTTTATGTGTGTGCCCTATACCTATGTGTGCATGTGTGTATGTATATGTGTAGCTATGTGGATAATATCTAGCCACAGATAATGAAACTGTATCTGTGTACCCAAATTATTGATTCAAGCATTGGGGTCAGCTAAAATAATAACCTTGGAGGACTAAATTGAAATATTTAAACAGTTAATACTAAATGTAAACTACCTACCTATAAGCAACTGTTTTAAGAAACAAAACGGTAGATTTTCATTTTTTTGTAATTTCTGCCAGATGGTTCATAACTTTAACATAGTTTTGAGATGTTTAATGTGGTTGGATAATTTGATTGAAAGAGAAATGAATTAAGGATGTCATAGTATTGAATGAAATAAAGTGTTAAAAAATTTTAACTGCAAAGCAATAGGTAAAAAAAAAAAAAGCAACCATAGTAATTCTTTTTTTTTTTTTACTACTTACTCTGCACAAAGAATTATTCTTAGTGTTCTACAGATTTTTAAGTCAAATCTTCAAACTAATATAATTCATTGTGCTTCTAGTACTCCCTTTTATAGAAGAAACAATAGACATTCACCTTGTTTAAATAACTTGTCTAAGGTCACATCACCAAAGGTAGCAAAGTTATTCTTTGAATTCTGGAAGTTTGGCTTCAGAGTCTTAACACCTACCAACTACACTACACCACTTCTCAATATTGAATTTTGGTCTTGAATTTTTCCACTGATCATTATATTTGTAGATCTTTTTCTTTAAATGTTTTAACTTGAACAAATTTTTTGTTATTTAACTGTCCTCATTGAAAGATGTGACTCTAGCAAATGGAAATTTAAGATAGGAATCAATTCATAATTTGTTCCTTTGCCAAATTCTTCTAATACTTTTTTATTTTTAACATACTATAGTGAAATTTAAAATAAAAATTAGATGTTGGGGCACCTGGGTGGCTCAGTCAGTTCAGCATCCAGCTGTTAAGATTTCTGCTCAGGTAAGGATCTCATGATTCCTGAGATTGAGCCCAGCATCAGGCTTTGCCCTGATAGCGTGGAGCCTGCTTAGAATTATCTCGCTCTCCCTCTCTCTCTGCTCCTCCCCCACTCGTGTACTCTCTCACTGTCTCAAAATAGATAAATAATCTTAAAAAACTTAAGTATTCATTAAATGTATCCATTATGAGTATTAGATTTTTGATAAACCACAGAAATATACATAGTATATATGCTTATATGTTTCTATATTTAATAATTCATAAACATTTTTTCAAAAGTCTGAATATTTGTCTCGATGTAGCTGATTTATCATGTAATACTAAAAGGAAGAAAAACTTTTTCAAACATGTGTTTTTCCCCTCAAGTCTAGTTTTGTTTTTTTATTTGTGGGAAAACAAAAAAAGTCCATTTTTTAAAAAAATTTTTAATGTTTATTTATTTTTGAGAGAGAAAGAGAGAGAGAGACTGAGTATGAATGGAGTGGGGCAGAGAGTGAAAGAGACACAGAATCTGAAGCTGTCAGCGCAGAGCCTGGCTTGGGGATCAAACTCATGAACTGTGAGATCATGCCCTGAGCTGAAGTCAGCCACTTAACTGACTGAGCCAACCAGGCACCCCTCAAAACCAAAGTTTTAACTGGAAATGGTATATTTTTTAGCTTCTAATCAAAACTACTTTCTTCCTTTATGTGAATTTATGATTTTTTTGTGAAAATTTCAATGTTTATTTTAGAAAATAAATTTAAAACTATTTTAACTAATCAAGAATATGTAAGAGTTATGTGTGTTCTCAGCCTTATAGCAGCTGGAAACTACTTAACATCTTTGAGACTATAAACAAGATATACAAGCTAAGTCTAGCTCCATAAAGTATGTTTCTGATAGTGTTTTTAAAAAATCATTAATCATTAAGTTATACCTCTTTATGCTTACTTTAAATTTTTAACTAATTCCAGTAAATGTAAAAATATAGAGAACTATATGCTAATGTTCAACTACAATTGTTAGTAATAATACATCAACTTTTATCAGAAACTTCAATAGGGAAGGAGGGTAACAATGAATGATTTTGAAGTTGTTATGGGCAAGCATTAAAAATCACAAATGAAATTAGCTAATGCCAGGAGTGTCTTTATATTTGGTTTTGCTCTTACAGACTAAGGAAAGGAGTTGTATAGATTTGCCAAGAGAGATTTTCCAGGAATGTTGTGATACATTAAAGCAGGAATTATTATCCTACATGAAATTATATCCTGATAGGTTGTATCAAGGAGGCTGGGATACAAGAAGTGCTTCTTCACTGAAGTGATAGGTCTTACAACAGAAGGGCCATATTAAAAACCGGGAAGAAGAGATAAACCTGAGCTGTTTGATGGGCACATCTCTGATCTTGATGAATTGAATTGATGGAACAAAAAGAGTGGAATCACAAATATAACTTCAGGTTCACATTTTGAAAGTAGGAAGTGAGGCAGAGGGTAATTCCATTGACACAAACAAGGCTATTAAGGAAAAATCGATTTGAGAAGGTTTTGATTTTAAGCAAGTAGACTTTCTGCAAAACAGAGCATATTAAAGAAAATATTTGTCTAATTTTGAAAATACATATTTATAAATTAATGAAAGACGAAAAATGAATGAGAAAGGTTTAGAGAAACATCTCACAATTTTCTTCCTATTATTTATTAATAACTTGAAAATTATACTTTGAATATATATTTCAAGTATATGCATTGTAATCAGTATTTTACATTTCCTCTAACCTTCTCAAACATTTGAAGTGGTTATAATAATGCTTATGTTAAAAATAAGAAAAGTTAGACTTTATAAATATTGAGTGATTTATTTAAAGCCATACAAGAAGGTGCATAGAAACAGAACTGAGCATTTTGTCTCTACATACAGATTGTTTCCTTGCACGTTGCCATATTTCTCTTGATTTCCCCAAGATACCACATAGAGTACTTATTTATAACAGATTTTGATGGAGGTTTGTGGTTTCAAAGGAGACTATAATACAATACTATATAACAATCAAAACAAGTAAAATTCAATACTATATATCCAACGTTACAAAATCCTTTAGCCACACCCATGTCTGAAATCAATTTCTAACTGACAGTTTTCTTCAAGCGCCTCATAGATTACTGTATTGCTGACCCTTTTTCTTCCTTCACACCCCTCTCCTTTTCCTTCAATTCCCTTTGCCTTCTCATCCCCCCTCCACCTCCTCCATCTTTTTCTCCGCCTCTCCTTCTGCTTCTTTCTCCTGCTTCCTTTCAGTTGCTTAAGGTTCACCAGAGACTGCCAAATTGAGCTAATCTGTTACAGAAAAACAACTTCAGCAAATTTTTTTTAGTTAGTTCCACTTCCTTTCCAATCTACTCCCTCTGGTAGATGAGGCTGCTGCACAAATGTATCTCCAGTAATATGTTTACCAACCAAGGACCACTTATTTTCTCAAAAAAGTTCCTTTTTTATAAGCAGAAGTATCAGCCTCTGGAATTATGTACTTCTGATTCACTTATGTATATATATACATATATACGTACATATATGTCACTTTGGCATAAGTAACTACAATGCAATATGCTAGTTCCCATTTGGAAATATATTAATACAAAATACCAACTCTTATGTTGGCAACCTCCTCATTTAGCAATACATATTCGTATACAGTGACGATATTGATGCCCTTCCTATTAGGCAATATATCATAAGTTATAAGGCAGTTGATTTGTCTGATCCTTTTGACTGCATTTTTTTCAACCTTAGGTAATCAACGAGCTATGATGTATTGTTCACTAAACGACTGATGTAACAATGTAATCTGACCTGATCATTAGTAACAATAGCAACTCCAAGAATGACAGCCTACTATATTTGAATTTAAATGTTAAGTCTAAAGTAAATACTTGATGTGATCGTATTTAGAATATATTTTGTTCTTAGGTTTTTTAAAATGTACTTCTTTATAAACGTGTGTGTGTGTGTGTGTGTATGTGTGTGTGTGAATGTGTGTAAGTGGAGAGAAAAAGTAAATATAAACCAAGAGTATTAAGTTGAAACAATTTAAAGCATTTGTAACTGCACAGGTAATGAGAAAATTTAAGACAAGTCTATTTTTATTTATGTTAAAGTCTTTTGAGAACTTCATGCTCCATGAAATATGTAATCTATGAGAGCACCATTCCACTTAAATTGAAATTTTAAAATTTCCAAAGGTAATTTAAAATTACCAGAGGTAAATGTGTGTGTATGCATAAATGAGACAGACAAAAAGAAAGCATAAAAACACACAAAAAAAATCATCCAAAATGGTGCTGCTTTTTCCTTCAAATTTGTTATTTATTGTCAATAGAATTTACTCCAGCATAGTTTTCAAAAATTGAAATCTCTGACCATAAGCATCCAGAGGCATGAAGGATTTATTTTTCTATAATATAAATTTCTTAAAAGAGGAACAATTAGTTTTTGGAAATAAAGAAACCATATTAATATTGAGATCCATGGTCTTGGAAGTCTATAAACTATGCTTAAATCATAGTATAAATATTTATTCACTGAGCATGACCAGAAATATAGTAAAGAGTTTGGTTTTATGATGATACAACAATTTCTAATAAAAGTTGTATGGCACATTGTGAAAGTGGCATTCTATCATAAACAGGGTAGAAGGAATCTGATTCTAAGTTTATTTCCTATGGCCAATGAAATGGCCTTTCAGAATGCTTTATGAAACTACAAATCATTTGAGCTGCTCCCTGGCTGAGAAACTTAAATTGGAAAAAACCTCCAAGACAAATCATGAGTCTTTGGAAACTAAGTTAACTCTATCAACATAACTATCACCCTTACATTATTACAACTAATTTAGAGCCCTACATCAAGAATTGCTTCACTCTTTTAAAAAATATAAGCTAATATTATAATTTTAATGCAATTTATTATTCATTATATTTTTAGTCATATCTCTATCAGTGTTTTACAAATTTAAATGTTTTCTTGGTCCCTTTTAAAGAAAAACAATCATGAGTCACAGTGATAATTTAGATCATTTTTATATTATAACAAATAATGTATATATTANATATATAATTTAAATATAAACAAAGTTACCCAATGATTGGTACTAAAATAAACATTAAAGTGATAGGTGATGTTGTTGCTTAAATTAAATGTTACATACAATGTGAGTAATATGAATAGTGTGAATATGGTACTATCTGCTGTTCAGAGATTCATTTGAGTTCATCTTGCTCACACTTTCCCTTGGTTTCCATGACCCTCTCATTTGTATACCCTGTTGGCCTTCATTTAGTGTCATCCCACCACTTATTAATATCCCTATGTTTTTCTTATCAGGTACAGAATCAAATGACTACACCTTTGTACAAATTAAATTAAAATAATGGATGAAATTAACCATTAATATCTCCATAAGTGTACTCATAGGCCATAAGATGGAAAATTAAACCAGACGACAAAATCTGTTGGGATTTCAAAACTGACATGAATGACAGCTTGAATTCAGGTTAAGCTTGTTTTTATTTTGTTTTACCTCAAAAGGAAAAGAAAAGGATTTATACAAGTCAATAACATGGGTGTAGAGATACAGCTCCCTAGTTATCAATGGGTGTGTGCAGATGTTTTCAATGGGCAACATAACTGTAATGGAATAAGGAAAACTCCAAGTCAAAGGTTATTTGAGTATTTGAGGAATTTTATAAAGCAATCAATCAATGGGTAAGGACTATGTTCAGAATCAAGGACCTAACATTTCTAGGTAATAATAACATATGAGGAGATTTTTGATTTGTAATGGTCAGGTTTGTACCATAAGCCTCATTGCAGACCAGGCATTGATTGCCTTTGGTGTTTCTCTAGACCAGCAGTCTACAAAGGAATCTGCGTGCACCGCATTGGAACACCAAGAAGAAACATTAAAGTTTCAACTCCTTAAGTTTCATTTTACCTTTCTAATAATTACATTTTATTGCATATCTGTTTTGAGTCTATATAAAATCAGATAGGTTGGTCATCATATTTCCATTTGATCTGAAACATGCATGATTCTTTTTTGAGATAATCATTAAAATAAAATACAAAGTTGTGTATTATGAGTGTGACAGAGAATTTATATGATCACTAGCACAAATCTAAGGATTCCAGTTTGAAAAATACTGCCCTAGATAAATATACCAAATCATAAAGAAAATTATTCAACTATTTACTAGCTGATATCCCTTTTTTATTTAGTACAACTCATATGTGAATGTGTGGCTTTGTGATTTCTTGCCTCACAATAGATGTAAGTGGTTTTGTTCTTTGTCTACTTCTACGATTCTTATATTGGAATTTGAACTTGCCATGTTTTATCTTTTTATACCATTTCATATCTTTTTAAATACATCTTGTTTTCAATATTATAAATATACATTTATTTTTAGATATTTTAAATTTTTTAAAACTTACTAATTTTTGTTATTTTTCTCTTTTAAGAAATTCATAGTGACTTATTAGCATTCAGGGAAATTCAGTGGGTAACATATATAGAGATTTAGTAGATATAAGATTTTGTTACAAAGAACCAATATGATCAACATACATTATATTTCTACATCTGAGATAATGAAACAGGGAAACTTTAGATATTAAATAGATATCCCCTCAATGTAAAAAGAAGCAGTATCATTGTCAAAACTGCATAGTTATGGTAGGCTAAAGAACCACTATAGTGTTAACAAAGGAAATCAGAAGTTCACAGATAATTTTGGGGCAACCACATTATCTCAACTGACATTTCCTCACTCTTTTCATCAGACTACTTTCCTTTCCTCACAGTGTAACTACATGATAGGACAGTAGTTATTATAACAGTAGTTTTGATACTGAGTTTTACATTTCAAGGGAAATTTTTATATCCTTGAGCATCATTTTATATGTGACTGTGTTCATCATTTAAGTGTCAGAAGTATCCAAGCATATAGTAAAGTAGTCTGGTAGTACCCAAGGATAGAATTTAATAGTCAGTGAAAATTGCCCATAGAAAAGCATGGAAGAGAAAAGGAGAAAGAATTAGGTCTCAGACAATAATGAAATGTAGGGTGTGGAGACAATTATCCCATCATTTTTGCATCCTTATTGAGATATAGTTAACATATAATACTGTGTAAGTTTAATGTGTACAGCATGTTTATTTGATACACTTATATATTGGAAAATTATTTCACGACTCTCATCATTTTTAAAGAACAAATTCATTCTATTTCAGTATATTGAGTATATTATGTTTTCCTGAAACTCCATTACTAATTCTTTCCTAGTGGTTAGCATGTTATTCAGTGGTTACTATCCAAATTTCTTTGTAAATCAGATAATAAAATTTTGTTTAAATTGCCTATTTCATCTGCATCTGCTGGGTCACTGGCATTGAGAGAAATGTGTTTCAGTTTTACATTGATTCAGTATGTTAGTTTCCCATAATGTATGATGGAGCCTCCATTTGATGGTTCAAGATATGCTGATCACCCTGATTTTTCCATTAGGCTCTAGTATGGAATAAATGACCTTATTTCTTTATATACACTTGTTTTTTGTTTAAGTAATATAGTGACATTTTGACATAAAATATTCTTGATTTTCCTTTTAAATTAGTTTACATCCACAAATTAATATCGTGTGACTTTTCCTTGCAGAAATCACAACAAAGTTTTCAAGTGCTTATCATTTTTTCTTAAATACTTCTCACTAGGCAGACATTTAATACTCATGATAATTAGGTTAGAATGAAGTTGCTAATGTTGTACAATGTTTATAGCACTCATTGAATATTTGTTTGAATGTATAAGTTGATGAAAATTTATACTTTTTACATTATGTGTCTCCTGAAAAGAGTTGGGTAAAAATTTTATGAGGGGTAAAATGATATTTAAACCTGATTGCCTATTGACAGTGATGGCTTGTGGAACAACAACAGACAACCGCTAATTTAAAAAAAAAAAAAAAGCCTAGAGATGGAAAAGTGTTTGGGTTTAGATTAATGTAAAATTTTAAGCCAGTCCCTCAATGTTTGGGAAGCTAGACACCAGTTTCCACACATAATTCACAAACTATATGCTTTATATGAACTTGTAAACAGTATGTAGGGGCTCTAAAATTGGAATTATTATTGGGAATATGTTTAAAATTAAACAAAATCATAAAGCAAGTAAGAACTTAATAAAACTAGAAAATATAATAATAGTATACTGTTGTTGGGAACAAAGTTATTGGGAATAAATAAAGGAAACCAGTGAACAACTCTTAGTTCAGTAAAATCCTGTAATTTAAAAAAGAATTTTACCTATAAAAACTTTGAAATTATAAAAGTATATTAGTATTTAAGTAAGTTTAGAAGTACTTAGAACAATTTTACTGAAATGCTTACCATCTAAGTAAAATTCAGTATATTATTCTAAGAAATGATTTTTCACTGATTAATGAAAGGATTTGTTTCTGGAATAGAATTCTCTGCATTACAAATCCATAATATATTTGTTAGTAGGAGATTTTATATCATCAATGCATGTACAACCTACTTATTTCTACAGTCATAAGAATTTAATGTAGTGTAGCATCTCACATCTCACATTTCAGAGCTGTGACTAGTCACAGTCCTTTGGGAGGAAACATGCAAACACAGACTACGAATCCTTTATAATTCTCACAAATTCTCACAAACTGTGCATGTCTTCTCCCAGTAGTACCTCTAAGATTCATGGATACAGTAACCAGGCATGATTAAGATATCACAAACTATAATTCACTCGATTTGTTATTGAAAATGAAAAAGTTTCCCATAAAATGACATCATTATATCTTTGAAAACTGCAGGTATTATTCTAAAGTGTGGCCATGAGCACAAGTATAAGTATCATAAATACATCTGGGCAGCCTCTGATTTATTTCATTCCATTTAAAACCTATAGACTTTTGTTCTGAATAGCAGTGTGTGTGCCTGTGTGTGTGCCTGCATGTGTGTGTGTTGCTTCACTTTCAAAGAAACATATGCCATGTATGCAGTATAACTTATGTTAGAGTAAGTAGACTCTTACTGTTTACATACTTCTGGAAGGTCAGTTTGCACTATTTGCTACTAATGCTTTCAGAGAAGTTTCAGTGGTAGTGAAGTATATTTGTAAGTTTGAGGATTGTGACTGCCCAAAACATTGACATAAAACAGATCCAAAATATTATCATGAGGGTCTTTCCTGCACATGGAAGAGTAAACCTTTAAGAATTAACTTCACTTGGATTCTCATTGGAAGGAAAATCTGAACTTTACAAGAGTTGGTAGGGATATATATAACATGAAAGCCAAACACTGTAAATAAGTCACTTTAGGATGGATGGAAGAAAATCAGTGACCCTGAAAATCTGAAAAGTCAGATTTTGATCCTAGCTTTGATAGAATTTTAAGAAAAACTCTAAAGTCACTGGGTCTCTGTCTTCACCTGTTAAATAAAGGCACTGGACTAGAGGTGCTCTGATAAGTTATAAAACCTCCAAGTTTAAAAACTGATTATTTTGTACTGATGTAATGATAATAGCATCAGACATATATTTTATATGACCTCAGTTTTAAACCACCGTTTTTATTCCATCATATTTTTTCTCTATTACCCCAACTCTAAAAATTGTTTACGTCTCTGTCCTTTATCACTTACATGTTCTCATTTCCCAATTCACTAGTGTCTTGTTTTTATTTTAAGCAGGCTCCATGCCCAGTGTGGGTCTTGAACATATGATTCTGAGATCAAGAGTCACATGCTCTGCCAACTGAGCTAGCAAGGCACACCTAATTCACTATAGTTGAAATCTGTCCAGTTACTCTACATATAACTCCAGCTACTAAATTTCATTGTAAATAAACACAAGTACAGTAATATTTGATCAATTATTTCTCAAAAAGATACTTAATGCTACCTGGTCATCTATACAATTACTGCAGTGCAGGGCTCTACCAAATGGCTGGCTTTGTGTAACCCCCCCGGGAGTACACAAAGACATTTCTAGCAGGAGTGCTTTAAGATCATCAGTGCCAACATCCTCAACTTTCTTACACTTGATCTACAGGATAGTAGATCCTAACCTCTTATAGGTCTCCTTTTTCCTAGCCTATGCATAATTAGCCTTTTCCTAAGTTCAAAAGGAAAGGCACTATTTCTAAACAACCTCAGTTTTTATCATAGTGCCTTTCTGGAAAGTAATGACCTCAGATTGAAAAACAATAAAAGTTTCAAAGTATTGGTATTGATAGAATATACTGCTGTAAAAATGAGACAACAAATCCTTTTTCAAGCCAAGTGATTCCAACTACTGCTTTCAATAAAAATAATTCAGATCCTCAATCATGGTAATAGGGGGTGGGTGACACACAGTATCCATAAAGAAGCCCTTCTTTAATATTCAAAAATTCTATTTTTGTCTGTTTTCCTCCTACAACTCTGACTAATAGATTTACCACATACACAAAAATGTATCCTAATGTAATTTATGCATAGAAATCTTTTGTCGCTCATACTCTCACATAATTCTAGGAAGATGAGTAACTTGAAATTTTGTATTGTGTTCTATTTTTTTTCAATAAAATTCTAAGCCTTAAAAATTAATCTGTATTGAGTTGGCATTATCATTAGTATGATTTTGATCAAAATGCAATGATCTCTGAAAAAGAATTAATAAGCATAAAATATTTCATTTGAAATGGTCTCCTAAGGACTTGAATAAGGATTTTTTTCAATAAGTTTATGTTTCAGTGGATGAATTTGACTTATTGTAGAAAGAGACCAGCTAAACACCAGTTCTTTTCCTATTTTTCTTTTGTTTTGTTTTTATAGATGTAAGTGCTAATAGCCTTGTTTTTATAACAGTGATTGGGAGAAGTTGTCTTTTAACAATGATTCAATGCTTTTAACTCCTTACACATTAGACACATGTGGGCTCACACTCACCCCCGCATATGCAGTACACACACAAAACCCACATAGCTATCTTTCATTTTAAAAAATTATTTTTAGGGGTGACTGGATGGCTCAGTGGATCAAGCATCTCACTCTTGATTTCAGCACAGGTCATGATCTCACAGTTCCTGAGATCTAGCCCCATGTCTAGCACAGAGCCTGTTTGGGATTCTCTCTCCTCTCTCTGCCCCTCTTCAGCTCTTGCATGTGCACTTTCTCGTTCTCTCTCTCTCAAAATAAAAGAATAAAATCTTTTGGAAAGTTATTTTTTTAAAGATATCAGATAAGTTTACCAGGTTAGGTCCTTTTTAAATTTTTTCATTTATTGCAAGAAATGATAAATCTCTGCCCTATAACATGATATATACCTAGTCATTAGAGGCTGTTCCTTAGGAAGTTTCTGGAAAGGACTCCAAAATACTTTCCACATTTATCCAAACTATTTAGCATATTAAAATTTCACTTAATAGTGTTTTGTTGAATATCAAATACTCAAGGAAGGTTGGAAAAATCAAAATATTGTTAATTATATTATAACTTTAACACTGCACTACTTTTATAAGATACTTTATTGGAAAATAGAGAGAAAGAAGAAAGATGATAGATAATAAGAAGATAAAGATATTGATAGATAGGTAGCCATCATGACTATGTATGGAGCTCTGGATTTGGCTCAGTTAACTTCAACATATCTAACATTAAACCTAAAAAAACAAGTGTGGTCTTTACAGTCAAGTTTACCAGCCAAATCAGACTCACTTGCTCTCAGAAAAAGTCTATCTTGGGGCATTTGGGTGTCTCAGTTGGTCAAATGTCTGACTTCAGTTCAGGTCATGATCTCAAAGCTCCTGAGTTTGAGCCCCATGCTGGGCTCTGTATTAACAGCTCAAAGCCTGGAGTCTGCTTGGGGTTTTGTGTCTCCCTCTCTCTCTCTCTCTACCCTTCCTCCACTCATGTTCTTTCTCTCTCTGTCTCAAAAATAAATAAATATTTTAAAATGTTTAAAAAGGAAAGAAACTATCCTTTTTAAATTAAATTAAAAATATATATGTTAGTAATAATATCTAAACTACTCTAAACAAATTAAGATGCATCTTATAAAATGGATTACAAAGCAATGAAAATTAAAATCAAATGAGTCTAATTTAATTATTCCTTTTTAAAATGTTATAAGAAGATGATAAATATATGTGCTATTTTCATTACTTACATTTATAATAATGGTATGATATATAACTAAAATATTATTTATGGAGCAAGGCAAGGAATATGCTAAAAGCCAAAGTTTTTTTTCAAATGTGTGCCTGTCCACCTTGTGTTTGGCTATGGGGAATAATCAATAATAGTGATGTAAAAACCCAGAAATAATGCCATTAATTTCTATGTTATGTAAAAACAAATATATATATATTGTTAAAATATAAGGCCTGACACCTAGGTTTTTATACTTTTAATAGGTTTTTAAAATATTAAATGTTTTATAAAATGAAAACAGAATAATTGACCCTAATTGGATGAGTTTTTGATATATCTGATAAGATAGTTTTTAATTATCTTACTACTATATATGAAACAAAATCTTATGAATTTTTTCCAGTGGGTTTTATCTATTTTATTTAATAAAATTTAGAAGTCTTGAAAAATATTCCAGTTACATTTAAAAGAATGAACACCATTAAGTACTTATGCTGATAGAATGTGTTTTTTACTTCTGCTAAAAGTACATACTTCGGGTGAATTTTGAGACTGTGTGAGATGTATTTATTTAATAATGTGTAAAGGAAGTCCCTTTTAGGAATTAGTATTGCATGCCAATTTTCTCTTTGATTTGTTCCCAGTGGACCTTCCCTCAAATGCAATGAATTCTTTGACAACAATTCAGAGATAAAAGATACATTAATCAACAGCTGTCATTTCTCCTACCACCCCCTGTTTCAAATTTCTGAATAAAGAACTAAAGTCTAAAATGTGAGCTTAACAGATTACTCTTAATGCCAAATATATCTATATCTATCTAATCTAATGCACACACATATCAAACAGAGAATATAAGAAACCTGTTGTTTATGGCATGGTCATTAATAATTAACAGAGACTATAATGAAATCAGTATTATGAGTTACCTCTTTCTCCATTCCCACATACACCAGAGAGGTTTTTCATTTAGGGAAAATACACAGCAGTAGGACATAATTGAGGTAAGTGCTATGGTTTTCTTTTACTGTGTGGCAGAAGGACTACTATCAATGCAGGCAAATATTAGAGAGATTTATAGTAAAAAGAACATATGGTAGATAAAGATCTGGACAGTGATTTCCTTAAAACTATCTTAGTTAGGGTTCTCTAAAAAGCAGAATCTGAGAAGGGAATTCTTGTTCAAGAAATTGTTTGAGTAAGTGCTCAGGAACAGGGAGGCAGATCAGGGCAGGGGCGGATAGGGGAGAATGGGATCTTAGCTAGAAACTAGCTTCAGTCTTTCTCTGTTGGGGATATCTGGCAAAAAGCTGTTTCAGAATCTTTGGGATGGGATGGGAGTGGAGCCTGGGTAGTTCTGCATAACTGCTTGGGCTTTAGCACTCCTGTGTTGCCTAAATTGTAGGTGCTTCTCCAAAGAAAAGAACAGCCCTGGGCCATTAGCAGAGATGGAAGTACCTCCTAGTAAAGGTGACTTGGGCAAGGCTCCAAGAGATCCACTCTAACTATCCATAATCCCCAATCCTTTGCTATTTCAAGAATCAGTAGCCTGTATGTAATTGATTGCTCATGGACTTTGCAATAACAATTATCCTCCACTGTCTCATATCAATTTTTCCTTCTACTAAATAAGACTCATGACACCATTCTTGCTATTGTTTCTATACCGTAAGCCAAACAAAATAAAACACAAAAGTATTGTAAATAGGGAAGGCAAATCCATATTAGGAGCAGATGTCACTTCTGCAAAGATACTCACTTCCTCCTGCAGGGAAAAGAGGTCTCTAGGGATGGTAGATTGTTTAATGTCTGTCTATATGGCTGAGAGGATAGGCAGTCAGCAATAGCAAGACCTAGACCACCCTTGTGAGAGGAAGTCCCTATTGAATAGCTTCCATAGCTAAAAGCACACCCCTTCTTTTCATAGATTATTCCTTTGAAAATTACTAGAGGACTCCATTGAAGTTGAACTCCTCTAAAAGATCTTCATTCACTTATATCAATCTTTAGGGCACACTGCCAACAAAAGATAATTTTTAATTTAAATTACCTGGTGAGGTTTTTTGTTTGGGTGTTTGTTTGTTTGTTTGTTTTTTGTTTTGGACATCATAGGAGCATGATTTTGGACTTCAAACATCTATGAGAGTTGGATTATAGCTCTAAATTCTTCCACAACCCAGGCAAATATTCTCTACTGCCTAGGCAAATTTCCTTATTTCTCTTATATATGTAAGTTTATTTTCCCCTTACACTTATACTTAACTTAGGTCTCATTCATATGTGTTTTTTTTATAAACCTCATTAGAATTTTTCTGAATAGAATTGCCAGGTTGTAGAGAATGCACACATTCATCTTTATAATTAGTCCAAATTGTTTTATAAAATGATTCTACCAATTTGCATTCCCACTAGGAGAGTATAAAAGTTCCCATTGCTTTGCATTCTTGCCAACATTTAAGATTTCCAGAGTTTAATCCTTCATACAGTGAGTGTGAAATAGCATCTATTGTAATCTCATTTGAATTTTCATGATTACTAATGAGCTTGAGAATCTTTTCACATGTTTATTGTCCAGGTTTATGAAATGGTCATTTTTGTTTTGTTTGCTTATTTTATTTTATTTTTTTCTTTACACATTCATGCATAATTATATCACATTGCTTGTCTAACTCTAATTGTCTAATTGTCTAACTCTAATATCTGGCATTCCTGGTAGTGTAAATCTGCTTTTGTTTTTAACCTTCCTTCCTGCTGACTTTTACTCATGGTGGCGTATTTCCTTACATGCTCGGAGTATTTGATTTTTAGTTTAATCTATGAAAATGTGTAGGGCTTAAACTTGGGAATGCTTCTCAGCAGAGCAAATTTGTCTTTTCTTCTATTACTGAATCAGTAGTTACAATGAACACAGAACATTTATTGAGGGCCTTAATTTGATTGGAGAATCTCTAGCTTACATTCTCCATCTTGCCATGGCTTCAGAATTTACATTGTTTCCTACAGAACACAAACATGGACGAGTGCCTAATGGGAAAAGCACTTTTTACTGTACATACCCTCCCCTACTCACTTGCTTCTTTCTTATTGCTCCTTGCTCATGTTTCAGTTTACGGTTGTGTGTGTGTGTGTGTGTGTGTGTGTGTGTGTCTATGTTTTACTCCCGAATCTTTAAACTTTCTTCTCTTAATTTTAGTGAACACAACAATATAAAACATATATGCCGTTGCAATTTATTCCAAGTGTTGTTATAATTTTATCGACAGCATATGCAGTATATCTAAGCCCACAATACTGTTGGAAGGACTATTTGATTCTGAAATAAAAGCTCCAACTTTATTTCTGCTCATGCTTTAAGTCAGTTTCTTTCAAATTATGAGATATAAAAATAATTTAGAAGGTTGTAAGCAAGATGCATTAAATATAAAAAGCAAATTAGTATTTTGAATATATTAAGATGATACAAACAGTTTTAATGAGTCAAATAAAAATGCATCTATTTGTGTAGTCATGGTAAAAACTTTGAAAGTCACTTCTCTAAGCTACTCTCAAAAGCCACTCCCATAACATCTTTTTTGATTCCTTAAGCTATAATTTCTTCCCATTATGAAATACCACAGCATTCTGATTATTTTATTCATATAAAACTTTATGAACCCAACCTTTTAATATCCTTTCTTTATTTTGTTTATTCAGTATTTATTCCAGTAGTAACATGTATAAGTATTCTTGGTATCTTATTCAAATTCAAAGATGCAAATTGAATATTATTTGTCCATTTTATAGATGAGGAAACTCATGTGCAAAGAAAAATAAAGTATCTTGTCCATGGTCTCATAGTCATTCGTTGGTTGATCCAGAATTCTATTCCAGGTCTCTGATATCTGAAAACCCATGTTGTTTACTTTACCATGATGCCATTATGTAGCTCTAAAAGGTTGTTACTGACTTCATTTTTCTGCCAAAAATATGCCCCATGATGAACACTTGTATTATTAACAATACACATGAATGTATCTTATATGAAGATAGTAGTGAACAAGTTCTGTTGAGCTAGATATGTGTGTAATAGTTTATTTCCTCCAATCAAATATGTAGAAATGAAAGTACATTTTAGTGATAATTTTGATTCATATTTTTTTAAATGTATATCATTCTCAAGTCTTGGGTACTTTAGCTAATATTAAAGTATTCTTGTAATACTTCTGCCATTTATTAGACACATTCTAGTGTATCAGTTGAAGACTATGGCTAAAAACCAATACTTTAAAATATATATCTATTGAAATTTTATTTCAATTTTTTTCATTTAATTTTGTTTATATATTGCCTTGATTTTTAAAAATAGCTTTTACAATTGATAGACTATTTCTGGTTTATTTGTGTTCAAAGACACAAAGAGTAGGACAGCTTTTTATATGTAAGTAGTATTTATAGTGGTTAGACCAGTGAATCTGAATTTCTGAGACTTTCTACCTAGGCACCCTGGAGCATGCAGTAAATTCTCAGGAGTGTCACAAGATCCTTTAAATATTTGAGAGAGGCACAGGGACATGTCTCAGAACCAGATATACTACTATTATTAACTTTCAGAAACTAATTATGTAATAACGGAACTCTAAGATGCTTCCTTTGGTCTAAGAACACCATGAAGTAAATTACTGAGACACTAAAGTGAATGGAAAAAGTTTGGGAAACTGACACAGAATCTGGAGCCAACCTCTGAGTTTAAATAACAGATCTTCCTGTTGTAAAGATGCCCAGCATATAATTACTGTAAAGTGTTAAGTATTTAGTAAATAAATCATCATATCTCTAACACCTCCTTAGAAGCTGGTGTAAAATGGGCACTTGATAAATATGAATACAATGAATGCATGACTGAGTAACTAAGCTCCCTCACAAGAAGCTATTACTTCATAAGGAAAAAATTACCACCTGTTTTTTTTCTCAAGTTATACTCAGAAATATCTGAGAGATAAAGTCTTTATTGAGTGTATATTGAAAAAAACTCAGAGCTATAGGCAGAGACTCAGTCAGACATATCACGAGTATATAATATGATGTGTCAGGAAAAAAATAAATGGAAAATACCAAATTCTGGTTATAATGATCAGTAACATTCTTGAAATGAAAAAGAGATAGATATCAAAGTTCGGTGATTAAATTAACTTCAAAACAAGACATTTAATCTTTTTCTTTACATTCATATTTCAGTGATACACTTTCATTCAGAGGTAATCCTTTGCAGAGAATGTCATTAGCTAGACTGTCAGCACATGGCTAACCAGAAGTCACCTTGAATTGATTTGCATCCATGGCCTTATTTAATATTGAGGATCTTTTAAATCTGTTTGAATTTTCCTTCAATGAAATGGCAATGTCCTTTTTGGAATGCTGAGTTACCTGATTAATAATCATGTGTTTTAATAGAGTTATACTTAATTAATAGGAATAATAGATCCAACAAAAAACAATCACTTGTTAAATAATTTGTCTAATGCCATTTATGTTCTCTAAATTGAGAACTGGATCTAGAGACAAGATGAGATTCAGTTTCAATAAATATGACTCCTTCAGAAGGAGGTTGTTGTCTTTTATCAGGAGACAGATAATGTCTGGCTGTCTCTCTTTGTGTGGTTTTAGTAGCCATTAATGATCAATGTGTAGCTCCATTAATTCATTAGGAGTTATCAAATGGTGATATTGTAATTCCTTATTTATTCATTAGCTGGAGTATCTCTGTAAAGAAAAACATCTCTACTATTTAGTTGCTAGTGACACAGTTCACAAAGGAAAGGTGAAATAAGTGCTTTGTTTTTTGTTTTTGGTTTTGTTTTTATCTACTAGTTTTCAGAAGAGTGTTGTTTAATTGGTATTCTTCAACTATGGAGAGTTATTACTTTTTGTTTTCAGTATCCTTATGAGCAAATGAATTTAAATGTATACATATGTATGTATATATACGTTCACTTAAATACATGCATATACCTGCTCTAAGAATGTTCATTGTTTCAATATGAACTACATTATCTAAATGTCATGTATTCAACTCAAATTGAACCACAAGGTTTTATTTCTGTGTCATGTGTATCTCCTCTCTTCAGTCTTCAATGCTGAGAGGTGTTCAATGACACTGAGGATAACTGAAGAGCACAAATGATTTATTTGCCATTTGTCATGATACCAACTCAACATTATTAGAATAATAATATCAATTCGATTATTAATCAATTTCTCTGTAGTTCTTGTTCTTGAGGTTTATTCCAATAGGAACATACGAAACAATTACTTTGCTTCAGAGGCCCATTGGATAGTAAGCCCACCTTACTGTGTGGTTATACCTCTAACTAAATACATTTTCTTTATCTTCATTTCTTTAATTTTATTTTTCTTATTTATGGATGCCTTTTGGAAAATTATTTTT
>NW_027527817.1:169563-259733 GCF_008692635.1 Crocuta crocuta
CTTTTGGAAAATTATTTTTTTAATTTTTTAAAATTTTTAAAAATTTAAAAAATTTTTAAAATTTATATAAAAATGGAGGCACCTGTGTGGTTCAGTCCGTTGGGTGTCCGACTTCAGCTCAGTTCATAATCTCACAATTCATAGTTGAGCCTTGCATCGGGCTTTGCTCTGGCATCTCAGAACCTGGATCCTGCTTCAGATTCTGTCTGTCTCTCTCTGCCCTTCCCCCACTCACATTCTTTCTCTCTCTCAAAAATAAATAAACATTTGTAAAAAATGTTTAAAATAAAATTTATGTAAAATTGTTAGATGCTTCCAAAGAAAACTTCACTAAACAAGGTATATTCAAAGAAGTCTGGCTTTATCTCTGTCCTCTCTTCTATCAACTGTGGAGATTACCTTTTTAAAAGCTAGTTTTAAGACTGTTCTATTTTTTAATGTAATTAGATACATATATGTTATTCATCCACCCTCTTTTCTTAGATAAAAGCTATTACACACCGTGTACTTCTCTGTACATTGATGTTTTTCAGCAAAAGAACATAGAGAT
Source organism: Crocuta crocuta (assembly GCF_008692635.1). Taxonomy (NCBI): domain Eukaryota; kingdom Metazoa; phylum Chordata; class Mammalia; order Carnivora; family Hyaenidae; genus Crocuta; species Crocuta crocuta. The sequence continues at coordinate 170,114 of NW_027527817.1, forward strand.
CAATCCATACCAGAGAGATACAGCATAGTGTTGGATTTAGCTTTGTTAGGCAAAATGAAGAAAATCATTTTCTTCAAATAGATGAGTTAAAACATTTATATTTATTGACATAATCAGCATATATAGCTTTGATTGCATTATATCATACACATATGTGTGCATACACGCACAGAGACACATTTTAGAATTAATGCATTTGCCCTGTTTTCATTTCTCGCTCAAATTGGGTTCTACTGCTAACAGTTTTGTTTTTTTTTTTTTTCAGTCAGTATAGAATTTGTCCACACTGGTAGCTTCTGTAGGTGAGTTCTAAGATTCACATGCCTAGATCTCTCTAGCTACTATAAACTTTAGTGTTTCCCTTGGACACTTCTATAAAAGGAAAATGTAAAAACCTTTCCAGCTCAGCAGCTATTCTGAAATCAGCACACAGCACTTTCTTGGGGGCACTGTCAGTGATTTTAGTGTTCTTTTCTCAGCTGTTTCACTTTCCTGATTGCTTTCCTTTGCTTCCTCCTCTACAGATGCTAAATCATATGCATCTTTTACCTCTAGATAGTTTGACCCTACACGCATATTTTGTAGGTATCATTGGCATCTATGCTCATCTACTTTTGTTTCAGATGTAGTCCATGATTTTTAGTTTCTCTGTACTTTTATGTTTATGGGAAATTCAGAGAGATGTGCTACCATATTCCCAGAATATTGATTATAATTTAATTTTAAAGAGGAAAAGTCACATGTTAAAGAGTTCATTATGGGATGCTTGGGTGGCTCAGTCAGTTAAGTGTCCACCTCTGAGTGTCGTAACATTCAGCCTCACACTGAGCTCCGTGCTGGGCATGGAGCCTGCGTAAGAGCCTTTTTCTCCCTCTTTCTCTGCCCCTACCCTGGACTCACTCTCTCACTCTCTCTCAAAAAAAAAGTGTGTTAAACAGGTTCTTTGTGGAAAATAAATGTTCATAAATCTTTTTTTAATTAAAGTGTTTTTTAACTTGTATTTAGGTGATACAGTGTTACATAGTGATTCACCATCCTTATGTACTATGCTACTCTCATCACAAATGTAGCTACTATGTGTCACCACACAACCCTATTACAATATCATTGAGCATATTTCTGATGCTGTGCCTTTTATTCCCATGACTTATTTATTCCACAGCTGGAAGCCAGTACCTCCCTCCCACTCTCCTTCACCCATTCTGCCAGTGCTTCCCCTAATCTTCCCTATGGCAACCACTATTCTCTGTATTTACACATCAGATTCTGTTTTTTGCTTGTGTGTTTATTAATTTGTTTGTTTTTTAGATTCCACATGTGAGTGAAATAATATGGTATTTGTCTTATTTCACTTAGCATAATACCTGCTAGGTCATCCATGTTGTCACATTCTTAAACTATTTTAAACCATGATAATATATTTGATTTTTCTAAATGAATATACAATGAGGAATAAGGTGCTTAGTTTTTTTCTTCTTTAATTTGTAGAATGTTAAATTTAATGAGTGGATGTTAAGCCACTGCACCCTTTGTCAAGCCTACCTTGTCTTCCCTAGCTGCCTCCGGTTGCATAAAATCAGAGAAATGTAGGATTCTAGGAGATTTTCATTATCCCTTCTTCTGCCTAGAGATGTACCTGTTTCTGTTTTCATCCTTTTCCTCAGCTTTCCTGTTCTCATTTGTTAAGAACAAATCTAATTGTAATGATTGTTCTAGCCAATAACTACATAACAAAGACTGAAGATACCAAAAGAAGCAAACAATGGGAAAGTTACAGAGGTTATTGTACTCTCTAAAATTTATTGCAGTAGCCCCTGTTTATAGTTTCTTACTTTGATAAAATGGTAAAGAAAGACCCTCTTGGGTCCATTTATTCACTAAACAAATATTAATTGAACAGATATTTTGTGTAAGGCAATGGTGCTTGATTCTAGTTCACAAAATATAGTCTGTTCTAGGTAGATGAGGTTTTGACTTCTGGTTTTTCCCCCAAGTTTCTTATTTTGCCTTGAGATGCAGTCAAAACACATATATATTGGGGGGACTGGGTGGCTCAGTTGATTAAGCATCTGATGCTTGATCTCAGTTCAAGTCGTGATCTTGGGGTTGTGAGTTCCAGCCTTGCATTCGGCTCCATGCTGGGCAAGAGCCTACTTACAAAAACAGAAAAAAACACTTGAATTTATCATAGAAGTCACCTATAAACTTACCTGAAATTTCCATCTTTGATGGCCTGTTTATTTTACTGGATCATTCTCCTGTCCTCTAGCTGCTCTCTTTGGATATTTTCTCATAAATTTATTTCTTCTAATCTAACTTTAGGATACTGAGCTGATCATGTGGAACCTGTTTGGGATTTTCTGTCTCCCCAACTCCCTACCCCCCCCCTTTCAAAATAAATTAACTTAAAAAATATTTGTCAAACACATAAAATGTTCCAGATACTAAATTTATATCTTGAAGATATATTTAAAAAATATAGTCCTTGATCACAGAGAACATTCTGGAGAGAAAAACATGGATCATTCATACATATACGTAACAATATAGTAAGAACAAACAAAATGTGTTGCTTCTGGGAATTTTCTTGGAATTTTAAAAGACAAAATTATATATATCTCAGTGTCTGACTCTTAGTTTCAGCTCAGGTCATGATCTCATAGTTTGTGAGTTCAAGCCACACATAAGGCTCTGTGCTGACAGGGCAGAGCCTACTTGAGATTTTTTTGTCTCTCTCTCTCTGTGCCTTTCCCACTCACTCTCTATCTCTCTCTTTCTCAAAATAAATAAATAAATAAAAAGAAAATAAAGGAATAGACTCAACTTTTGATCCATATATTAGCAATCATATGTCCAATTCAAAGTTCAAAAGATACCCATAATCTTCTCTTCCCTTGCTGGTACATTTTGTTCATTTACCTTGACTTCTCTTGCTTTGCCTCTATTTCCTTGGGTCAGTAGTCTTTAGCAACGTTCACTGTGCTACAGATTACTGTCTCCTCTCCATCTGTTTTTCTTCCTGAAAGGATCATTAATGGTCACTATTCTTACAAAGGAGAAACAGCTTTTGGATCACAGCCTTATTGATCTTAATTAAATCATCTGAGTCCTTTTTTCATGAAGTGTCTTGTAGCATAGACATTCTTTCTCTGTCCACCCCCTATCCCTTCTATCTTTCTCTCTCCTGAAATATGGCATAATTTTACCAAGTGAAATAATATATAAAAAGTTGTTTCCTCTTTTATGTATTTTAAGGTTTTATTCTTATATTTTAACTAATTTCTGCTTCATATTTTACTTCTTCTATTGCTGATAATTATTAGTTTGAAAATCAACAAATATGAAGGATATTATATAACTGTGTTCTTTTTTTAATACCAATATAATGTTTGAGGACTTTAGTTACTGTTTAATAGTGATTTTGTTTAATATCTTTATGGTTAAGAACATCCTTAGATGTTCACCTTTAGGAAGTAGATTAGTCAAGTGTTATTAAAGTATGTCTTTATGTTGATGCTTTATATTTAGAAAAGATACAAAAACTTGCAACCAAAGTACTGGAAAGAATTTTGGTTTGAAATCTGTTATATAACCACAATTTTATTAACTTATTGATACTTTTACCAATCTGTTGTTTCAAAATATATACATATAAAAGGAGAACACATAAGGATTTTTATTCTTATTCATCTTCTGAAATGACTGGATGAAATAATTTATTCTAGATAACTTTATAAACTATATATTTACTATTATTAGATTTCCTTGTTAGAAAATTTAAATAATGATACATACATATACACTTAATTACTATATTTGGAATTATAGAAATGTATTGTGTACGTTAAGTCTACATTAAAAAACTAATAGTTTACAGCTGTAAACTATTGCAACTAGGAATGTTTTATATTAATATGATAAGAAAATAAACAGAAAAAAATTAGTTTTCTTTGAACTTGTGTTGCAAATAGCTGTTAAAGTAAAAGCTCTACTAAGAAATGTTATATAGTTGTCAACTTATAGAAAATTTTCTAACCAGATGAAAATATCATTCTCCTTTGAGAAGTAAGATTTTAAAAAAAGCACAATTAACATTTACTTTTTTGTTAATTCTGTGTTCCCCCATTATCTGTTAAAACTGCTGTGTCTTAGGCAATCAAAGAAAGCAGTCTAATCATTTATGTGAATCTTTGTTTCCAAAGATGACTACAAAAGCTTAGAGTCCCAATTATTTTGGCCTGCACACAGTGGAATAAGATAAGTCCAAGTTATTCTCTCATTATCTTCCTGTATCCTTACTGATAATGACATTCTCCACTGTAAGCAGAACTCTATAGTTGGTTTTTCATAGCATGAATTAGATTGTTTTGCTACATCTATGGTATGCAGCTAACAAAGCAGCCCTGGAGCAGGCAGTCAGAAATCAACATGGTGTTTCTATATTCAAATGTGACTGATATACTCATCATGTCTAAACATTCACAGTGCACATACCCATGTGTGGGATATTTTTACTCCTTAACTAGTACTTCATATAGATACACCTACAGGATAAAAGTCAACTGATTAAATATTTCATTAGGTTACCTTAAAACTAAATATATGTCATTATATTTCAAATAACATGGCAACTATTTTAATCTCCAAATTTAATGTTCACTAAAAACTGTATTTCCACTATTTAGTTATTCATTACTTTCCAAGACTGTCACACACTCCTTTTGCTTAGCTATTCCATAGTTTCAATGTCCCCTTTTCCATACAATTTCTTCCATTCTGTTTCTCTATATTACCTTACCTTGAAGAACCAGCTCTAATCCTGTGAACATATAGACTTTTTTTAATGCTTAGTTGTTTAGGGAGAGAGAGAGAGCAGGAGCAGGACAGGGCAGAGAGAGAGAGAGCAGAGAGAGAGAGAGAGAATCTCAGGAAGGCTGTTAGCACAGAGACTGACACAGGGCTTGATCTCAGGAAATGTGAGATCATGACCTGAGCTGAAATCCAGAGTCAGATGCCTCACCAACTGAGCCACTCAGGCAACCCTCCTAGGATCATGTAGACTTTACTCGCTGTTTCAACCATGATCCCTCTTCATAATTCATAGCCCTTGTTTCCTATTCTTTTCTACTGCATAGTTAAATACTCCCTAGGGAAATTTATTTTATTCTATTTTATATAGTGTTATTGTTTAAGTGAGACACAATCTTGTTTCTACCACAACTTTGTGAGTCATTTAATGGTATGGACCTTATCACTTACTGCGAAGATGGTAAGTGTATGTTTAACAAATTAAAGTTACAAGCAAATAACCTAACAAAATAATGGGTTATCATTTTACTATTTTCTGCGACTGAATACAAAAGCTTTGGAGAAAAAATATGAGAGGAAAATTAAAACCACCAATGATCCAATCAATCAAACATGATTGTGTTAGTTTGAGTTCTTTGGGGAGCAGATGCTGAGTTGAGATTGAACAGGCAAGAGATTTATTACAGGGAAGGAAGATTAGGACAATGAAAGGCTTTTCAGATGTGAAAGCTGACTTTTCACATGAGCTGACTTCTTCTATGAAAGAGAGGGACAGAAGGAGGTTAGATAGGAAGATTTTCAGACTGCAAAGCAGTTCTAAGAAAATTTAGACTAGACTGATGAGAAATCCTGATTCAGAGACACCCATTGGAGGAGTCATGTGTCTCTCAGGAACAGTCCTCAATAAGCACCACTGCTATGTTCAGTAATCAGGTGGGAACAGGCTGGTGTGAAGGCGCAAAAACAATAAAGGGCAGTGGTGGATCCAGAGGGGATACAAATGGGGTCATCCATCAGTGATGCTCCCCTAAGAGATTAAAACAGCACATTTTTATAGGTGTCACAATTATCAGATGATATTTTAGTGTATTTTTCCCAATCATTTTAAGGCATTTATATTTAGAATGCAGTAACAAAATTTTTAAATCCTGCAAAATTTCCACTTACTATTATAAAATGAGCATCTCAAATGAGATTTAAATTTGTAAGTATTGATTAATTGCAGAATATTTCATTATTGTTTCAATGACCTCCTCTTCACGCTATTGGTGAGACAGAGATTCCGTCTCTGGGGTTGTAGAGATGGTTGAACACATAAAACTTGACATGGAGCAGATGAGATTGACAGCAGTTTATCAGCCATACATACCCATAGTCTAAAGGAAGAGGCCGTCAGAGACCATGCAGGACTACCTGAGGATTGCATTTGGGGGCAGAGTGAATAATCAACAGTGTGGGAGGAAGGCTTTGTATTTTCAGGGACAGGTAATGTCTCTGGACAAGACAGAGGACAGGGTGTCTCTGGTTCTCACAGAAGGATATAATTGACTTATTTGAATAACTGAAGACTGAAAAGGAACTGAAACTTGCTCCTCAAGAATAAGGAAGAAATGTGCCTGATCCCCACAAAAGGAAGGAATTTTGGCTAGGGGGACTTAACTACAGTGCAGAGGGGAACTTGTGGTTAAGGCATTTTGAGGTCCTTTCTATTTCACCAGATGTCAAGACAGCACATGATATGATCATTAATGTGCCTCATATCATAATTATTAGGGTTGATGTATTTAAAACATTTGTCCCAAAATACTATTGACTTCTTTTAGTATCAAGTTTTTCAGTTGTTTACAGATAGTCCAAAATTTTATTTATTTATGTTTTAAATGTTTATTTTTATTTTTTTGATAGAGAGGGAGACCAAGGTTCTGAAGTGGGCTCTGTGCTGACAGCAGTAAGCCCAATGCAGGGCTCAAACTCACAAACTCTAAGATCATGACCTGATCAAGAGGCTCAACCAACTGAACCACCCAGAGACATTTGGTATAAGATTTTAAATAATTCTTCAACTTGTATATTGAGAATAATTCCTTTGTGTAACTTAGGCTAATCCTAAAATTGATTTTTAGAGTTTATTTCCTATTAAACAAGAAATAAAATGTTAAATGCTTAATGAACATTGTTCAAATTCTACCCGACAGACTGAAAAACCTGCCACTAGATTTATGAAGTGCAGCTCTTCTATACCATCATCACTGACAAGTATTGTCACTTATTTAGTTATAAAAATGGCAATCCCAATGATGGGTAAATTCTATATTATTAAATAAATAAAGCTGATTTGTGAGAAAACACAAATGATAGCTCCCATTTGATACAATGTATCAAAATAACTTATAGTTATACTTAAAAGTTGAATATTTTTTTAAAATGTAGAAAAACATAAATCAATATGATAAGGAAGTACATTTTTTAAAAAAAATTGAAGATACATTTACCTACTTAAAATTTGATAACATCTTTACATTAAAAATAACTTAACAGGTCAGGACAATGAGGCCCCTTAGGATCTGGTAGATAAATGGACAATGATAATACTGGAACAAAATAAAAGATAAAACATAAATGGTAACAGACATTTGAAAAGGATAGATAATAGTTTACTATTAATCAAAGAAATATAAATTCAACATGTTTGCTTATAAAATTAGCAGCATTTAGGGGAACCTGGGTGGCCCAGTTGGTTAAATGTCTGACTCGGCTTTCACTCAGGTCATGATTTTGTAGTTCCTGAGTTGGAGCCCCACATGGGATTCTGCACCAATAGCAATGATTTTGCTTTGCATTCTGTCTCCTCTCTCTGCCCCTCCACACTCATTTCTGTCCATACACGCCTACACACAGTGAGCTCTCTCTTTCTCCCTCAAAAAAATAAACTTTTAAGAAAGTTCAAAATTAGTATTTATAGCAGCATTATATCAAGAGTCATAAATATTATTGAAGAAAACATACCTTTTGAGAAACTCAAAGAACATGATTCATCTTCCAAGTAATGAATTTGATTATTTTTGGCCAAAGATTAAACTTCTAGAACAAAGACAAAAATCCTTATCTGTCATATGCTGTTGCAATGAAATAAGTTTCAATTGGAAGCCGTAGGAATAAATGTGACTATGAAAATATGTAATGGGTCTGAGATAATTTTATGCACATCCTAATCAAAACCCACGCATCACTATACCATTTAATTATAGAGTGTAATATAAATTTAACTCAAATTTTTGAGACAGTACAGAAAAGAGAAAACACAAAATTTTGTTAAATTTGGCACCAAAATTATTTTCTTCTTATATGATTCGAGTGCATGCAACTTTTACCCTGAAGCTTCTCAAGTAATTTCAGTGATAGAAAATAGTTTTTAAAATAATGTTATATAATTATAGCCTTTCAAAGAAAATATTCTAATAAGCATTTATCAATGGAAATTAGTTCCTATATGAAAATTAAGTGATGCCACTGAAAAACAGTAAATTTAAAGCAAAGTAAGAAAACTATAAATACAGTCAGCACTATTGTTGACTGAGCTTCTTTTTCAGAATTTTCAATGGGTATCATTTTAAATTTTTAGTTAGAGAATTAAAATTCTTATTGACGACTAAAGGCCGATTATATACTTAGCATGTGGGAAGAGCTTTGTGATCCTCCAGAACACATTTGCTTAGACATGATTTTATTCTGTAAAGTTACTAAGTAGTTCCAAAATCTACATGAAAATTTCCAGAAATGTAGTTTTCATTCTGCTTTGCAATTAGAGAAATAAGTCTCTGATGTTTCTTGTCTTTAGATACCCTCAAGTACCTAAATGAACACTATGTTCTTCAGGATAGCAAGATTTTTAAAAAATGCTCTATGGGGCTTTTCTTGTTTTCATGAAGTCCATGGACATTAAGTGCCAACACATTCTAAAGAGAGATGTTGGATGATGGGTGGACTTTTTTCACATTTCTTACATCGTTGTTATAAAAAGGAAGAAAAAATCAAAAGAAATTATTTAGAGTGCAAATTTATATAGAGAGGTGCTTACTCAGAGTGTTTTGATACTCTCTTCTATTTAGAGAGAGAAAAGTGATTTCTACTACCCAACTTGCATGCTTAAGCCATACGAGGATGTTCAGAGAGCTCCAGATTAGTATGGAACCTGAATGGTGTTTAGGGAAAGTGTTCTTTAAAGTGCTTCAGTAGAGCCTACCAGAAGTCAGAAGAGAAAGGGCTGTTGCCTTAATGCTACTTGGAATAATACTAATAGATCAGATTGGCCAGCGATGCCTGTCAGAGAAGAGTGAAGACAGGGTGTTAGTGGGAGGAGCCACACTTTCAGAGTGTATGGCACAGGCTAGACCAATCTTGTCAAAGTTCCACCCAAGCAGTGAATTGATCTCAGCAATTGACCCCTTCTAGTCAAATAGGATCTTGGCCCTTTTCCACCCACCTACTCCCTGAGCCATGGACAAGCCAGGACAGCATGCTTCGGAGAGGAGATATTAAAAACCCAGGTAGAGCAAGAACAAATGAGCAGACTGCTTCTCTCTCCCCCACTGCCACATTAAATATGATCTGGAGAGAAGAGATATATCAAATCAGATAGGGATTCAAAGTTTTTATTTAATATGACTGGATTTATTTTTTGATCCCTGAAAATTAGACTCTTCTAACACTGTAAAGTATGCTGGAGTCCAGCACCAGCTGGTCCAGGGGTCCCTGAAGGATGGACGGCGTCAGCAAGAGAGGGATGAGAGAGCCCCGAGATTCTTTCTGGTCACCAGGCAGGCATCTCTGCACTGACTGAGACTTGGCTTTATTTATGGTTAAGTGTATGGGGAACAGCACAGAAGTGGCATTTGCTTTAGACAATGATTTTTGATGACAAATTTCTTTGATATGTAAAAATGTCCCAGAACCTAAATTTGTAGAAGACTCATGCATAACCTTTATCAATAGTGATTGAGGTAGGTGATGTAGATGCTTTTCCTATGGGGAAGGAAGGTATCTTTAGCATTCAAATACAAACAAGACAATGTTTTTAGCATAGCAAAGGCAAAAGTTAGTTCTTTGTGAGCAGGGGTCAATAGCCTATTTGCTTAAGGGGAAAAAACAGGATTCTCAGGAAATGCAGTCTTTGCTCCCATAATCACAAAAGAAGAAATTCCTACAATAAGTTCCTTCACAAAGTGCAATCAGCATATCAGGGCCAGATAAGGGGACAAGTCACTCCGGATACCAAGCAACAAGGTGCCCTGGGGGATAGTGAACAAGCAAAAACAATTGAGTGGGGGTGGATATTGGTCAACATCTGACAGTAGGAGGCCTTGCAAACCTGCCTTAATCTCAAAAGGAGTTTTCTCAACTAGTGAGTTCAGAATGGCTCCCCACAAAAGTGAACAGGTTATGAGATATGCCTGAGGTCATAGGGGGGATAGAGAAGTGGGACCCAATATAGAGGGGTAATGACACTGTGGGAAGAATTCATTCATTCAACTGGTTGCATTGTCTACAGTTATTTAACCACCCTTTACCCCATTGAAGTGTGAAACTCAATACTTGCCTCATTGTAGCACTGTCCTCAAAGGAACAGGACACTATTTTATTTTCATTACTAGTCACATGATCTTCACTTTATTTTATATACTTCTTCTGAATTCTGAGATCTTTGGAGAACTCTCTACCCAACTCAATTTATTTTTCTTACCTTGCTTTAGAATTTTCATTGCAGTTATTTGCAACTGTATGATCAGAATTATATTTTTAGAATCCTCTCTTCATCTCTTTTGAGTTGGCTTTTCAGTTAGCATTCTGACCATTGGATTACAAAAAAAAAATTTCCTATTTATTTTATTTTTCAAAAGCCTGGCTTGTCTCTTAGATTCCATTCTTTCTCTATTAAACAATGCAGGATGACAGAGTTATGACTTAAGGTTTCTGTCAAGATGATACTGCAAGTAAGCATTTTTGTGGAGGACAGAATTAGGTTCAAAATAGAAAATTCTCTTGTTACTTCTAAGACAGTTCTCTGCAAATTAGATTAAGAATTTTTTGGATGCTCAGCATTAACAGAATAAAAATTATTAAATGCATCCAAATTGATGCTGCTTCTGATAAGACCATATTTTGTATATTCTTATACTATAATTTGTGTTAGGAAAATGTCCCTGGCATCATCTGGCTTTCTGGTAGTTTCTAACATATTTCAGTAAATATATTACTTCTGTTTTCTATCTCATTTATAAGCATTCAAAGTTCTTGGTTTTTTTTTTTCATTCATACTTTATTGTCAAGTTGGTTTCTATATAACACCCAGTGCTCATCCCAACAAGTGCCCTCCTCCATGCCCATCACCCCCTTCTCCTCCACCCCAACCCCCATCAGCCCTCAGTTTGTTCTCAGCATTCAAGAGTCTCTCATGGTTTGCATTCCTCCCTCTCCCCCACTAGTTTTCCCCTTCTCCTCCCCCATTGTCCTCCATTAAGTTTCTCCTGGTCCACCTATACGTGCAAACATATGGTATCTGTCCTTCTCTGCCTGACTTATTTTGCTCAGCATGACACCCTCAAGTTCTATTCATGTTGCTACAAATGGCCAGCTTTCATTCTTTCTCATTGCCATGTAGTATTCCATTGTATAGATAAATCACATCTTCTTGATCCATTCATTCATTGATGGACACTTAGGCTCTTTCCATGTTTTGGTTATTGTTGAGAGTGCTGCTGTGAACATTGGGGTACATGTGCCCTTATGCATCAGCACTCCTGCATTCCTTGGGTAAACTCCTAGCAGTGCTATTGCTGGGTCATAGGGGAGTTCTATTGTTAATTTTTTGAGGAACCTCCATGCTGTTTTCCAGAGGGGCTGCACCCGTTTATATTCCCACCAACAGTGTAGGAGGGTGCCCATCTCTACACATCCTCACCAGCATCTATAGTCTCCTTATATGTTCATTTTAGCCACTCTGACCCACTTGAGGTGGTATCTCAGTGTGGTTTTGATTTATAATCCCCTGATGAAGAAGGACGCTGAGCATCGTTTCATGTGTCTGTTGGCCACCTGGATATCCTCTTTGAAGAGGTGTCTATTCATGTCTTCTGCCCATTTCTTCACTGGATTATTTGTTTATCGGGTGTGGAGTTTGGAAAGTTCCTTATAGATTTTAGATACTAGCCTCTTATCTGATATGTCATTTGCAACTATCTTTTCCCATTCCATCGGTTGCCTATTAGTTTTATGGATTGTTTCCTTTGTCGTGCAGAAGGTTTTTATCTTGATGAGGTCCCAATAGTTCATTTTTGCTCCTGATTCCCTTGCCTTTGGGGATGTGTCAAGTAAGAAATTGCTGTGGTTGAGGTCAAGGAGGTTGTTTCCTGCTTTCTCCTCTAGGGTTTTGATGGTTTCCTGTCTCTCAGGTCCTTTATCCATTTTGAGTTTATTTTTGTGTATGGTGTGAGAGTGATCTAGTTTCATTCTTCTATATGTTGCTGTCCAGTTCTCCCTGCACCATCTGTTAAAGAGGGTGTCTTTTTTCCATTGGATACCCTACTGTCTGAATGATTACAGCTTTGTAGTAGAAGCTAAAGTCTGGGATTGTGATGCCTCCCATTTTGGTTTTCTTCTTCAATATTACTTTGGCTATTTGGAGTCTTTTGTGGTTCCATACATATTTTAGGAAGGTTTGTTTTAGTTTTGAGAAGAATGCTGGTGCATTTTGAATTGGGATTGCATTGAATGTGTGGATTGCTTTGGGTAGTAATGACATTTTAACAATATCTGTTCTTCCGATCCATGAGCATGGAATGTTTTTCCATTTCTTTGTGTCTTCTTCGATTTCCTTCATAAGTTTTCTATAGTTTTCATCATACAGTTCTCTTATATCTTTGGTTAGGTTTATTCCTAGGTATTTTATGGCTTTTTGTGCAATTGTGAATATGATCAATTTCTTGATTTCTCTTTCTATTGCTTCATTATTGGTGTATAAAAATGCAACCGATTTCTGTACATTGATTTTGTACCCTGCAACTTTGCTGAATTCATAGATCAGTTCTAGTTGGCTTCTGTTGGAATCTATAGAGTTTGATATGTAGAGTATCACCCGTCTCTGAAAAGTGAAAGTTTGACTTCTTCTTTGCCAATTCTGATGCCTTTATTTCATTTTGTTGTCTGATTGCTGATGCTAGGACTTCCAGCACTATGTTAAACAACTGTGGTGAGAGTGGACATCCCTGTTGTGTTCTTGATTTTAGGTGGAACGCTCTCAGTATTTCCCCGTTGAGGATGATGTTAGCTGAGGGCTTCTCATAAATGACTTTGGTGATGTTTAAGTTTCTTCTATCACGACTTTTTCGAGGGTCTTTATTAAGGAGGGATGCTGTATTTGGTCAAATGCTTTTTCTGCATCTATCGAAAAGATCATTATCTTTTCTTTTGTTATTGTGATGTATCACACTGATTGATTTGCGAATATTGAACCAGCCCTGTAACCCAGGAATGAATCCCACTTGATCATGGTGGATAATTCTTTTTATGTGCTGTTGAATTTGATTCGTAAGTATCTTGTTGAGGATTTTTGCATTCGTATTCATCAAGGATATTGGCCTGTAGTACTCTTTTATTGCTGGGTCTTTCTCTGGCTTTGGAATCAAGGTGATGCTGGCTTCATAGAAAGAGTCTGGAAGTTTTCCTTCCATTTCTATTTTTTTGAATAGCTTGAGAAGAATGGGTATTAACTCTGATTTCAATGTCTGGTAGAATTCCAGAGGGAAACCATTTGGCCCAGAGCTCCTATATGTTGGTAGATTTTTGATAACTGATTCAATTTCTTCACTACTTTTGGGTCTGTTCAGATTTTCTATCTCTTCCCGTATGAATGTTTAGGAACCTGTCTAACTCTTCTACGTTGTCCAGCCTGTTGGCATATAATTTTTCATAGTATTCCCTGATATTTGTTTGTATTTTTGAGGTGTTGGTTGTAATAAGTCCATTTTCATGCTTGATTTTATCTATTTGAGTGCTCTCTCTTTTGTTTTTTTGAGAACTCTGGTTTATCAATATTGTTTATTTTTTCAAAAAAACAACTTTTGGTTTCATTGATCTGTTCAACTGTTTTATTTTTATTTTTTTAAATGTTTTATTTATTTCTGAGAGAGACACACACACACACACAGAATCCAAAACAGGCTCCAGGCTCTGAGCTGGCTGTCAGCACAGACCCCAATGCGGGGCTCAAACCCACAAACTGTGAGATCATGACCTGAGCTTAAGTCAGACGCTTAACCAACTGAGACACCCAGGCGCCCCTGTTTTTTTGTTTCTATATTGTTTATTTCTGCCCTGATTTTTATTATTTCTCTTCTCCTACTGGGTTTGGGGTGCTTTTGTTGCTCTCCTTCTAGTTCCTTTAGGTGCGCTGTTAGATTTTGTATTTGTGCTTTTTCCAATTTCTTGATATAGGCCTGGAGTGCAATGTACATTCCTCTTAGGACTGCCTTTGCAGCATCCCATAGAGTTTGGATTGTTGTATTTTCATTTTCATTTGTTTCCATATATTTTTTAATTTCTTCTCTAATTTCCTGATTGACCCATTCATTCTTTCGTAGGGTGTTCTTTATCCTGCATGTTTTTGGAGGTTTTCCCTGACTTTTCCTGTGATTGATTTCAAGTTTCATAGCATTGTGATCTGAAAGTGTGCATGGTATAATCTCAATTCTTTTATATTTATTGAGGGCCACTTTATGACTCAGTATGTGATGCATCTTGGAGAATGTACCATGCACACTTGAGAAGAAAGTGAATTCCATAGCCTCACGATGTAAAGTTCTAAATATATCTGTCAAATCCATCTGGTCCAATGTGCCTTTCAAGTCCATTGCTTCTTTAGTGATTTTCTGTCTAGTTGATGTATCCATTGTTGTAAGTGGAGTATTGAAGTCCCCTGTTATTAGCATATTCTTATCCATAAGATTGTTTCTGTTTGTGATTGTTTTATGTATTTGGGTGCCTCTGTATTTGGTGCATAGACATTTATAATGTTAGCTCTTCCTGATGGATAGAGCCTTTAATTATTATATAATGCCCTTCTTCATCCCTTGTTACTGCCTTTACTTTAAAGTCCAATCTGTCTGATATAAGTATGGCTACTCCAGGTTTTTTTTGACTTCCAGTAGCATGATTGATATTTCTCCATCCCCTTACTTTCAATTTGAAGGTGTCCTCAGGTCTAAAATGAGTCTCTTGTAGACAGCAAATAGATGGATATTTTTTTTATCCACTCTGCTACCCTATGTCTTTTGACTGGAGCCATTTACATTCAGGGTTATTATTGAGAAATATGGGTTTAGAGTCATATTGTCCTTTGTAGGATTCATGCTTGTGGTGGTGTCTCTGGTACCTTCGTTCCTTGCAACATTTCCCTCATAGAGTCCCCCTTAGGATTTCTTGAAGGGCTGGTTTAGTGGTGAAGAATTCTTTCAACTTTTGTTTATTTGGGAAGACCTTTATCTCTCCTTCTATTCTGAATGACATGCTTATGTGTAGAGGATTCTTGGATGCATAATTTTTCTGTTCATCATATTGAAGATTTCCTTCCATTGCTTTCTGACCTGCCAAGTTTCAGTAGATAGGTCTGTAACTACTCTGATAGGTCTCCATTTGTATATTAGGAGCCTTTTATCCATAGCTGCTTTCAGAATTCTCTCTTTGTCCTTATATTTTGCCAGTTTCACTATGATATGTCATGCAGAAAATCGATTCAAGTTATGTCTGCTAAGAGTTCTCAGTGTCTCTTGGATTTTTTTCTTTCTTTTTAAATTTTTAAATTATTCATTTATTTTTTAGAGAGAGAGAGAGACAGCATGAGCAAGGAGAGCCATAGAAAAAGAGGGAGACACAGAATCCAAAGACAGGCTCCAGGCTCTGAGCTAGCTGTCCACACAGAGCCAGACACAGGGCTTGAACCCACGAACCATGAGATGACCTGAGCTGAAGTCGGACTCTTAACCGACTGAGCCATTCAGGCACCCAATGTTCCTCTTGGATTGCAATGTCTGTTTCCTTTCCCAGATTGGGGGAGTTCTCAGCTATGATTTGTTCAAGTTCTTCTTTAGCACATTTCCCTCTTTCTTCCTCTTCTGGAATCCCTATGATATGGATATTGTTCTGTTTGATTGTATCACTCAGTTCTCGAGCTCTCTTTTCGTGTTCCTGGATCCATTTACCTCTCTTTTTCTCAGTTGCCTCCTTTTCTATAATTGTGCCTTCTAATTCACCTATTCTCCTCTCTGCCTCTTCAATCTGTGCATTGGACGCCTCCAATTTATTATGCACCTAATTTATAGCATCTTTTAATTCATCACAACTATTTTTAAGCTCCATAGTCTTTGTAGCAATAATTTCTCTGATGTCTTCCATGCCTTTTTCAAGCCCAGCGAGTAAATTTATGACTATTGTTCTAAATTCTTGTTCAGTTATGTTGCTTATATCTGTTTTGAGCAGTTCTTTAGCTGTCATTTCTTCCTGGAATTTCTTTAGAGGAGAGCTCTTCAATTTATCATTTTGGCTAGCTTTCTGTCTCTTGTTAGTTTTAAAAGCGTGTTATGTGCTCTGCACCTGTGAGTACTGCTATATTAAAGCAGGGTCTTTGACTGTCCAGGGCCTGTCCATTCAGGAAGTGTTCTTTGAATGGCATCTCTTGGTCTCTCTTGTTGAGACTTTGGTTATTTTTTTTTAACCTACTCATAGTAGTATTTTGGGGCTCTCCATCATGTATACTTTGGCTTGTTTCTTGAGGCAGCCCTGGAAACTAAAACAGACAGACAAACACACTGGGAACAAAGGCATGCCAATGCACAGACAAATCCAATAAATGAGCAAACTGAAAGGGAAAAAGAAAAAAAGAATAAAAAGAAAAGAACAAAGAAAAAAAGCCCCCCCCCAAAAAAAGCACAGTCTAAAAGTATAAAACCAGAATTCCCAGCTACAAATAATGAGCAGAGTTTACGCAGTGCTGATGGAAGAGCATATACAAAGAGAGAAATGACAGAGCAGGGAAAAAGCAAAATTGGACAATGACCAGGTAGAGAGACTAAGATGCTTCATTCAGAAAGAGGAAGAGGAGAATATGGTAGGAGGCAAGGAGAAAGAAATGATGATAATGTCACTCAGAGAAACTATATAGTCTTATTACTCTAGAGAGATACAGAGATAGAAAGGTAGTGGTGGAGGTATAGAATATGCATCTAGAGAATGAATTAAATGTGACTGTTTAAGTAAATCAGTGATCTGAGTGCCCAGTGCAGCATACGAGAGGGATATGAATGAGACTAGGGAAAATATATCTGAATAGAAAAGATTGATCTAGAATTAATCACGACAGTGCATCCATGTTGGTCTTGCCCCAGACTCTGGTTAAAAAAAAAAAAGAAGAAGAAGAAGAGGAAGAAGCAGCAGCAGCAGCAGCAGCAGCAGCTCTCTTGTGGGGATGGCCATGGTTTTGTGTAGGCAGGTCTTAGCCTCCACTGCGACCTGCAGGCCACTTCCTGAGGAGTGGGAGAGTAGTGGAGCAGTTTCAAGCCAGGCCGCTTCCCACCTGGGGATCAAGCCAGGAGAGCAGCGAGGCAGTTTCTTCTGGTGCCGCCTGGAATCCGGGCACCCAGCCCAGAGTCAGCACCACAGCTAGACATAGGCTCACTCTCCATCCAGAGCCAAGGTTTTTCTCTTCTACAAGGACAGTTCTATAAGCAGTTTAAGCTACTCTTTTCCCCTCGACTCACAGTAGCTCCCCGCAAAAGGGGCTCCCTTCCCTCCCTCCATGTTTCTGGGTCCTGGTCCATTTTATCTTCTCCAGTTCATACTCATGCACCTATGAGATTGTCTTCTTAGTGGACTCTGTCTCTTTTTCTCCCATACTCCTGTGATTCAGTGTCCTATGGCTTCAGGCCTTCTCTGAGAGATGGGGATGAGTGAAATGTACAGAGCTCCCTACTTCTCCTCCATCTTGCCTCCCTTCCTCAAAGTTCTTGTTTTAAACTCTAACTTTATGGATTTGTGCATAGGAATACTCTTCTTCTCTGTCCTTTCACTATATAGCAGAAAACTGTATTAGCAACAAAATTACACAATTAAGTAAAATATATTGACTTTCTTGTTTTTCAAGAAAAAAGTAAACTAGGTATACTTTCTGCTCACTTACTTCTAGTTTATTTTTATTTTGTAGTGTTTCTTTTGAGAGAAAGATAGAACATGAGAGAGAGTGCAAGAGGGGCAGGGATAGAGGGAGAGAAAGAATCCCAAACAGGTTCAGTGCTGTCAGTACAGAGTCCAATGTAGGGCTCTATCTATCTCACAAATCATGAGATAATGACCTGAGCCTAAATCAAGAGTCAGATGCTTAACTGAGGAACCACCCGGGCATACCCCAATACCTAATTTATTATATATATATATATACACATATATTCAATATATATGTATTCAATANCATTTGATTGTGAACCAACTTTCCTACTTTCTTAGCTGTCCTACAGAAGGCTTTTGCCTTGTCTCACCTTAACTGAAAACTGGAACTCTTAGGGACACACCTTTCTGTATAAGCCCTCTCTGTACCCAAAAAGTTACTGGTCCAGCAGAGAAGTTTGACATTTTCCTGATGCTTTATTCCTGCTCCAAATAGTTTTCCTCTACTTCATGAACATTTGGGTTATTTCCATTTCCTAATTGGGGCATCAGGCCAATTGTCTACATGGGCCTCAATCTGTTCCATTGTCATCTGATAACCTTCTAATCATAGACTGAAAACTTCAAGCTCCTCTAAGCCTTCCTCTCTATCCCAAGCCTTATCTTCAACCTTGTTTTCAGTTTAGAAGGTAACTTCTAAGTAGGGCCCACTCCTAAGCCTGATTCTGCAAGTGATGGTACTAGGACCAGCCCAATCAGTTACCTAGAGAAATAAAAAAGAGATTTCCAGACCCAGCATGGACTTATTGAGACAGTATTTTTATACATGGGTTTTAAACATTTACCCTTTTAACTTTTTTGATTATTCTTACAGTTAAATGTATACAAGAACTTAAACTCTCAATTATATGCCCACACCAATTTCAATGCCTTGATCTCAACTCTCCTGCCATGGACTCCTAGATCCATTATGAGAAAAATATCAACCTCAGAGAGAGATTCCACTGTCCCAATCTGACCAAGACCTCTGTTTCATCTAGTTTTCCCACATGCTCACTCAGTGCATGTCTGTTTTTACTTATCTCATAGGGCTTTTAGTCCATAATCTCTGTTTCTTCTTGTCACATCTATACAACAAAACTCTGAGCCAAATCAATACTAAAATCTGTTTTCTCTAACACTATACATGAGTAAATAAGTTCTGAGAAATCACAGTTCTGTGGAAGTGGGTGGTAGGCATCTGATTCCATTTGGGCCTTTGGAATATATTCTCCTGTCATTTTACTTTTTACTCACTCATTCTTCTCCAAAATAATAGCAAACATACATTATGTTGTCCTTTACCCAAGCCCAAAGGCTTAGTAATATTATCCTATACGTTATGAAGAAAATGAAGGCCACCCAGATTATCTCTCTAAGCTAATATTTCCCATACACAAAACATATCTAGATATAAATAGATTCTTTTCCCCCCTAAAATATAAGAGGAAGAAGTGTCCCTCTTCCTATTTAAGACCAGTCTTTTAATTTGTGCTTTGATCCTACCTCTGTGTCCTCTGAAATCTTGTTCTATTAATGAACATCTCTGGTTGCTCTATTTTCAACCTGTCTTACTCTAAGACATTCTTCTTTATAGCCTGTTAACATGTTCAATACTTTCTCAACCTAAAAACCCATCTCTGACCTCTCATACCTTCCTAGTTGCAACTGATTTTTCTTTTCTTATTCTTATTGAGGGTTTTTTAAACAGCAGACTACTCTTGATTTTAACACTTCTTTTAATCACATTTGCACTAGATATCTTATGTGTGCCTCTCCAGATCCAGATTGACCTGTGTGGATTATATCCATGAACTACCTTGCTCTATAATGACCAATTGGACTTTGCCAGTATGAGACACATGTAGAATCTTGGCAGAACAAAAGTGAAATAAAAATATCCATTTACCTGTGGTGTTATTGCACTCTGGATGAGTACCTTGACTGGAGCTCTCATCTCTCTCAGGTAGTCTTTCTACACAGAATTCTTTTCCTGTCAGTTCTGGTAGCCCCTCCCACCTTGTGAACCATTAACTATAGGTTTAGAAATGATAATGGAGACTTGCTTTTAGTTCCTAAGTTATTGTATTATCTTTTTGGTTTTTCTACTCTCCATTATGATTTTTATAATTTACTCCTTCATAAAATTATCCTCTAGTTATCTTAATTTTAAGGATCCTTTCTGCAGGGATCTTAACTAATAAATACTCTGTTCAATTCTCATCTAATGTCATCTGGCTTCTACCAGATGCAATAAAACTATGCTTTTTAAGAATTCTTTTCCTTATCCCAGTTAGTCTTTTTCAATTCTTATTTTATTGACATTACCACTTCATCAGGTGGTAATCCCCTAAAGTGCTCTTTTCACAAATTTAGACATACAATAGTTTTATTGTTTTCCTTACAGCTTCCTATCTCTTCTTTGGCTTTTTAAAAATATATCTCCTCTTAACGTCTCCAGTGGTTTCAACTCAGCCTGCTGTTATTTGTATTCTTCACCGTCAGATCTGTGAGGGTGATCAATAGACAGAATTTCAGCAACCACATGTAGATTGATATGTTTCCAAATCTTTATTTGTACCCACATATCTTCCGCAAGATCCAGACTGTAATACTAAGCCACTAGTCAGGCATCGCTCCGTGGCAGTCCTTGTCCAAAGAGTAGCCATCAACTCTACCCTTTTGGAAGGGTTTTCACCCTGCATTTTTTTTNTTCCCTCTCTCTCTGACCCTCCCCTGCTCACGCTGTCTCTCTCTCTCTCCTAGAAATAAATAAAAATATTAAAAAAAAAAAAGAATCCTGAGAGTCATATCTGATCCCCCATAACCTCTAACTTCTAATTAAGTCTTACTACTGATTATGTGCCCTAAATTTCTCTTGGTATTTATGCCCTTCTATCCTTCTCTACTATAAGTGTTTTTCTATGAATCACTGAGACAATGATTTCTTCCACTCAGGGTTATTGTGCAGAGTCAGTGGGTTGATACATGTGAACCTTTTATAACAGAGCTGGCCAAAAACGTTAAGTGCCCAAAAATGATGCTATAATATGATCTTAAAATTTAAGTTTCCAACAAGATTCTAAGGTACCATAGATATAAAATTATAAAATCAGATCACAATATGAAGGATTTACAAAGGAAATAGTCTAAAACCATGTCGATGATATTTGAAACTTCTCTCACTATGATACTATAAAGAGATCAAGAGAGCAATTTGAGAAAAATTTTTCTTTTTTTCATGTTTATTTTTGAGAGAAAAGGGACAGAAGACACACAGGGGACGGACAGAGAGAGAGGGAGATGCAGAATCCGAAGCAGGTTCTAGGTTCTGAGCTTTCAGCACAGAACCTAGCTTGGGGCTCAAACTCACAAACAGTGAGATCGTGACCTGAGCCCAAGTCGATGCTCGACCAACTGAGCTACCCAAGTGCCCCAAAAATTTTTTTTCAAAAAGATTCTGTGAAATCCATCCTCCTCCCCAAGAGAAGGTAAAATATAGGTTGATCTCTTTTTCATCTCACACACACAGAGATTGCACTTCAGGGGGACAGCTCAGAGAGATTATGTTTTACCTATAGCTTTGAGCATACTATTTTCACTCATAAATCTAGGTACGACTATAGGGGGTGACAGACTACTTTGGAGGAGAAGTTAGGTGAGAGCAAGGTTTCATTTCCTTGCCAACGGCAAGGGTGCATCTATGTTTTTGGAAAAGGAGTCAGTAGGTTTTTAAGTCCCGTCCAAGAAGAGCATCTAGCAGCATATATATGGAGCTACCCACCTGTTGACCTCACTGGAAAGGAGTGGCCAACAGGGAAATAAAATACTTCAGCTACATAGCATGCAGAAATGCAGTCTGAGAATATCATGGCATTCACAGTGTCTGGGAACATTCAAAGAGCTTGTGAAAACACCCTGAAAGAGAAGGGGTCAACCAGGTTACCTCTTTTCCTTGCCATCTTTCCTTTGAATCAGGCTGAGAGTTAAACAGCCACTAGACTTTGAGGAAGTGTGAGGGTTAGCAGAGAAGGGAAAAGCTGAACATACCTCTTTTTTAACACAAGTTGTAGACTGAAGCAGGGAGAGAAGAAAGGTTTTACCTTAAAAGATTGACTTGTGATTAATGTGATTAATACTTTTGTCTGAATACTTTTACTTACCAAGCAATTGAACCTATGAAAAAACAGGACTGCATGTTTTCTAAAATGGAGCAGGAAAGGGGACACTTTGGTGGCTCAGTTAAGTATCTGACTTCAGCTCAGGTCATCATCTCATGGTTCATGAGTTCAAGCCCTGCATTGGGGTCTATGCTGGTTGTGTGGAGCCTGCCCTGGGATTCTCTCTCTCTCCCATACTTGCCCTCTCTTTCTCTAAAAATAAATAAGTAAAGCTTATTTAAAAATTAATAAATAAAATGAAGCCAAACAGTCTGAAGACTGCTCAAGTTTTCTTGCAGTGCAGGAAACACTACATCTACTATGTTCATTTTAAAAAGGTGGTGGAACACAAAATAAAGTCAGGTTTTGATCATATCATAAACTGATTACTCAACCATCAAGGTACATTAGCTCCTATAATTATTTATATTATTATTATTATTATTATTGATGATGATGGTGATGGTTACTTAAGGTTTCTATCCTCGTTTTTGTAAAACTATAACACCCTCCTCACTCTTTACTGATTCTACCTTGGTTCCTTTTAAGTACATTTTCCACAAAATCACTAGAAGAATCCATTTAAAACATGAAGCAATCAAATCCTATATAGTCCTACATAAAACCCTATAGTGGCTCCTTTTTCTGCACACTTCTGTGCTTTACTATACCCACCATAATGCTGTGCCAGCCTATCTCTCTTGTGGTACAGAAGATATTTGAGAGGAAAATCTGAGTCAAGGCAATAAACAAACAAAATCATGGTGGATGAGGAACAGCAAGCTTCTCATATCTGACTTTAATTTGACTGGCCTAGGAAAGCAGGACAGTAAACCAGAGAAATGGTGAGGGTCAATATCATGGCTTCTTTCTTTAAACTGGGATTTATGTGAAAACCAAATTCTGTGTGTGTGTGTGTGTGTGTGTGTGTGTGTGTGAAATATATTATTTTCCTTTGTGAAATAAGCTGTGAGAAAGTACGTACTGAGTGTAGGTATATGCATATGAGTGTGATTATGTGTGAGTGTGTTTTTGTGGGTGGGTGTTTTTCTAAGCATGTAGAAACAAGAGTTCAAATAGATTTCACTGAAAAGTTAATCTCCATTACATTCTCTAACATAGACAGTAACAATCATGATTCCTTCTTATAATACATCTCTCTTTGAAAGCTCTCTACTGACCCAAACAAATGTGTTTCAATAAAGTCAATGATACACTGTGTTTGTTACACTATAGAAAATTAACTTCCATGCAATCACATGGAACATTGGCTACCCAAAAAAGTTGAAAGTTAAATAGAGTCTTATTATTCTAGAATGAGAGCAAATAAAGTTAGAAGGAAAAGCACTCTATATTACATTTAATAACATGAATGGAAAATCATAAATAGTAATTTTGAAGACTACAAAACCAATGTGAGTATTAGTTTTCTAACATAACTGACACTTATATAGATAGGAACCATCCTGATAGGTATTATTTAAGAAAATGGTTCAGTGTATAAGAGATTTTTGAGAATTTACACAATTTTCATCGATAAAGTCACATTTTGTAAGTATATATTTTGGGTAAACATGTATTTAGAACTATATCCAGGATTAGTAAGCTTGAAAATAAGTAAGCCTAAATTCAAACATCACTTTAAATTATTTCCCTGTATACTAAACACTAATGCAAATGTAGTGATAAATAGATATGACAGGATTGTGAACTCTAAAAATGTAATGTATGCTATTCATATAATAGCAGGTTAATAGGATTTTATGGAACAATTCTCCTTTATTTGTGCTATTATGTAAAACAACAGAGATAGCAAGCTACTAATGAGTTTTAATTCTTTCTGAAAGTTACACTGTCATAAATTCTCAATAATATTCTTCAATTTTAAGTTTTTACTTGTGTAGACATTTTGTTTCTACATGTTTATGAGATAAATATGGCCAGTAAATAGCTTATCTTTGCCTCATCACAGTCATCCATTCTCCTGCCAGGTAAGAGTACTGAGCTAACAAATAGGATCAGATGTCAAATCAGATTGGCATGAATTAGATTTCTTACTCATTATCACACTTTACTAAACAATATTAAGGATATAGCATATCAAGAAGCTCATATGAATCAGATTATGTTCTAGGCTATCAAGTCTGTGCTTCATGTTCATCTTCCCATGTTGGACTTGTGACTCTGGCCCAATAAGGCGAAGTCCCTAAAGGACATTTTTGGGGTACCTAACACAGTGGGGAGAACTTAAATTATGAAACTTGTTCACTTCATAACCTTAAGGTTTTATAACTTATGTGACATTCTCCTGGGGAATTAAAGATGCTGGATTCTGTTAGTAAAGATAATAATCTTCAGCCAGAGCGTCATTCTCAGGGCATTTCAGAAGCCAGTTCTCTTCCTTCAGGCAATCTAATCAGTCTATTTACCCAAAGATTCAGATAACAAGATTAGAGTGGGTCACTTGGCTTCTTTTCTTTTTTCTGGGGATGTTCACAATAAAGGCAGAAAATATGTCATAGATCAGCAGTTCTAACTCTTCTTTTTCCAGTTAATAGTCTATCAAATCTTCACGTAAGTATATAATTCATGTTTGAAGGAATTTATTTATTTAGAAGTTTATTTTTTAAATGTTTTTTCTTACTTCCTTATTTCTTTTTAGGGAAAACTTAGAAAACCCATTGGATGAAGGTAGTATTACCCACAATTATATACTTGACATAAAATATCTGAAAACATGTTTTTAAACATAGCGAACTGAAAACTAGGTATTACACAGATGATGAATCTTCCTTTAGCTCAAGCTATTTGACAACCACATTGTTGATAAAGAAGGATCTAAGAGAAATGGTAAATGAGAACAAGAATTAGGCTGGTTACATGAATATTTACACCAAAAAAAAAGAAAAGAAAAGAAAAGTAAGGAAAAGAAAAAAGAAAGAGAAAGTGGTTTTGAAGAGAGTAACACAGAAGTAATAGAATTCTTTCAAAAATAATTATCACCTTATAAAACTAGCAGTTGTTTTCTCACAGAGAAATATTTGTAAGGATTAACACATCTTTCTGAAATAAAATATGAATTTTAGAAGATCTAAGTTTTTATATTCTCATACTTTTTATTTTGTAGTATATTGATTGATACAATTTTACTAAGCATGGGCACTAACCTAATAACAATTTTATAAGCACTTAATTAGCACCATGATTTATTTTATAAATATTCTGAATTTTGCACTCTTAAGAAAATAAAATAACACTACCATCTAACGCATATACCACTTAATTTTGCTTCCTGGTATTTATGTAGAACTTTGTGCAGGGTGCTAACTGATAATGGAAGATTTATAGTCCATCTTGAAATAACTGACAAATCACTTACTTGAATAGAATAATTATAAAAACATATTCTAATAATTTTGATTGTGTTTATTAATTTTTACTAATTTGTGGCAAAGTAATTTAAAGTCAAAATAATGTAGCTGAGCTTGCTTACAAAGAAAAACCTATCAATTTAAAAATATATCTTTAAAAATATGCATGCATATATATATATATATGTAGCTTACAAGAAAAGCCTCCCAATTAAAAAATATATAGTAAAAAACTCTCTCGATATGTATATATATCAGTCCCATATTGTTTATGTAGAAAAAAGAATTTCATGAACAAAATTTAAATTAACATATTTCCATATTGTCCTGAGGATTTTAACTCTCTGCCTTCTGCCTTTCTGCTACACATCATTCTAGAAAATGTAGCAAAATTTCTGCTGTACGTACACATATGAGAATATTGCAAGTTGGTTTAGACACTTGAAAACCAGTGCATAGGAGTGGTGTTGGTCATTGCTTTCAATGACTATATGTTTTTGTTTTTGAAAGTAAAGTATTAATTTAATTTCATTTGTAATTAATAAAATATTTGGAATACAATAGAGTTTAGTGGCATAGGAATGTTTCAACAGCATTTTAACTAAAAAAATAAGAAGAAAAACACCTAAAAAAAACAAACCCAAAAAGTAGATCTTGACAAAGATGTGTGTTGTTGTTCAAACACATATGTCCATACCCCTATTATGAACCCATAATGTCATACTTTTATTAATATAGTAGATATGAATTAATTTTTTCTTTTCCAAATTTTTTGTGGAAAAGACTTTTAATTGTTACAACCAAACAACTCTGTCCTACTCTACACTCCCCTCTGTGCCTCCTAAATTAAGAATGGGCTATGACATTGGGCATGAGGAGCCTTCGCTTTGCTTATGGATGATCTCTAGTTCAAGAAATTTGAGAAGCACTTTTCTTGATAATACTTTTATAAATGATTGCTTTATGGTTCCTAAATAATCAGGACATTCCATGATAAATAGCTAGCTCATTTTTACACTGGATTCCCCACTTGTCATCTCATCCTTTATCATGCATTCCTTCAGAAAATAAAATGACTTTCTTCCGAGAAAGTGAATTAGGTGGCAAGGGAAGATTAAATCCATACCTGCTGTTGCCCAAACCAACCTTCTTGGTGTCTAAGTATCCACAACCTAAATGGAGAAAGATGATACTGAGAATCTAAGTGTATTTAGGGAAAGAAGGATGGCTAAAGGTGTGCTCTGAAAAAAAGAGTATTGTACATAGCAATGTTTCATGAAGAAAAAATATTATAGGGCTCTTCAGTTGGGTGATGTGTTTGTGGGTAAAACAAAAATCAAAATATATATGTTGAATAACAATGGCTATGAAGTATAATTGAATTCAATAGTATTGGAAAGTGTCATTAAGAAAAAAGAAAATGCTTAGTAATCCATTCTTGCTTTTTCTGTAATAGTATTCCAAAAGTGCATTGGCTTTTTTAAAAAGCCAATCTTCTTTATGAAATAGTATATCTTCCTTAACAATAATTAGCAAATATTTGACAGCTTTTATGTGTTTGCTCTGTTCAAGTGACTTAATTGAAATGGAAACAATTTTATAATTAAAAATCAAGTAACTAATTGAACAAAAACTATTTTTGTAGCACAGTAAATCCCTAGGTTCTGTTAAAGAAAAAATTTCTTAATCATAGGATCTCTCAGTTTTTTTAAAATTATTCTGAAGTCTTATGCTGATAGTTAGCAACACTTTATTGTGTGTTTGCAAGTTGCTAAGAGTTGTCACAAGAAGAAATTGTGTGAAATGATTGTTGTTATATAAACTTACTATGGTAATCATTTCACTATACATATATATGTATTATATATATATACAATCATGATATCAAACTAATGTTATATGTGAATCATATCATTGAGGGTTCTCCAGAGAAGCAGAACCAATAAGATAGATATAGATAGATAGACGATAGATAGATAGATAGATAGACAGGTAGATAGACAGGTAGATAGACAGGTAGATGATAGATAGACAGATAGATGATAGATAGATATAACAATAGAAACAAAAGAAATAAATATGAAATGGGAATTCTACATTGAGAGAATATATATTAATATATACTCATAGAGAGAATAGGGAATAAGGAATTGGGTCATATGATTATGGAAGCTGTGAAGTCCCTTTAACTGGACACCTAGGAGGGCTGATGGTATAAGTCCCAGTCTGAAATCTCGCATGCTCAAGATACAGAGAGCATTGATTTTTCATTTTGAGTCTCTAAGCAGGAAAAGGCTGTTGTCCCTGTTCAAATAGTCAGGCAGGAAGAGTTCCCTCTTACTCAGCCTTTTTTTCTATTCAAGACTTCAGTTGACTGGATGAGGCCCAGCCATATTAAGAAGGGCAATCTACTAAAGCTACCAATTCAGTTATTAATCTTTTCCAGAAACAACCTCAAAGACATACCCAGAATAATGCCTGAACAAAAGTGGATACCCATGGTCCAATCAACTTGACAAATAAAAGTGATACAACTTCAGTTAATTGAGCTACTTATTCGATAAATATTTGAGGCCCCACACTAACTACGGTGGCAGATGCAAGTATCATAGATTAGCCTTAAGTCTGATTGGAAATAAAATGTATCAATAATATACTTATGGCAGAATGTTATCAAGAGGTATAGATAATGTACTCAAAGCAGATTGTGTTTAAACCACGGTCCACATGACAGACAATACCATTATTTCAAGCTGGCAGGTTAGAGAGGTAGGAGATGCATCACTTCCACTTACAGGAAAAAGCAATATTGCTCTAGACATTGAATTATATATTCAACTTAAATATGTGAATATGAAGCATAAGCAGAATATCATTCCCCAAGGAGGATGTGACATAAATGATGTTCATAAAAACTTTCCTCATTTAACTTCATTTAATATAATTTGGACTTGGGTTGCACAAAGGAAAACCCTGAGAGGTAGGCTGGGAAAATAATGTGGGAGAGAAATTTTAGAAGATTTTGTATGCCTGATAATAGCATTTAAATAAATTTGGTAGATAACGTGTTAGCCATTGAATATTGTTGAATGGGTTAGCATTGACAATGACCTAGTATTGGGTTGATAAAAGTCTGAAGTACTGTAGTTAGAAGCAATGAAAATATAAAGAAATGGAATATTGATAAAACTCTTGAAGACATAATAACTAGATGTTGAGAGAGTGGAACATAACCTTGAACTTTTTTAGCCCGAGTAAAGCATTAGAAATGATCGTAGCATTAGAGGAAAGGGGAAAACTGGATGCAGTACTGATTTTGAGATGGAGATGAATTAAAGTTTAGATATATTAAACTTGAGGTGAAGGAAAGCATTTGACTTGAGAGGTTCATTAGGCAGCTGACAAGTGGACTGTGAATCTGGAAAGTGTTCCAGGCTGAATGTATATTTAATGGACAAATACAATGTGGTGATAGTTAAAATATTTTTTTAAGTAAGTGAATTTTATAAGAGTGAAAGAAATGAGAATGGAGCTTGTGAATTTTACATTGAAAGATAAGAAGAGCCTGGGAATAGGAAAAAATATGAGCAATAGAAGGAAACCTACTCTGTTGAATACCATGTAAAAATAAAGAGAGAACTTTTAAAATGTGATCAAATAAAATTTGAAAAAAAACTTCAACTAGGTTTTATTAATAACAATGGTGTTGAATTTCCGATAGCGCTAATTCTAGCTACATTATTGGAGGGAAATCAGTAATGTAGCCTATTTTTAAAAAGTTTGACGGTNCAAGAATAATGCTTTGAGAGAGCAACAAAGTTCTGTTGTCAGTTACCAAAAAAAAATTTGGATTGTTTATATATTTAAGTATAGTTTTAAAAAGACAAAAAATAACACACAATTTAGAGGTAGGTAATTCAGTTACTTGGGGGACATACAATAATTCATTAAAACCTCAGTAACTTAGCAAAGTTATTATGGTTAGCAAAATTAATTATGGTATA
Organism: Crocuta crocuta; assembly: GCF_008692635.1. Lineage (NCBI taxonomy): Eukaryota > Metazoa > Chordata > Mammalia > Carnivora > Hyaenidae > Crocuta > Crocuta crocuta. The sequence continues at coordinate 199,706 of NW_027527817.1, forward strand.
TTAATATATATTGTACTCAACCTTTATATTAAGAATCATAGGGCAAACACATATCAATATAAAATATTTCTTTTTTTAATATATGTTTTATTTATTTCTGAGAGAGAGAGACAGCGTGAGCAGGGGAGGGTCAGAGAGAGACAGAGATACAGAATCTGAAACAGGCTCCAGGCTCTGAGTAGGCTGTCAGCACAGAGCCCAACATGGGGCTCAAACCCACAAACCGCGAGATCATGACTTGAGCTGAAGTCAGGAGCTTAACCGACTGAGTCACCCAGGCACCCCTGTTTCTTTTACATAATTTGGATGAAAAAAAATCCAGTAAGAAAAGAGAGCAAATGAGGTCACTTAAACTCTGGTGTTAGGATGATAGTTTTATTTTGTAACTGTCAAGCAATAACACCCTTGATTTAGAGTGACATTGAGCCGTAATGTCAAGTAGTGAAAATTTAAGATGCTGGTTCAATTGCCCATCAGATAACACAGACATTTATAAGTGAAAGCTCCCATATATCAGTGATAAATATAAAAACAAAAAGTTTGGGTGGTTGTAAAAAATGGTCTCAGGAATACCAGGCTTTGATAGGCTTAATATCTAGATTGTAAACTGATAAATTATTTGTTTTATGATGATGTCATTGATGTTAGAATCAATTGTTGNTCAGGAATACCAGGCTTTGATAGGCATAATATCTAGATTGTAAACTGATAAATTATTATTTGTTTTATGATGATGTCATTGATGTTAGAATCAATTGTTGTTTGTTTATTAGTTTGTATTTTTTGTTTTCTTTTGTTTTCTGAAATAACAGAGTAGCTCTAAGAGTCTAATATGCATTCTAGGCGGTCATTAAATTCCCTTTCATTTTATCTACTTCACCTTTATCCTTCCCCATCCCCACACCCACACAAAGACTTTTTCTCTTTCTTTTATTTTGCTATTTATTTTTCCTATTTGTAAATTATTTTATTAATTATTACAATTCTTCTACTAAAATTAACACACCATATTTGTTTATGGAAAACATGAGAAATTAACACTTATCTATGTATCTGTAGGACTATACATGTAGAACTATGAAACCATCATAAATTAAATAATATTATTTCTTATTACTGATCTTAGTGGTTGGGTTCCACGTGAAGTAAAGTTCTTTTACCATAGGAAGATATACTAGAATATAAAACATAATAAGTTTCACAGTTTTTCATAGATTTAAACTATTTTAAAATATTTTAATAGATATTAAATTGCTTATAATTCTCAGATGAGGATAGCTTGAAGAAATAGCTCTTTATTGTTTATTATTCCCTGAGATATTCTCTAACACATGAAATTCTTCACTTAAAAAAGGTAGTGTCTAAGTTGACAGCAGTAGTCCTTACAAGAAATGTCAGTTTATAAAACTATCAGTCATTTTAGAAAAGCAAGTGTACATGGGGATTGCAGCATGAAAAAAAAAGTGATGCCTTAATGTTTGTCTGAAACTGTTGTAGAAGTAGGAGGTTTGATGGTGCATGAAATATAATGAAAGGTTAAGAAATATACTTGAATGTAGTATCTAAAGAGATAAGGGATAAGACTTTTCTCAGGCTGTAGACATATAGATAAGTACCAGAATGACATGACAGCTCTGAAGTGAGGTTAAGGCAATTGTTTATGGTGCTACTAGACACGTAACATAGAGATGAATAGAAACTATTCAACAGACAAATCATAGCATGGGATAAGATAAGCACATTATATCTGATTACTAAACTTCTGAAGGAAAACTGAATGGAAATAGTATGGACGATTCTATCATTTTTCCTCTTCTTTTTTTTTTCCATTTTTCAGTTGCCAGTCCCCCAGTATTGTGATGATGGGAAAGGAAAAGCTATGCAATTAGACTGTATAAAAAAATGAAACTATGAACAATGTTAAAAATAACCCTGCACATATTGTTCAATTCTGAATTAGCGATAAATTTCAGCTTAATATTTAATCAAATGTTTGAAGGAGCATTGCAAATTTTCTTAAGCAAGGATTTGTTTCTTGTTTGCAAGTAATCAAAGTGATGAACAGTTTCACTTTTATAAACAATGTAGAGGAAACTTGGATATTGTTTGAAAGAATGAAGATTTTAGGGGGTGCTTGGGTGAGTCAGTCAGTTAAGCGTAGGACTCTCGATTTTGGCTCAGGTCATGATCTCACACGTGGTGAGTTCGAGTCTCCTATTGGGCTCTGCACTGGCAGCATGGAGCCTGCTTGGGATACTCTCTCTGCCCCTCCCCCATTGCATGATTGCATGTGCTCTCTCAAAAAAATTTAAAAAATTATTTTTAAAAAATGGCTATTTATAGTAGCCAACTTTTATAGATCTGAATCCTAAGTCCATATTTAAACATTTAAGATATCACAGTCACAAGGAACCATCTGACAAAATGAAGTTAGAAATAGCAAGTAATCTGTCCCATGTTAATTGGAGTGACACAAGAAGAGTATGGGTGGGTAAGACAAAATATTTTAAGATGTAATAGCTGAGAATATTCCAAAATTGCTGAAAGATATTAACTTCATATTTAAGAAATCGAGCAAGCGGCACCTGGATGGCTCAGTTGGTTAAGCATCCAATTTTGGCTCAGATCATGATCTTGCAGTTTGTGAATTCAAGTCCCACACTGGGCTATGTGCTGACAGCTCAGAGCCTGGAGCCTGCTTTGGTTTCTGTGTTTCCCTCTCTCTCTGCCCCTCCCTTGCTCACATTCTCTCTCTCCTCTCTCTCTCTTTCAAAAATAAATGAACATTAAAAAATTAGAAAAAAAGAAATCAAGCAAAAAAATCAAAATGAAAACTAAACTTAAAAAACCAAGACCAAAACACGCAAAAACCTTGGGTACATTGTGTCTGAGCTACTGAAAATGGAAGTAAAAGAGAAAATCCAAAAGAAGCCTACTCACACAAATGCAACTGTACAAATTATTGCTGCCTTCTTATCAGAAACCAGAGGCTAGAAGACAACTGACATATTTTTAAAATGCTTAAAAGAAATAAAAAACAAATAAAGAAACAAATAAAATCTGTGTATTACTCTACTCAGGCTGCCATAACAAAATGTCATAGATGGGGTAGCCTAAGTAACAGATATTTATTTCTCACAGTTGGGGAAGGTAGGAAGCCCAGAGGTTAAGATGAAGGTGAGAACTCTCTTCCTGGTTTAACACCTCACTTCTTGCTGTGTCCTCACATGGCCTCTCCTCAATGTATGAATGCAGAGGGAGGGATCTCTCCCTCCACCATTCCCCTCATGAGGGCCCTGCCATCATGACTTACTACAATTCTAATTACTTCTCAAAAACCCCATGTTCAAATACAATCACATTTGGAGTTAGAATTTCAACATATGAATTTGTGGGGGGGGGTGTGTGTGCAAATATTCAATATGTAACAATTTGAGACTTAGATTTCTATGCCCAATAAATATGTTCTCCAAAGATTAAGAAACAAAATAAAAATTTAAAGAGTTTGTTTCCAGTACATAAACATGTGAGGAATACTAAAAAATATTTTGAGTCTGAAATGAAATGATACCATATAAAATCCAGGATCTGCAAGAAACAATTAAGAGCACCAAAAGAGGTAAATATCCGGATTGATATAATTTACTGTTTTATCTTTATTTTCCATTCATATATAGTTCAAGTTTTTAAAAGCCCATTAGCTGTTTAAAACAACACAAATAACAATATGTTATGAATTTGTAGCATATGTATTGGTCAAATGTTTGCCATCAGGAGCATAAAAAGAAGAATTATGGTGTTATAAGATTTTTGCATTGTCAGTGAAGTAGTATCTATGTTATTTGAAAATATACTGTAATGTCTTAAAGATACGTTTTGTAATATTTAGAATAATCATTTCAAAATGGCTACAGTTAAAAAGTCAATAGGGGAGAATAAGCACCAAATATTCAGTTTACCCAAAAGAATTGTACAAATGGAGTAATGAAGGACAAGTAAACCATATGAGACATATTGAAATAAATCCTGAAATGTTTGACATCAAGCACAACCATATTGGCAATTATTTAAATGTAAGTGACTCAGATTTCAATTAAAAGGCAGATTATAATATTGGACAAATGAAAAATCAACCCTATGCTGTTTATATAAAACTCATTTTAAATATAAAGGATAAAAGTGAAAGGGTGGAAAGATAGAATTATGAAAGAATTACGCAAAGAAAGCAAGTTTGTCTAGATGAACAGCAGACAATAAATTTCAGGATGAATAGTGTTGCCAGATACAAATAGTGATTTTCATTATGATATGAGGGCCAATTCATCAAGAAAAGGACATATTAATCCTAAGCATGTATGTGACTGATAATAGAGTGGCAAAATATAAGATGTCCATATAATTAAAAGTAATGGTAAAATGCACCACACTCATATATGGAGATTTTAACACTTCTCTTTCAGTACTCAGTAGAATAAATAAATAAAGTTTCAGAAAAAATACATTGTGAACAATACTAACAAGCAATCTGAGCTACCTGATATGTATGGAACACTATACTAAATGACTACATAATGTCCATTCTTCTTAAATGAACATACACCATTCACCAAAGTACACTACAGACTGAGCCCCCCAAAAATATTTCTATAATGTCTGAGGATTAAAACATTAAAAGGACTTTTTTCTGAATAAAAAGGAGTTAAATTAAAATTCAACAATAAGGTATGTAAAAAAATATTCATATATTATATTGTATTTTTATTATTTTTTTATATTTATTTTTGAGACAGAGAGAGACAGAGCATGAGTGGGGGAGGGGCATAGAGAGAGGGAGACACAGAATCCGAAACAGGCTCCAGGCTCTAGGCTCTGCGCTGTCAGCACAGAGCCTGATGCTGGGCTTGAACCCACAAACCGTGATATTTTAAAGCTAAATAGCTAATTTCAGAATCAAACAAGAAGTCACAGAGGAAATAATTTTTCTTCAACCAAATGGTAACAAAAACACTTTGCATCAAAATATGTAAGATAAAGGTAAAGCAGTGTTTAGAGGGAAATCTATAGCTTTAAAGTCTATAGAAACTAAGAAAAGTGCAAATAAATAATCTAAATGACCAGTGTTAAGATCCCAGGGGAAAAAAAAGAGCAAATTAAGCCCAAAGTAAATACAAGAAAAAATGAAAATAAGAGCAGCATTCATTAAATAGAAATGGAAAATAAGGGAATATCAACAAAGTAATTCTAGTTCTCTGAAAAGATTAATACAACTGATAAATCTCTTGCAAGACTGATCAAGGAAAAAAATTAGAAAACATTATCAATATCAGGAATGAAGTAAGGGTCACCATTTAAATCATAAAGACATTAAAAGGATACTAAGAGAATATCATAAACAACTTTATAACAATAAATTTTAAAATTTGAATGAAACAAAATAATCCCCTGGAAAGATAACTTGCCATAAGTGACACAATAAATAAGTAGAAAATATAAATAATCTAATGTATATTAAATTAAAAACACTTATGATCTAAAACATTCCCACAGTTATACTTACAGGCCCCTATCATCTCTATGGTAATTTCAATGAAGTATTTAAGAAAAAAACACTACCAATATTAAACAAAACTTTAGAAAACAGAGAAGAGATCAATTTCCAACTTGTTTTATGTAGGAATGCAAAAACTTGATGTGAATTTGACAAGGATGTTCCAAAAAAAATAGAATATCAGACTATATCTCTTATGAACATAAGTACAATTCTTAAATTGAATTCAGTAATGTAGAAATGGCAATAAATAATGACCAAATGAGGTTTAATCCAATAAATTGCAATATTTATTTTATAAAAGAAAATCAATCAATGTAATTCACCATATAAAGAGAATTAAAGAAAAATATATGCGATCATCTCAATAGATGCAGAAGTCATTGATAACACTCAACAATTATTCAAGATTTTAAAAAATAAACCTCAGCAACTTAGAAATAAAATAAAATTTCATTAATCTGGTAAAGAGCATTTACAAAATATCTAAAGTTACCATCATATTTAATGTAAAACAATGAACACTTTTCTCCGGTGATAGGGACAAGTAATGATGTTTGCTCTAACTATTTCTATTCAACATTTACTGGATGTCAGTAAGTGGACATCAGGCAACAAAACAGAAATTAAAGGTTTAAAGTTCAGAAGAGAAGTAGACTGTATTTGTAGATAATATTATTATATACATAGAAAACCTATTTGAGGTTACACAATTTAGTGAATTAAGTAACGTCACAGGATACAAGGTCTTAGGGTACGTTGTCAGTACACCAAAATTAATTACATTTCTATGTGCCAGAAACACAAAATTATAAAGTTAAATTTAAAAGGATACCAGTTATAATATCAAAAATAAAATATATGAACAATTTTTTATAGTGAAAACCATCAAATACTGCTGAGAAAAATTAAATACCTAAAAAATGTAGGGATATACATTGTTTTTGGAGTAGAATAAACATTGTTATGATATCTATTCTTACAATTTATTTAATATAATCACAGTTAAAACTAACTCAAATGTTCATCTTTAGGAGAACTATGGTATATCCATACATGGGAATGCTAGTAAATAATAAAAGTAATAATTATATGCCTCCATTGATGAAAAATTCCAGAACAGATAAAAGTAATCTATAGTAACAAAATGCAGATCAATGGTTACCTGGGTCAGAGTGGGAGGTTGATTCATGAAAGAACAAGGTAGGAAGATGACGATGAGCTCCTTAAACCGAAGCCGTTGAACAGTACACCTAAAATAGTTGCCTTATCGTGAGTTATATCTGCATGAAGTTGATTTTTAAAGGACAAATATAAATATAGGGTGACAGAAATAAGAAAGAAGCTTCTGAAAAGGCAGGGATTGACTGAAAAGGGAAACAAGTGAACTCACTGAGGTGAGATAAATGCTTTTTTATATTGATTCAGATAAGTGCTTACACAGGTGTCTTCAACTGACAAAACTCATCAGACTGAGCGTTTAATATCCATTCATCTCATTTCATTAAAACTATTTCTCAATAGAAGCCTAATCTAAACAAAACAATTTCAGGACATCTCTTATTTTTATTTTTATTTTGGTTTTTGTATTGATTCTCAGAGTCAGAACTCTGGTTCTCAAAGTCTGATCATGAAATGAAAAGTTCTAGGTCATCAACAGATCTTAAAGTGCATCACATTTTATATATATATGATAGCTCTTTTACATGTGTCCATTTCTCAACAGTTTGTTAGTAAGTATTGCATGCTGATGTCTGTAAGAATTAGGAAGCTAGGACTTCATATCTTACATTCACAAAAGTGGAAAAAAATCCCCTATACCCTCAATAAGCATATTTATGACATTTTTTAAAAAAACAAATAATATTACTTTATATGAAAAATATAATAGGATGATGTAGCATAAAAGAATAACTTGTTATCCTGCAAGACGATAGGAAGAAGACTAGACAAGGACACAATAGGACTAGATCATGAAGAGTTAATACTAGTCTGGTCTCCATACAAATGTTTTAATAAATGATTCTGAGGATGACAATCCAGCTGCAAGTCTTCCCCTAATTCAGTTCTCTCTTTTGTTTTATTATCTGTTTTTGTGGAATAGTTCTCAAAATTTTGAAGAGAGCCCAGCATATTAACAACACTGTCATATATATCAATGACTCATTTTTCCAGAATAGATAGTTTAGGAGCAAGTGAGTGGTTAATTCGGTGAGTTTTATGAGGAGTTTTTTCCCCTAGGAATCCTTACCACAAGGTTACTCTAGTAAATTATTTAGTAAAGCACTGAAAGATCAAGGAAATTGCTGTGACCTCATCTCAAAACATTTGAAGCTCTGAAGTTTATGGGAGGGCTAATCGGCAAATTACATCAGCCTCAGAAAACACAGCATACCAGCTGACATCCATATGTGGGAATACCAGTGTATGTAATTGCTTAAGGCAAGGGTAATGGCAAACCACTGTGTTAAATAGATGCATGTGATATTTTTGTTGATCCAATACTACAAAGTAAGCTGCTTGTAAACCCTGTAAAGCTGTGACCTCTGTTTTTCAGACAATCACACAAAGCAACTGTCATTTACTTTGCCAAATAAATATAGAAGGTAAATTAAGTAAAGGCAAATGCAACAACTTCTTGTCAAGATTCCCATCTAAAATTTTAGTTGAAATCCAGAAGATTTCTTGAATAAATTATGAGTCTAGGTAAAAGGAAAATCTAAAATATTAAATTTAAGGAACATGAATATAAAATTAAAGATGAATTATTATATTTATGATATGATAGTTTTTGCTATGCCCCCTTGAAATAGATTACATTTGAGGTGTGTATGATGAAAATTGCAAAAAAAAAAAAAAAAGTGGCAGAGGGGCATCTGGGTGGTGCAGTCATTTAAGTGTCAGATTCTTGATTATGGATCAGGTCCTGATCTCATGGTTTGTGAGATCAAGCCCTGCCTTGGGCTCTGTACTGACAGAATGGAGCCTACCTGGGATTCTCTCTCTCTGCTCCTCCCCTGCTTGTGTGCTCTTTTTCTTACTCTCTCTCTAAAATAAATAAATAAACAATTTTTAAAAATGCATGAGAAGACAGAATCTTATTCCTCCCCAACTTATGTCATCTGTCTATAAAGATCTAGCAGAGTGTATTATATCTCTGAGCATATTTTTGAAGCCAGCTCAGAAATTATCTTCTGAGTCAGAAACTTAAGAAAAATCCACTAAACTCTAGGTCATTTTCTAGGTTCCTAATTTAGTTGAAAAGAAAATAAAGGAATTTAATATTCATCCTAGAATGGGCTTAAGAATAATTATATTCTGGCATCCTCTGAACCCCCTGAATCCCAAGGCTAACCCAAGAATGGAGCCAGCTTTTACTCAGGCCTAACTCCTTATAGGAATGATACAAAACAGAGACCATATAGGAGCCAGGACAGAGGTCTTTGCCACTATCACATATACCTCCAGAGGAATGAAAGGAAATGGTTGGATGTACTTGACATATCTTGGCCAGTCTTCCTGTTTTCTTTATCATCTGAAGAGATGTTAGACAATGAGGATTTCTGTTTGTTTTGTGTGTGGCAAATTATTACCTTTGCTTTATGGACAATGTCTCCTGACCTTCTCTGGTACCTTGCTCTATCAATCTTTCCATCTCTTTCTTATATCATCATTTCCTTTTTTTCCACTGGAATTTTCAACTCACCTTACTTTCCTCTTAAAGAAGAAATAGACAAAAATCATTGTTTAAATCCACATATATCTTTAGTTCCTGATTCATCAATTTTCATCTTTTCACTTCCACACTTCACAAAATTGCTGCCTTCATTTGCTTCTTAGCTCTTTAATGCTATGTAGTCTATACCCATGCCCTTTTCACTCCATTGAATTTGTTCTTGTTATTCTACAGTCATATTGATATTATGAGAGTAAAAGCACATGTTTCTATCACCATTTCACAAGGCAGCAATAAAAGGGCTAAACATTCAGAATGTAGAGCCAGATAGTCCATACATTTGCTAGTTCTGTAAACTTAAGCAAGTTTACTGAAACTTGCTGTGCCTCACTTATCATATAAGTAAAATGAGGTGATAATAGAACTTTTCAAAGTGTGATTTCGAGAGTTATTTAGTTTGTTTAAGATAATAACAACAGTGTCCAGCTAAACAAGTTTAACTATTAATACTTCTATTTTCTGAGATGTAGACTGGGAGATTATAATAGTTCTTTTTATGCAGCGGGTCTGTGAAACTAAACACCTTAATTAGTGTAAAGCATATTAGTAAATATTCAACAAACCCTATGTATTTTAAAATCTGAAAATTGTAAGGCTTGATAAACCCCTATCATCATCATCATCTCATCTGCTTTTTCTGGCTATTTCTTACCATCTTCCTTTGCCATCTCTTCTTCCATTCATGCCATTAACTGTAAGTTTTCCCAGGGTGTTCTGGAATTTTGCTTTACTAATTCCATATATTCTCTCTGCAAACCTTATTTAAGCTTATGGTTTCAACTTCACCAGACATGTGACCATTTCAGACTTCCTGCTTATGTACCTCTTATATATACCATTTTTGGGTACCTCAACCTGAGTGTCCCTCAAGAATTTCAAATTCATCACGTCTCAAAAATAATGCCATCATCTTTTCCCACAAACTTGTTCTTCCTCTGCCTGTGAATGTCATTCCTACTCCTTCACATTGTTCAAACCAATAGCTTGGGAGAAAAATTTGCAATCTCCTTCTGACTCTCCCAGCCATTATCCAGTCTGTATCTCATACTTGTATATTATACTAGCTTGACGAATTTTGTATTTATTTCTTCATTCCCTGGTAAAGTTTACCTTAGATTATAGCTATAGGCTTCTAACTGCTTATGGATGGACTGGCTTAGCTTCAGTATATCTGCAACAAATGTTATCTAAATGTTCATTACTCCCTGATTAAGAAATTCAATGGCACTCTCTGGCTTTTAGGATAAAATACAAATCCTTTAGTTTGGAAAATAAGACATCATCATTTTCTAATCCTTAGAAATTCATTAGTCATAGAGAACTTCTTGCAGTTTCCTGAAAATATTTTTGTGTCCTCTCTCTCCAAGCCTTACAATACTCTCTCTCTCCTCTTCTTTCCAGATTTCCCCATCCTTTCATCTAGCTGACTTATACTCAACCTTCAGATCTCACTAATTTCTTGGTCACCTTCTCTAGGAAGATCCCAATCTTTTACAGAAGGAGCCGCATTCACACTTAAGATTACTCTGAATACAGAATATCTAAGTATCAATACTCTTGTCTTTTCTTCTGACTGGACCATGAATTTATAGTGACAAGAGCTTATCACTCTTGTCTACTTACTAGACAAGAGTCACTACTACTTACTTTCTTACCTCTTCCTTCCTTCCCTCTTCCTCTTACTCCCCTCCACCCAAGCTATACTGACCTTCTCTTTCCTAACTACTTTCAACATTTTGTTCCACAAGGATATTAGCAATGCTTGTTCTTTCTGACAAATATACCCATGAGTCACTATCTTATCTCCTTCAAAGATTTTCTCAAATCTCATTAGCTTGGTGACAACTGCCATGAAAACCTCTCCCTGAAAGCCCAAACACTTTACCTTATTTCAAACACTTTACTTCTATGATATTATGTAATTTATTCATTTGACTTATAGACTGTCTCCTCCATCACAATGTAAGCATGAAAGAAAGTCATTTGTTTGTATTGTTCTTTATTGCATTCCTAGAACCTGTATGTATCAATCTCTATTATATCCCTGGTACCGAGAACGAAGTACACAAAGTACACAAGTCAACACAAATCATGAATAGATGGGGTGATAAATGAATTATTCTTCTATTTAGGCAATATAGCATCAAACACATAATAAGTTTTCAATGACTATTAATAGAGTTAATGAGAAAATTAAAAACTGTGAACTATTTGATTTTAACAATTAAATAAATATTAGCAATTTAAAAATAAAGTCCTTATTAAAATTAGAGGAAAAAATCCATTATAGTAAGATTGAAAAATAGTCAACCTCATAAATTCAACTATACCAGTCAGATCACCTGAAAATTAAATTGATTAATAGATTAATTTTCCTGTGAAAGAGGTTAAACTATTTACCACTTTTTCTCTTATAACAAATTTAGGGAATATCCTGTGAACCTTTTTCACAATTATTCATGAAAAGGATAAAATATTAAGTACTGATGAAAAATTATATAGGCCGCATGCAACTCAATGAACTAATACATCTATTATAGTAGAAGTACTTTCCATTAGAAGTCTAAATAGTACTGTAATTTGGGGTTGACTGAGAAGTGGTGGTTAATGTAACAAGCAGTAAGCAAGATGAAGATAGATTTATACCAATTCCATGCTGGAGGCCAGCTTTACTTCCACAAAGGCAAATAGATATGTGTTTTGTCTGCCATGGCCCAGAAAGCCTATTGCATTCATGGCACATAGTGTACCCAAAACTTAGGTGTTGAGGAATAAAGTATTACCAACAGCCAGCTGCAAAAGCAGTCTTCAAAATTTCTTTATCTTGAAAAGGGATGAAAACTGAATTGTACTGTTTGGAAGACTATACCTTTTCTAGACCTCCACTGAAGATTCTTATATATTTACTGTTTTACAATTAGTAAGAAATACAAATTTTGTTTTTGTATTGAAGGGTGATCATCATAAAAAATATTTATTTTTACTTTGTCTTAATGAGCTATGGCATTGTATTAGTATAAATCATGGATTTTTTTGAGTATCTATATTTTTATTTAAGTTATTATATTATTTTAGCTACTTAATTAAAATAAATAAAACCTTAAGAGATTAAATCTATAGAGATAAGCAAAGGGCAGGATATATATTTAGTTTCTAGAAGTAAAGGTGGCCACTTCCCAATTAGTAAGGGCAGAGTAGAGCCTTGCCTGAATGGGCTGTCCAGTAGTGAGGGATACACAGATACAAGTCTTCTCCCCATCCAGTCACTTCCTGACCATGTGAGCGGGCAAAATCCCTTTAAATATTTTGTGCTTCATTGTATTTATTTATAAAATGATTATAAAATAATTAACATTTATTAAATCTTAGTACCAATTTTATAATACTTCCTTATATCATTACATAGGAGCCATATGTAATGATATGATTCAAGCCTCATGCTGCCCATGCTCTTTCTAATTTGTAATGCTGCCTTCAGGCATGGTGATAATACCTGCCCTGGAAAGTACACACAGTGGATATGAAAGTAAGTTCATTTTATGAAGTAAACTGAGAACTGTAAATAGTTATTGAAACTGGGAATCATTTTAACAATTACCTATGAACCAATTATTTATTAAGCAACTTCCCAGTGCTATGTTGAGGGATGCCTTGAAAATAAAATATACAACTTGTTCCAACGCTGAAGGAATTTGTAATTTACTATACACACCAGAGTAATACACCAAGAAAAAAATGTGAAAGCACTTATACATAAGTAACTAAATTCTGAATATAGGACTTCAGTAAAAGTTGCCTAATATACACAATCATTGTTCTTTGACAGTCAAACAGAACCAGAACTTCAGTTCATATGACAGTTTACTTATGAAAAGCTGGAGGGGAAATTTTTAAAAATAGGTTTCAAAACAGGGAGCAAGACACCTCTGATAGTATAGACCATGCTCTCTACAGCATCATTTTGATAGGTTAGTCTCCTTTAACTATTCTGTCTTTGGTTCACTCCATTGAATAATTAAATTCCTGGAAGAAAGAGTCTGGTAGGCCTAGTTTACATGCATGCTTGAATAAGGCAGGGCAGACGTTAATAATCCCAGTAAGGGAGCACCTGGGTGGCTCAGTAGTTTAAACATTGATTCTTGATTGCAACTCAGGTGATGATGTCAGGGACATGGGATGGAGTCAAGTCCCACATCAGGCTCCACACTGAGTGAGGCATAAGGGGTCTGCTTAAGGTTCATTCTCTTTCTCTCTCTCTCTTTCCTCCTGTACCCTTTGCCCCTGTTCATGTTCATTTGCTTCCTCTCTGAAAAAAAAGAAAAGAAAAGGAAAGGAAAGAAAAGAATCCCAATAAGACCTTATGCAATGGAGGAAAAGTAAGGTGCTGTTATAAGTACAAGGAGTGAGTGATTGGCAGGGAAATTAAAATGACCACTCCATCGAGAAAACGAAAAAAAAGTATAATGGGTGGAGGATTGCAATGTAGGCTTCAGGAAATATGTAGACCTTGAAAGACAGGTAGAATTTGAATATTTGGGAGCAGAAAACTCTTGCAGAAGGAGAGGAAGTTTTGCATTAAAATTAGTGTCATACCAAGACAATGAACAATGAAGACAAAGCTCAAAATTTCTTCCTCAAGGAGTTTGGGGATTGTTTTGTTTTACTTTCTTTACTTTAAGATGATTATCAAGTCATTCTATTTTGAACTATGTTTCAACAAAAGTCTCACTACGTACATGAAAAGGAGTTTAAAACATCTTAAAATCTTTTGTATCTGTGTGGTTTATCATCAAGAGTTGATCACTGGAGATATTTGATTTAGCAGATTTCTAAGAAGGAAATATTGCATGAGGCAACATTGAAGAGAAATGAAAGATTAAATTCCTGGGAAATGAGGTAAAATGTTAAGATGAAGATACTTGGTGTTCCCACATTGTAATTTATATCAATTAACTTTACCCTCATTTTAACATTCTTTTGACTTGGCATAATTGTCCAATCAAACCCCATTTATGTCAGATGATCTAACTGCTATAATATGAATTAGATTGATAAAATATAGCTTTTAAGCAATCACAAAATGTAATATTTTAGAAGTATTATTTTACATTCTATGCTGTTGTATTACAACATAGACCAACAGGTGATCATGACTGTTGATTTAAAAAATCAGAAGTGTATACCAATTTTGAATATATTCTAGAAAGAGACTAATGTAAGATTAGTGATATGAAGATTGATAAGTATAGGTCTTTTAACTGATCACCTCCACTAAGTACCTTCCAAACATTATATACTTCTTAATAGTCCTTACTATAGTGATTTTTTTCCCTACTGCAGCCCATACTTTCTATGGAAAAACTCTGTAATTGCCCATCATCTAAAAAATAAATTCCAACTTCGTAGCAAGAAATTAAAAGAAAAGAAAGAACTCTCAGAATATTTTACTATTTTGTGAACATGCTTTTGATAACTGTCCTTTTGTATGCATTTATGATGCTTTAAATCTTCTCCATTTGGCAAAATGAGGTGTCCAGTAAGTTTTCTTTAAATGAATGCATATCCAGATAACAATTATAAGTTTTTAAATTTGTCATGATAATATTAATAAGTTGTTTTTATTGAGCACTTTCTATATACCAGAAAGTAGTTCTAGCACCTTCCGTGTAACATCTGAATTATTCCTCATAAGAAACTGTTGGGTAGATACATTTTACAGATGATGGAACTGGAGAAGCAAGCAAGAATCTAAATGGTCACTCGGCTAGTACTTAGCAAACCAAGACTCTAATCCAGAATTCCTGCAAGGGCCCTGAAACAAGATCACCTATGATTAAAACCAGGCTTTGCCTCATACCAGCTGTTTGACCCTGGGCAAACCTTAACCTCTTAACCTCTGCAAGCCTTAGTTTCCTCATTTGTACAATGAAGTAATAGCAACATAGTAATAGAAAATTAAATGAGTTAAATTGTATATAGTGCTTAGAAGAGTGCTTAACATTTGCTCAACAGAGATTAGTTATTACTTATTAATTTCCATGGAAGTAAAACCTATATGAATATTTGCAAAATGAGAAGGTGATTAAATATCTTGATGAAACACTTAAATCAAAGATGCTGATATAATCCATTCATTTGCACAGATGCATTAAGTACATGGTACAAATCAAGAACTGTGCTTGGCATTGGTAGCCAAGCAGGAAACAAAATAGACATGGACTCTGCCTTCATGAAGCTTATTCTCTCAAACTTTTCTGATTATAATAGGAGATAAGCAAGATACATTCTCAGCCTGGTCCAGCGTTATCCCATTATAGAAGGGCTAGCAAATCATACATTGTTATGAGGCGTGGTGGTTGACGTGACTCATCTAAAAGGGGCAAGCCAAATTTAAATCCAACCTCTCTGCTTGCCAGCAGGAATCCCTTAGCCAAGGGGAAAATATATGACATGAGGCAGTTTACTAGGCAAACAGAGGAAAAACCACAAAATACTCTGTTGATGAAGCCTGGGGGTACGTTTAAAAAAAGGCTCTGATTGCCAAACTATAGTCAGACCACAAAATTTCCTCTATCAGCAATGTCACTTTAATGATATATCTGAGAGCAATGAGGCTTAAAAGCCTGAATTCTAGCACTTATGTTATGAGACTGCTTTTAATTCTTGCCCAGAACCTGCTTTCTTTTAGAAACAATGTTTCCCTAAGGCCTTCATCAAGGGGGTGAGATATGTGCTACTCCAGAGTATCTGCTGTCCAGGGAATAGTTAATGGAGTTGCACAATATAAGCCATGACCTCCAGGTCTCTGCACTTTGGGGAATCCATTTTCAACTTAGATTCTAAGCTGGAAGTGATTCTTTCCATTAAAACAGTTTTTAAAAAGCTTCTCTCATAACCACAGCATGCAAGAAAAAGCTGATCTCTAGAAGAGGCTGTAGACACAGGATGTTTGGTCACTTTAGAAATAGAGAAAGTTTCAGTGTGAAGCAGCCACTCTCATATTTAGCAAAGCAAACACTAAGTTTTGTGGACAGTTGGAATAATTCTGAGACTAGAGGACATGATAGGAAAGCAGGCAAGGGATAAAAGCCGCTGGTGGAAATGATTAATCCCCAAGTCCTCTAAGTACAGAAATCCAGTCCAAAGCAGAACGGTTCCATTAGCCACACTACTTAAGTTATCATCAGTGGAGGAAAACCAGAGATAACTCTTATAAGGTATTGTAGATGCCTATGTATTATAGACCACATATAAATTCCAATATAGAGTGCCATTTCCAACAAATCCTTTAATCCTTTCAAAAAGATGCAAGTTTAAAACCCCTAGAACCAGGGAGATATTACTCTATTAAAATCAAAATTTTGATGGTTGGAGTGGGTGAAAAAGAACATCACTTACATAATGCTTTCATCATGAGTCATATTTCTTTCTGGGACTATTAAGAAAGCTAATGGAGTATTTGAATCAATTAATTCAATCGAATACCTGCTGGGTCTGGACTATGCATAAGGCACAGTGTTTGTTTATATGAGAAATATGAAGGGAAGTAAGATTCAGGGTCTCCTCTCAGAGTCCTTGCTATCTTGCAGGAACTTAAGAACAGACCCATAATAATGTTCAAAATTAAGTTCACTGACACAGCTTTCCTCATATATAATGTTATGCTTACACATTCAGATTACTTGTAACATGGAGGCAGACAGTATCTGCTACCTTAGTAAAAAAAATGTCATTGAACAATTAGAACAGTAACATATTTGGTACTTTTAAGAGCTGATTTTATGATTTTTATAGTGTTATCAGCTATTTAACAGGTATATTTTTCCTTTAGAAACTTGGAGACCATATCTCCATTTTTTTTTCCTGTTCTATCTCCTTCATCTACATTCTTTTTGGGGAAAGAAAAAAAAAAGAGAAAGAAAATAGTATGGAAAAAGAAATGATCTCTTAATGAGGAATCAAGAAAAGCATCATGGAGGGCTGTGATTTATAGATGAATTTGGAGAAAAAATAATTTTTGTAATAGATAGATAGAAGTGAAAAGTACTCCACAAAAACAAAAGCCTAGAAGTTGGAAAATTAACCATATTTACTTACCAACAAGTCATAGCATCAGCCTGGATAGTAGGGGAAAAGTGAGGAAATGGAAAAGGTATACAGGACCGCCTTCAGGGTCCTTCCATTTAACTAACGAAAGCATGGCCAGATCAGGTGGCTGCCTCGTGGATACCAGAAGTGTCTGTTCAATAGAACACCTTGCAGCATCATTGATTTTTAGGAATGCACTGAAGTAAAAACAAGTAGTTATTTCTTTTAAACGTGACTTTTTTTTTTTCCCATTTTGGTCTGTGAGGCCACCTATGAACACATGAAAGAAATTCTCTAGGGTCATTTTCTAATTTAGCCCAAATGAAGAGATGCACATTGGCAAGTAATCTTGAGTTCTCAGTTTAACTAGTGGAGGGATGCATGCTGAATGAAAATTGGATTTTTAATATTGCCCTTATTTAAATAACCCAAAGAGTTTGTCCTAATAAAAACAAGGGATGTGTATTCAATTCTACACTGATCACCTTTCTGACAGGTAGGAGGGGCTGGGTTAGGGGTGGGTGGATAGACTTGCCGCAGAAAGCAAATACCTCCCGAGCACTGTGACAGGACTTTGGAAACAGACGAGAGATGAAGATTCAGTCCTCAGAACCCTTCTTACTGTTACTATTATGTAAATATGTCCTTATTGTAAAAACATGTTGTCTGAAACAACAATTTGTAATTAAAAAATTTAATGTTTTTTATTTATTTATTTTTTTTTTTGAGAGAGAGAGAGAGAGAGAGCAGGGGATGGTCAGAGAGAGAGGGAGACACAGAATCAGAAGCAGACTCCAGGCTCTCAGCTAGCTGTCAGCACAGAACCCGACGTGGGGCTCATACCCACGAATTGTGAGATCATGACATGAGCTGAACTGTGAGATCATGACTTGAGCCGAAGTCAGATGCTTAGCCAACTGAGCCATCCAGGTGCCCCAACAATTTGGAATTAGACGTGAGTGATCATGGCATGGCATAATAGAAAAACGAGGAATCCAAAACCTGAATCCCAATCCCACTTAAGACGGAGTTCCTATGAGAATTAAGCAATTTTGTGATCACTCTAGTTTCTGCTCCTTTCTACATAAAAAATTATGGGTACAAGGCAGACTTTTATGATTTATCTCACTTATATTTCAATTAATTCTTCAAGGTAGGGTTTTTTTTATTCCCATTTTAAGGACAGGAAAACCAAGGTTTATAAAACTTATTCTGTCAGTAAACAACCCAAGTTTCTTCTTTAAGTCTTTACTGTGTTATCATTTTAATGCATCAAGAGCCCAGAAGAAGTTTTTTGCACAGTAACAAAAGAGATTACAAAATATTATTATTATAGGGGCACCTGGGTGGCTCAGTCAGTCCAGAACCCAACTCTTGAGTTCTGCTCAGGTTAGATCTGACAGGTCCCTGAGTTTGAGCCCTTAGTTGGGCTCCGGGCTGACAGCACAAAACCTGCTTGGAATCCTCTCTCTCTCCCTCTGCCCCTCCCCTGCTCATTCTCTCCCTCCCTCTCTCTCTCTCTCTCTCAAAATAAACATTTAAAAATTATTATTATATAGAGAAACTTTAAAAGATATTTGTAAAAATCAAACACAATACAGGAAATAAATAAAAACAAAGGCATTCCAATTAAAATAAATGATTGGGAAGACAAGTTTGGAGAATTCAAATAAAATTCACACGGAAATGTTAAGCTCACTTAATAACATTTAGTTTCTGATAGTATTTTTTGACCTAGAAGAAATACATTGCAAACAAAATGACTATACTCAATGGTCTAATGTAAATGCTTATTAAAATTAATATTGTATTGCAATGTCAGAATTTCAATGTTACATAAAAGAGATGTCAAAATACTTTCACCTTTCATTGCTGCTGAATAAAAATAGCAGAGGTATCAGTTTATTGGAAATGAATCAGTATAGATTATAGTGAATCTAATCTCTTCTTAATTTAAATTAAAATATATGTCAACATATCCTTGTAAATATTTGATGTACTGATTCCATGTTCACAGGTCCTTTAAAAGTAGTAAGATAGCTTTGACTTCATCTGATTATATCATTAAACAGACAATTCATAACTGCTTAACTTCCTGGATAGACAAAATTAGAAAAAAATAGAATCAATAACTTAAATGCTTCTTTGAGATTCTAGAAGAGGAACTGTGTGAATTAGAGCAGCCAGTTCAGCACACATTTTAGTATCTAAATTTATACTTCTGGCACCACTTCAATGATCTGTAATAGTTACAAATCAGACAGAGTTTCAGACACTTCTTGAAGTGACCTATTCCAAGAAAAGCAGATAATTTATTCAGAGATTTTTCTGCTACTGCTCAAGAAGCCTATGGAGATTTTTATGGTTTTCTCCATTTAGCGTGGCATTTTAGGTTTAGTTAATCATGAAAACCTAGTTAGCTCTAGTTTGCTGATTAATTAACAGGAAAAATGAAGCCATTAACTTTTTTTTTTAACTCAAGGGGCTTATTTTTTTTACAAAATCAAAGTGTTCTTCAAGTTTCGATTTTGTTCTTGTTATATCATCTGATTATCTAACCCAAAGGGCTCAAATATCCACCTACATAAAATGGCTCAGTAACTAAGGGAAACATAGTGTATATTTGAACATGATTTCCTATTCATCTCAGTCAACTAATGGTAATTGCTGTGGCACTAGAAATGTCTTCACCTTGGGGCTATGAAATTTGAGCACCTAGTTCCCTGTAATTGATTTCCATCAGTTCCAAACACTACCATCTTTCATTCTGTGCATATTTATTGAGCACTCTATGTTCCACGTACTGGTTTAGCCTCATAAGATACATTAGAGTATGAAGAAAGATTCCCTATCCTTTTTTGAGCCGTGTATGTGGGCAGGAGTGGGGGGAGACTGTTTAACATATATAATAAATAAATGAATTATATGGTATTTTGAAGGTGTTAAATCCTATGGAAAATAAAGAAAATGTAGAGCAAATTAAGGGTACTTAGTGACAGTTGGAGGAGTCTCCCTTATTAAATAGTGTGTTTAGGGTTGGCTTCTGCAGTAGGGGAGTTTAATGGATATCTTGAAGGAAGTGCACGAATTAACTATCATTATTGCTTCAATAAACCAAGGACTATTATTCCATGTGAAAAATAAGAAAATCATTGCTAGCTAAGTAAAAACATTTCAAAATAAATAATTACATGAAATGAGGCAACACAATTCACATTACATTTGAAATGCAAATTATATTGACTCTCGTCTCAAGAGTTTCTTTCCAAGGAAGAGATTGGGTCACAGTTGTTTTGTTTCTAAATAGTAACTTCATCAGCTTATTTTTAATATATTCTATTTTTAAATATATTACATATATTTTAATGTATTCTAGTGCATATTACTAAATTAATGTTTTAGAACAGAGGAAGGAATCTGTTAATGTATCACAAAAAGAGGTGTCACAAGGGCCCCCACACCTTTGAAGATATCATATTAAAGACTGACAAAAAGCAAGGAGTTTTGAGGTAAAGCCAAATAACCCAAGCATATATGTACAGTTGCTTTTGTGGAACTAGTATAATTCTGCATCCTGGAACCTACATTATCTCAGATGACTCTTTGTTGCCATATAACAACAGCAACAACAGTTTACAGCTATTACAAGCTTATTATATACCACACGTTGTTCACATGTGGGAGCATTTGTTCACATATGGGAGCATTATATGTTACTTCAATTATTCCTCCCAACAAGTCTGAGAAGTATTTAACATCCCACTTTTACAGATGAGGTTGAGTTAAGGAACAGAAGGCACAGTAGACTAAGTGCTAGATCTCATTTTGAAGCCATGCATATTGACATCAGAGCCTGAGCTTTTAACTATAATGTGACATTGTCTCCTAACAGAAGTTTTGGAAAGCACGGCTCCAAGGTGAATGAAATGCAAGGAAATGCATTAATATGCAGGGGGAAAAATATTAGGACTTTGATTAATATTCATCTAAAAGTAAGAAAGATATAGACCTAAGATATTTGGTAGAGATGAACCCTTATAACCCACTACATTGAATCTCAGTCAGCTTAGTATCCCAGACCATATGTATAGCATCCTTGGGGAGAAATGGGAATGTCACAGTGAACCAGGCTGACAGTAACAATTTCATTGTTTTCTTGGGTTCCATCCTTTTGCTACATCTTGTAGTTTATGAAACAATTATGAAAAATTTTTCCTCTGGTTTGACTAAATTAACCTTCACAGACAAGGTTGGTATGTAAAAAACTCTTCCTACGAAGAGACCGTTGATTAAACAAAATACTAATAACTCAAACAGAAATGAGCAGCGAGAAAATGGCACAGGGACATTTCTCCCACTTCTTTAGTGCACGCATTGTCAGTCAAGTCACACTGCAGATGTCAGACAAGGATCTCTAATCAGATCTGTCCTATTTAGTCACATTCCTTAAGGTTAAGACATTACAATTTTTGTTAGCACCAACAAAGGTGTTATGCTTTTAACAAATGGAATAAAATATTTTAAATAGTGTTCATTTCACTTACTTATTTCCATTTTGTGTATTTTATAAAGCACACAAATTATAGGAATGCAAGTATATAATTTATAAAAATAAATGTCCATATATTAAGAATGCATTCTCAGAATATTTGCTGGGAGTTGTGAAAACACAAATCTAGATTATCAAAACAATTGGCATCACAAATGGAAATGGATTTTTATTTTAAAATTAACATTACTTACTTCTATAATTGACATACTACTTAAAGGAATTAAACATCCATACTTATAACTTTTAAATTATGTCCTTAGGTATCTGAATGAATCTCAGTTTCAAGCTTCATTATAACTCTGATTTTTTTCTGTTCTTTTATAAAAAGTTATATTTAAAACATTTATGCAAGAACGTCATATACTTAATTCATTTTCAGGTGATTTTAACTCAATTAAAATATTTAGTATTAACTCTTCATTGATGTGCCATCCACACTAGTTCTTTCCTTTAACTTCATCATCTTTCTGGCAGTGAGCTCTGGATATGCTCAGACACTTAGGCTTAAAGCTTTCTCTATTTCCTTTTTCTTGCCATATAAGTAAATCAACAAATCAAAGGGGGGGGTTCCTCCTCTAAAAGGTATTCCCACTTGCCTCTTCTTTTCCATTCTTTGCTACCACCATCTAAACTCTTGAAGTCCAATTAGATATTATTTTAATAACTTCTTTTATGTTGGTCTCCCCTATCATGCCCAAACACTACATAATAACATGATTGATCTGTTCACAATTGCCAGATTATTTTCATTTTAAAGATTAAAGTTTTTGAAGAAGATGTATTTCCTACCCTTTTCAAAAAATCATTATGAAGTAAATTCTCCCACTTGATTCATAGGACTCTCTGCCCTACCTATTTTTAAGTTTATTTATTTATTTATTTGGAGAGAGAGAGAGAAAAGAGATAGTGAGTGCACATACAAGGGAGGGACAGAGAGAGAGAAACTCCCAAACAGACTCTGTGCTACCAGTGTAGAGCCCAACATGGGGCTCAATCTCAGGAACCATGAGACAGTGAACTGAGCCAAGATCAAGAGTCAGATGCTTAACCAACTGACCACCCAGGCATCCCTCTGCCTTACCTATTTTATCTTGGACCCTTTGGTCTGCTGTTGTCCTATACAAGACAACAATGCCAAGCCCTTTTTGAGCCTACCTTTTGATAAATATTTACATTTTTCTTATAATTATTATAATTACTACGATACATGTTTTCCATCATATTGATTACTCTTGAGGATGGTGACCATGTTTTACACATTCTTTAAAAATCTTTAGCAACTTCTAGCATAATTGCCTACTCATAAGTACTCAAAATTAATATTTGATGAGGGAAAGTGCTTTAAAATAAAGCAATATTTTCCTAGTTATTTAGAATGGATTTTAACATGTTTCAGTCCCTTAGAGGCCCTAATATTCTCTAAATTTCATTGATCAATATATTTGAGAAAATATATATGGGGAAGCTACTTAGACACATCCCCAAACAGGTGCAGGAAATTTGACAGTTTGTTGTGTTATGAGAAATGCCAAAATGAAGTATATTTTTATGGCCATGTATTTAGATTGTGGGATATCATTTAGCATAACCTGGTTCTCTACAACGTTAGAAAACAGGGGAAGAGAAATAAAATTTATAAAAAAATTTATACTAAATAGTTCACCTTTTTTGCATACTTTCTCACATTTCCCAGAATTTTTTAAAACTAGGTCAAATATCACAGTTTCTTCAAAATATGTTTAATCATTTACTTACTTTCTCTGAAACTTTCTCTGACCTACATTATCTTTCTACTCTTTTCCTTAATTTGGGATTCATTAAGCATTTGCACTGACTTGCTCCTATCATATCATTCTCATTGCCTTTTACATATTTTTATTTTGTTCATTCAAAAGAAAATTACTTATCGTTCAAAATTACAGTTACTTAATAATTATAAGAACAATAATTTTTATTTATTTTTGGTTCCTACTAATTCCCTGGAGCAGTTTCAAATATATACTAAGTACTCCACCAATATAAGTTTTTTTGACTAGGAATACGAACATGATTTTTAACTGGTAGAACACTATATCAAGAAAGTCAAAACATTGTTTCTGAGACTGTACCAAAGTATCTTAACAAATTGGCTTCAATTACCTGATCTTATAGTAGGGTCAAATATGGCCTTAAAAAATGGGATAGATGTAGGATCATAATTTTAACAATCTCAAGATTTGCCAACAGACAGTGTCCATAGAAAAGATGATAAGGAATATAATTGACCACGTATGAATCATCAATAAAAACAAGACTACTAATCTTTAACATCCTGAATTGAGGTGGTGCAATGAACATTAGGGGAGCAATATCTTTAATGGGTTCACTTTAAAGACAAGATGTAACTTTAAATAACTACAGAACTATTTAGCAAAAAAGATAGAGTTTATGAGTACACCTGTTTCAAGATTAATATAAATATACATACACAGATGCCTTCATCACTTGGTTTAGAAAACAGAAACAAAAATAATTTTTTTAATGAACTTAATTTTTTCTGTCAAAAGGAAATATGAAGAATACATAGTTTTTTCAACCAAAACAGTGTAAAAAGCAACAGTGTATGTTGTCCATTGGAAGGTATCATACCAAGTTGGAATTAATTTGAGACAGTTACTTTCTATGCCTTCTTCTTCCACTTACCCACTACCACATCTAAAACCAGTCTTATTTAAAACAGAAACATAATGTTAAGATTAGAGGACAAAGGAACACCCAGATAAGTTTGTTGCCTATCTCACTCCTGAGATAATAACAAAAAATCATGAAGAAATGCATTACTAATTTAGATTATTATCTTAAATTTTTTAAATTGGGTCCAGTTTAGTAGTGCACACTTGTATTCCTATATTCAAAACACCTCTAGTGTCCTAACATATATATATAAGTGTAATGACCAAAAGGTTAAAAAAAATAACTCAGCTAAAATTCCAAAAAAAAAAAAAAAAAGGAGGATACTTTGCAATGTGAGTCTCATTTCTTTATTTGAAATCCCAAACCCTTACTCTCTATGAAGCAAGGTACAAAGCTAAGTGATAAATATATATCATTATTTAAATACTATTCCACTCATGTGAGTTTTAACTCCTTCTTTTGGAACATTAAATTCTGGAACTGAGGTGGGCATTTTCTTTAAGTAAAATGTACAAACCTCAGCTAAAATCTTCACAGTTTATCTAACTATCGGTAAATAGTTGAAGACACCCATAACACAATAGCTACGAATTCCTAGAGGAGCTATATAAATCATAAGATTTATATCTTAGAGACTGTTTGAGCCACACCACTTTTTTCTGTCCCTTTTTTTCATCTGTGAAATAAAGATCACAATATCTAGAATTATTTTGAAGTTTAAGTAAAATGCTATAGGATAGCCATTAGAAAATTATGAAATTCCATTATGTGGAAACTAATTTGACAATAAACTATTAAAAAAAAAAAAGAAAATTATGAAATTCTTAAAAGTCATTATTAACGGCATAGTAATATATTATAATCTCTTTTCTCAACTTAAAAATACTTTTTGAAATAAGTGTTCATTTTGGGGTCACCTGGGTAGCTCAGAGGTTTAAATGCTGAACTTCAGCTCAAGTCATGATCTCACAGTTCATGGGTTCAAGCCCCTCATCGAAAATCTTAATTTTCTGCTCTGCATATTGGACAAAAGTCAAAGTGAAGAGATTGTCAAAGGCAGATTTTGAAGCCAATTTTACTGTCTGTCTTAACTGGGTATTTATGGTTTTGAGGCTAATCTATATTGATATTTACTGGATAACTTCCTCGTGTACAATTGACCTTTTTTGGTTTTATTTAAATACATTTAGAAAAAACATAAAATAATGTCTAAAGAAATATGTAAAGTATTTTTTTATAATCAAGAACAATACAGTATTTTAAGCTCCTTAAAGATAAGGAATCTTTGCCTGTATTGTCTCCTTCCCATCTCATTTTACTCTGGTTCATGTTGCAATATACACAAAAGATCCTCAATAAAAACTGATCTGACTTTTTGAATCCGTTTACCAAATAAATTTTAATCCAGGCATGAGCCATGAAAGAAAAAATTAGGAAGTATGCCTTCATTAAAATTTAAAACTTCTGCTCTACATGAAACACAAGAGAATGAAAAACAAACCTGACTGAGAAAAAATATTTGTAAAACATATACCTGCTAAAGGATTTGTATCCAAATACCTAAAGAAGTCTAAAAACTCAGTAATAAGAAAACAGAAAATTAGACTAAAAAGTAGGCAAAATATCTGAACAGACATCTCACTAAAGAAGATAAACAGACGGCAATATAATATGAAAAGATGCTCTGCATTATATGTCATTAGGGAATTGCAAATTAAAACAATGAGATACCACTACACATTTATTAAAATAACAAAAGCCTAAACAATGACAACACAAAATACTGGGGAATATGTGGAGCAAAAAGAACTCTAATTTATTGCTAGTGGGAATGCAAAATGGCACAATCGGTCTGGATGACAGTTTAGTGGCTCATTACAAAACCAAATATACTTGAACCATTACCATCCAAAAATTGTACTTCTTGGTATTTACTCAAATGAGTTGAAAACTTATGTCTACATAAAAACCTGAACATGAATTTTATAGCAGCTTTATTCATATTTGGAAGTAAATATTTATTTCAAAATTTGGAAGTCACCAAGATGCTTTTTAAGGTCAATGACTAAACCACTAAATCCACACACCCAGATGATGGAACATGTTCAACAACAAAAATTCAACTGAGTAAATTTAAAGATCAAATTTGCTTTGTTCAACAATTTATGAAGTGAACAGTATCCCATCTAGCAATAGAAAGAGCTCCTGTGAAAAAGGAAAGGTTTTTAAAGGTGAAAAGGGGATGGTAAAAGGAAATTATTAGCAAAGGATGCATAATGAGGAGGATTACCTCATGAGTGCCGACCAGGTAATTCCAGGTTGACTGGTTAAAGGTTATATTCCTGGTAGAGGCTGAAGCTGCAATTTGGATAGTTAGTAAGTCTTGGTTTGCTGGCATGGAGTTTAACACAAATGACTTCATCTGGGGCTTGCTGTCTCCTTTTTAATAAATATTACTTAGCAATAAAAACAAATGAGCTATTAAGCCATAAAAATACCCATAGAGGAATCTTAAATGTATATTGCTGAGGGAGAACCCAATCCAATTGCTAAATACTGTATAATTCCAACTAAATGGTATCTAGAAAGGGCAAAACTATAGTGACAGTAAAAAGAATAGTAGTGGTTGCCAAAGGAGGGGGAAAGAATGAATAAGTGGAGGGCAGGGAATTTTTAGGGCCGTGAAAGAAACTATTCTTTTTTTATTATTTTTAATGTTATTTATTTATTTATAAATAAATATAATTTATTGTCAAATTGGCTAACATAGAGTGTATACAGTATGCTGTTGGTTTTGGGGGTAGATTCTTGTGATTTATGCTCATCCCAACAAAGTGCTCTTCTCATTGCCCATCACCTATTTTCCCTTTTTGCCGCCCCTCCATCTACCCTCAGTTTGTTTTCTGTATTTAAGAGCCTCTTGTGATTTGCCTCCCTCCATCTCTGTTTGTAACTATTTTTCCCCTTCCCCTCTCTGATGGTCTTCTTTTTAGTTTCTCAAGTTCCACATAAGAGTGAAAACATATGATATCTGTCTTTCTTTGCCTCATTTATTTCACTTAGCATAATATACTTCAGTTCCATCCACATTGCTGCAAATGGCAGGATTTCATTCTTTCTCATTGCCAGGTAGTATTCCATTGTACATATAAACCACATCTTCTTTATCCATTTATCAGTTGACGGACATTCAGGCTCTTTCCATAATTTGGCTATTGTTGAAAGTGCTGCTATAAACATTGGGGTATATGGGCCCTTATGAATCAGCACTTCTGTATCCTTGGGATAAATTCCTAGTAGTGCTATTGCTGAGTCATAGGGTGGTTCTATTTTTAATTTTTTGAGGATCCTCCACAGTGTTTTCCAGAGCAACTGCACCAGTGTGTATTCCCACTAACAGTGCAAGAGGGTATCTCTTTCTACACATTCATGCCAGCATCTGTTGTTTCCTGAGTTGTTCATTTTAGCCACATTGACCAATGTGAGATGGTATCTCTGTGGTTTGGGTTTGTATTTCCCTGATGATAAGCGACACTGAGAAGCTTTTCAAGGGTCTGTTGGCAATCTGGATGTCTTCCTTGGAAAAGTGTCTATACATATCTTCTGCCTATTTCTTCACTGGATTAAATGTGGGTTTTTTTTGGTGTGTGTGTGTGTGTGTGTGTGTGTGTGTGTGTAGTTTGGTAAGTTCTTTATGGATTTTGAATACTAACCCTTTATTCAATATGAAACTATTCTACATGAAACCATAATGGTGGTAACATGATATTCTATCTTTGTCAAAACCCTTTGAATTTACCACACAAGGAGCAAACATTCATGTAAACTATGGATTTTAGTTAACAATAATGTATCAATATTCATTCATCAGTTGTAATAAATGGTGAGTCTGTAAAAGGATATGGGGAAGAGGGTATAGATGGGAACTCTGTACTTGCTAAGTGCTTCTGTAAACCTGAAACTATTCTATAAAAAATAATGCGAATCTTAAGCCAAGAGGACCCTAAGAAGACATACAATTAAATACAATGAGGTAACCTGATGGGATACTGAAATAGAAAAAGGGCAGTGCCTCGGTGGCTCAGTTGGTTAAGCCACAGACTCTTGATTTCTGCTCAGGTCAAATCTCCCTGTTGTGAGATGGAGCCCCATCGGGTTCTGTGTTGGGCATGGAAGCTACTTAAGATCCTCTCCCTCTCCCTCAGCCTCTCCCCAGCTCACACATGCACATGTGTGCATGCTTGTGCATGTGTGCATGAACAAGATCTTTCTCTCACTCTTGAAAAAAAATAGAAAAGAAAAAATTTAAAATAAAGAAAATTAGGGAAAAACTGAGAAAATGCAAATATAGTAACAATGTATCAATATTGGTTCATTAATTGTGATAAATGTACCATAGTAATGTAAGCTACAATAGTATTGTATGTGGAAACTCTGTGCTATCTGCAATTTTTCTGTAAATTTAAAAATACCCTAAAATAAAAAAGTTTATTGAGGAAAAATATTTACTGATCATATGCTCTAAGTCAGGAACAATGCTAGAAATATAGAAAGGTACAGAGCAAATTTTATACATGAAATTATTGAAAGTATATTTTTAAATAAAAATATATTAATATATCATTAAATTTTTACATTTTAAAGAGCAATGTACATGAGTAAACAATCCATGTGTGCAATGTGTATGTCATCAGAGCAAAATGAAAATATTTTGGATTTTAATATAATCACCCTATTTGTTAAATGCAAATGTTCCATTTAATTGTTATGCTCAATGTCTTGGTTTCATTTATATTAAAATTTACATAAGTAGCAAGTTGTTCATAATATCTGCTGTGACAGAACTATATATCACTTAGGTTCACCTCTCCCCTATGGTTAGAGATATGCATTGCCTGCAAATGCATCCCCAGGAATTTCAGTTTAGCAGCTAGTTTCCTCTGAATATCCCTGTTCTTTTATCTCATGCTAGGTCCACATATTCTCTACGATACGGAGTTGCCTTTGCTTCAGTTTCTGTGATAAAATAGGTGAGATCAGTTTTTCTTGGCTCAACTAATATGACATGTGTTCTCTGAACTCCATAACTCATTGGTCATGCAAAAGACGAATCTTGCTCCTGCAGCCGTATTGATCCACATGGCCTTTTTGGTTAGGAGTAAAGCCTCTTTAATTACTTTGGCTGACTTTCATTTTTTACAAAGTCTTAGGCACATTAGCTATCATGCTGTAGTGTTCTCATCTGTCTTAAATTTAGATGCACCTTGGTCTCCTGAGATTGATTGACTGTCTATATTCTTGGGAAGCCCCCGCCTACCCCAGCCTACACTAACTCTGTTTAGCTTAGAAATCTGAAAGAGCTATCTCTCATCTTATCCCAGGGCTTGATAACCTCTTCCTTTTCCTTCACCAGAGGTGTTTTGACCTTTAATTAAAAGGAAAATTTGTTGTCTTCCTTTCAGAAGACAGCAAATAATGAACTCATTAAAATGAGGTTAGTGTTCAGGCCTTAGAGCAATAAGAGTTGAAGTCTCATTAGCAGCTAACAATGCAGAACACAGCACATAAATAAACCTAATATGGCACAGCCAAATGCCTCCGTGCATTAAATTTGAGGAGAATCAAATGTTTACCGTCAATGATGTCTAGGGCATGAAGTTTTAATGCACTTAATAAAGGAAAGCAAATTGCTTCCTATTAGCCATGAAATGTTACCACAGAAAATGCCCCCAAAAATGTATTATGTAAATGTGGGATATGTTAGTAATTAACAAGGATATGTAGAAAAATATCTGCCTTGCTTAATAGATGCAGCAATTAAGAAGAATAAAGATGACTCAAAATCTCTAAAGGTAATTCTTGAGATTAATGTAAAATAATGCAGAATGTGAAAGTAAGATTTTTTTAAAGAGACTTTATCTCAAATGTGACCCAAGGTGAGAGATATTTGCAATGTCAAACTAAAGAGTCAGTTAATAAAATGAAACTTCCCTGTAGTTGATTAAATATCTTCTGGCAAAGACATTCCTTAAGAACTTATTTTAAAGAGCTACTGTATTTCATTTACAGAAGCAGGAAGACTTTGTTGCAACAAATTGTAATACTTTGTAAGTTGTTTTATAATGCTAAATGATCCATAGTTAGTAAAATAATAATTAGGAATTTTATTTCAACAGTTCAGTGAACAGGCTGAAAGTGTAAATTCTTTATAACATCTAATACCCGTACCACAATATTTACATAAAAATAAAAAGATTGGTAATGATGTACTCTTTATTCTTCATTTCAGATTTTTAAAATAGGGCTAGATATTTGTTCCAATATTAGATTTCCTCTGTATTTAACACGTATGTAAGCTACTTCTTAAATTAAAAATTGTTAGAATGGTATTTTCACCTGATAATTTATTCCATCATTTTTTGTCTCTAAAACATTTCTAAAGCTTACTTTCATTCCACACTTCTTGAGCTCTTATGGAAACACAGCAACAAACTCTTTGGGCCAAAAATTTTAGTTGATTAGGGGTACTCACTTTATATAGATGAAGCCTACTCACTCTGGGAGCTGAATGATACTGGATAAATGATATTCTGGGGATTTTGAGGAGAAACTTCACTCCTGGAGAGAAAAGGTAGCTGCCGATTTCCAAAGGGATCCAAGAATCATTATACCCCACATCCAATTCTTTCACAACTTGCATTCATCATTTGATATTTACAGTCCCAGAAACTCTATCTTTAAACTATTTCCCAAATCCAACCACTTTCCTATTTCACCACCCACTCCAAGATATTCGTTTCTCAATTAGGCTACTTGTTTCTTTCTTCTAAATGCTTCTCTCTTCTGTGTCTTCCCTTTACCTGGTCAATTCTTCATGCACTGGCCAACAATTCAAAGTGTGATGAACACTATATCTCTGCTCAGAGCTCTGGGTTGCTTCCCAGTACACTCATTTTATTGTACCATGATATTAATTTACTTGTTTATTGACCGGTCTCATTGATGAGAAGATATGCTCCTAAGGAACATACTTTGTTTATTTCAAAGCTGAATCTCTAGTACCAGAATAGCTGAAATATATTAGCTATCAAACACTTCTTGAATAAGTAAATAAAATAATATATTTCATTTGTTTGAGACTCTTAAAATTACAGCAAAATTTCCTTATAAAAAACATGTGAAATGTGGGAAAGGGCAGTTACAGAACTCTAACGGATACCATTTACACAGAAAATATTTTGAATATCGCCTTCTTTCATTGGAAATGAGAATTGCGCTCGAAAATGTTGCCATTAATACATTTTTGTTTTGATGTTCTCTTTCATGAGTATCTCACTAGTTTGTCTTCATCAACAGGAAAGCAGGGCTGGTAGACTATCAGATGATGTCAAGCCTGTTTTGTTATGAATGTGAATTATAATTAGGCTTTAAATAGGATTGAGCTTGAGGAGGTGACAATAAAATCTCACAGGAGCTTTTTATTTTTGAAGCCCGTAGTCTTTGTCAGAAGGAGAGATTTGCTAGCAAATTATTTGTCTAGTAAATACAGGAAAATCCCGCCTTAAAATATTACATGTACCATAAACTATAGTATATTTTGGTTATGATTTCTTTAACCACATCATGGTTTTATACAGATAATGACACATGTTTTCATATTTAGGTTATAAAACCTAAAAATAGACATAACTTGACCTTCCTAGCAGAGTAATGAGAAGATTCTATTACTTTTGAATTTAAATAATAAAACCACTTTAATGCTACAACTGTATACACATTTTTGCATGAGTTGATATTTAGACTTTGGAAATGATTTTTATGATATGCATTTAAATATATATGTAACTGAATGTGTGTTTGCAAAATGTTCAAGTATGCATAATATAAAAAATTTCCAAAAATTTATAAAGTTAATCATGAAAATTTTAAATAATGTAGACTTATTCAGATATGGTAAAATAATATCAAAATAAAACACAGGAACATTTTCACATGCAGACTATAAATATATTTATGTAATTTTATTTATATAAATATACTTATTTATATATTTAATTTTTTAATGTGCAAAATATATTGGCACAGGTTAAGGCCTAGGAGACTACTTGGAAGATAGAAGTGGCTCAGTAAATGCTTGCTGAAGTTGACTCCTTATGGAGACAAAGTTTTTGGAATTTGCTTAAAGTGAATTTGGTCACTGCAGATAGTTTCAACTACAGTTTTCTCATTTTACCTGTTAAATAAACTCATATTTGTTAAATACTAAATTTATGCTGTTACAATGACTAAATGAAAAGTGAATGATTAGGGGCGCCTGGGTGGCTTAGTCGGTTAAGCGTCCGACTTTCGCTTGGGTCATGATCTCGCGGTTCGTGGGTTCGAGCCCCGCGTCGGGCTTTGTGCTGACTGCCAGCTCAGAGCCTGGAGCCTGTTTCAGTCTGTGACTCCCTCTCTCTCTGACCCTCCACTGCTCACGCTGTCTCTCTCTCTCTCCTAGAAATAAATAAAACATTAAAAAAAATTATAAAAAAAAAAGTGAATGATTATATTTCAATGCTACTATTTAATAACCTTTTTGTTTGTTTTCTAAGTTCTTTATTTTTAAATTTGAGACTCCTATCCTGTTATCCAAATTTGTCAATATTCTAATAGAAAGATACTTTTAATGAGCCTAAGCAGAGACACATGAGTGGTTCAGTCGGTTACGCATCCAACTTTGGCTCAGGTCATGGTCTCACGGACTGTGAGTTCAAGCCTCACATCAGGCTCTCTGCTGACAGCTCAGCCTGGAGCCTGCTTCAGATTCTTTGTGTCCCTCTCTCTCTCTCTGCCTCTCCTCCACTCACACTCTGTCTGTCTTTCTCAAAAATAAATATTAAAAAAATTTTTAAGGAGTCTAAGCAATTAAGTTACTATGTACTGTATTAATAGACACTGATAATAATGATTTTGCTATTAGATGTGGACCTGTTTATTCATCTATTTCCCCAAATACGTATTTAAAAAATATTCAGAAAGAAGACAATATTCATTGTGGGACATGAAACATATATTTATCAGCGTGTCACCTATCCTATATGTGTTCTGCAATATATCAGTACCCAACAAGGTCAACGACTTATCTTAGTTCAAATCACCTGCAGATTCAATCAGTCAATTGAATCATTACTGCATTCAACTGTTTTCACCATTATCAGCTTTTCTTACTACTCCTTGTTCTGCCCTGTGGCAACTGCAGTTCAACAGAATCAGTCTATGAATATACCAAATAAAAGTAAAGCAAAGCTTTCATTCTTTTACATTTATTAACAGAAAGATGTATAAAGTTAAAAGGTATGAATGTTTTTTAATTTCAAGCATAGTATAAATGAGATGTCTGTCATGAAGGGAAAAGTTTGGCCACTGGAAAGATCATACAGGCTTTAACCTGATACTCATTTACAGTTAGGGTAAAGAGAAATTGTGAATGAAACCACATAGAAAATGGGAAGAATATATATTCTTATATATTCTATATCTTCCCAAGAAAAAAAAGTAGGTAAGAACCTGCAGACATCCCCAGATACTGTCAGAGATATATCTGTCCCCTGCTCCTAGGAGACAGGAATGATGGAAATTGACATTTTCTTTCATTTTAATGTTGAATGAAATGGCTGTAGAGATAAAATTTGAAATTAAAATCCTGAATACCCCCTGTCTGCTGAATTCCCCTTCTATGGTCTCAGGCCTTCTTTTGGAGAATTATTATAGGACAAACATTGCTGCCACAGCTATGCCAAGAATCCCTGAAGCCTGTTTCCAAGACCCCAAAACTCTGACACAGAGCTCAGTTGTCTCCAAGGAGCACTGGTAAAAGTAAGGGGAGTTCTATAAAGCTGGGAATAGAAAGTATACTTTTGTGTATTCAAGAAACATTGTGGAATTGTTTCAACACAATATTTAATCGAATAATGATACAATATAGCTAATAAGTGAATACCTTAACAATGAAGAGATTCCTTACCAGTATGTGAGCAGAGAGTATTTCTAAAGATAAGGTTAGAAAAGTTAAATTACAACAATTGAGTATCTATGCTGTATTAGTATTGCTGTAAGCCCACCTGGGACTCATACTGAGTGAGAGAAAGGATAGGGAATGAAAAATGCAAATTATAGCCACAAGAAAAGGAAGAGCAAGTGTCCTAAGAAACAGTGCTAATACTTGACCTTGATTAAAGAGATAGTTGCTTTGGAGGCTTTCATGTTTTAAGGTCTAAAAAATAAAATGATAATTATACTGAGAGATATTTTTTATCTTTAATTAAAAAGTATTTTTGTTAATGAAACAATTCAATAGTTACCTTAATAATTTCTCAACAAGAATAAGATGCTCCAAGAAGTAATATCAAATTTATCAAAAATGTAAATGCTATTTCTTAATATTTTCCACAATTTTGTAATATTCAGGAATTGATATTGATCTGAACTTGTTTAGGGCTATCCTGAAGTAATGGAAAAATAGTCTTTTTTTTTTAGATCACTCACAAAGAGTTAAGTTACTATATGATTAACTGGACACACTGAATCACATTTTTCATTTTAATGTTGAATGAAAATCATTATTTTCTACAATTTGCACTGGATACTAAATAGGAAACTATAGCATAACTCTGGGAAACACTTCTACTTCTCAGGGATTAGCTATCCACTTAATGCTTTTTCCTAAAACAGTATGTAGCACATTTAAGCAAGTGGGAGTATGTGTTGCTAGCTAATAGTTCAGAGAAAAAACTAAGATAAGTCATATACAAAAGTTTTCCTACTAAAGAATGTGGTATGTTAGTATGAATTAAGAACCTCTCAAGGGGCACCTGGGTGGCTCAGTCAGTTAAGCATCTGACACTTGATTTTAGCTCAAACCATGGTCTCATGGTTCATGAGATCAGATCGGCCCCGCATCGCATTCTGTGCCGATAGTGCAGAGCGTACTTGGGATTCTCTCTCTCCTTCTCTCTGCCTCTCCCCCACTTGCATGCACTCTTGTGCTCTTTCTCTCTCAAAATAAATAAATATACTTAAAAAAAAAAAGAACCTCTCAAAAGGAGTATAAGATAGAGTGTTTCTCAAACATTTTGAACATGGAATTCCTTTTTCATAGAATTGTTAAATTTCACAGACCAAGTGACCCACAGATCATAGTTTGGAAAAAAATCCTCTGGAATCAAGAACTCCGTTCCACTCGTTATTTCCTCTTTTATAGTAAAATCATCCATGATGACTCAGTATTGAAGGCAGCCCAAACTTCCACACACGGCACAGACTCCAAAGCCAGCTCTGAGAGGAATGATTTTGTGTCTGTTTTGGAGCCTCCATAGCAATAAAAAGCATTTCTTTCAAGTTGGCTCCCCAACCTAGAAATCAAGGTTATACAAAGTGACTCAGGTTATGCTTTAAATTTCCAACCTGGGGCGCTTGGGGGGCTCAGTCGGTTAAGCATCCGACTTTGGCTCAGGTCATGATCTCACAGTTTTTGGGTTTGAGCCCTGTGTCAGGTTCTGTGCTGACAGCTAGCTCAGAGCCTGGAGCCTGACTTCGGATTCTGTATCTTCCTCTCTCTCTGCCCTCCCCTGCTCATGTTGTTGCTACTTCTCTCTCAGAAATAAATAAACATCAAAATAAATAAATAAAGTTCCATCCTAAAATGCATAAATAAATGAAGTCCCAGCCTAACACAAAGAGAATTTGCACCAATTCAGTGCAGATTCTTACTGAGAATCCTTGGAAATATTTTGCATCATAAACTACTTTCTGCCCACTCTCACCCAATATAAGGTTTGACTTTGTCAGTTTGCTTGTGTCATGAGTGTGTGTGTGTTTCTCTCAACTATCTGATTCCTGATTATTCCTGAAGCCATCTTTTAGTCACTGAGTTGGCAATGGCCTGTTTTATTCCACATCCCCAGAGTCCTAATATAAAGTAGTTACATCTCACTATTACTCTATCACATACTTGAATACTTTAGCTTCAGGAAAATAAGACAGTCATTTTTGTCATTATGTCATAAAATGTTTTAAAGGAAATAATTGTTATACAAACCATGAACTCTGAAGTTATAATATATTTCTATCTTTTTATAACTCAAAAAATCTTGTAGGACATGATAGAGACTTGGAGCAAAGTTCATAGGAAAAGTAAATTAAATAATATAATTGAAGACCAAGCATAGAGAAACTAATTTTTTAAATTTTTTAAATGTTTATTTATTTTTGAGAGAGAGAGAAAGAGAGAGAGAGAATCAGCAGGTGAGAGGCAGAGAGAGGGAGACACAGAATCTGAAGTAGGCTCCAGGCTCTGAGCTGTCAGCACAGCTTACCTGATTCAGTCACCCAGGCACCCCTAGAGAAACTAACTTTTGAAGGAGAATACCAGTGATGCAAATAATATTACCTAAAGGGTCTTATAGTTCTTATTTGATTCAAATGTATTTGATTCAAAATTTCAATCAATTAGGGAGAACATGAAAAACATGGAAACAGAACAGAATACACTCATAGTTTGAGATTATCTATACAGACTGAAAATGAGAATACAGTTGAAGAGAATTTGGGGCAGTTAAGAAGAGTACCTTGCTTGCAGAAATTTTTCGGATCCCAGGGAAAATACCAGACTCTAATCAGAAAGCAGAAGCAGAAGTTCATCTACATACTTTCAGAATGTACTGAAGTCAAAGTGGCTTGGACTTATATCAACACGAAGCTGCCCAGACCACTTTACAGTAACAAAGTTTAGGGGACAAGAAAAATCCATCCACACCCACTAGGAAAGAAGTCAAAGTCACATGGAATGTGTTGCTGATGTAATCAAATACAATTTTCAATACTATAAACGTACTTCAAATTTTATGATTTATATAACCTTCATTGTGTTCCTTGATAATCAAGCAGAAAATGCAAACTCTTCACATACGTGACACAAGTTAATATTATTTTGCAAGGGCAAGCCAATTTTCAAATTTTCTTTTCTCTTTGCCAGTATCTTTAATCAGCATCAGTGTGTAACCTTCCAGCATGCAAAGAGCACTCTTTATGCTATAACACTCTTCCCCTTACATTCCTTGTGCAGTTAGTTCCTGAGGTTTACCCTCCGATTTTGGATAACAAAGGCTGAAAAGCAATGGTGCTGTAATACTTTAAGCTCTCTCTCCTGTTAGGGGTGATGTAGAAGTTTCAACAACACAGTCATCCTGTTGTGAGAAAGAACGTTTAGTGTAGCAGTGCATGTATTGATTTTTCCCTAAAAACCTTTCCCAATTCTCCCCCATCTGAATGTCAGAAATCTGAAGCACTAATGAAATTACACTCCACTTCACTTCCCACACCAGTCCATCAACATTACACTACTTTCTTCCATTCCCAGTGCCTCCAGTAAAAACTATGCTTTACTTTTTTTTTTTTTTTTTTTCCTGCTGGAACTACTATAATATCCTCCTCAATGATTTTCCTGCTTTTCACTCCAGTTGTCCTACAATACCTTCTCAGCAAGGAGCCAGAGGATTCCATTTAAAACGTAAAATCGTATTTTATGTGAGATGAAGTGTGATGTATTAAGATGCCCACGTTCTTCCTGACACTGAGCCTGTTCTCACTGTCCCATTTGCCTGAAGCACACTCCTTCAGAGCCCGGATTTGGGCATGGCTGGCCTCTCATTTTTCATGCCTCAACTAAACTGCCACTTTTTCAGAGAGGCTTCATAGATCACATTGCTTATACTGTTGAAATGTAGGTACTCTGTGTCAGTTTCAATAAGAGCATATACTATAATTATTTTTGCACCACTAATTACAGTTTGCAATTAAATAATTATTTGAATGATCTGCCATGTGTATCATCTGTGTGCCTAAACAGAACCCAATTTCCATGAGAATGGCAAGCTTATCAGTTTTATTTCTCAGACATTTTCTAACTCCATAACGTTATGTACCTTTTTTAGCTTCTCTGCGCCTTATATTTCTCATTTGTAAAATAGGGTTAATTAAGGGATCACAGGGAGATTTAATTTTTTTAATGTTTATTTATTTTGAGGGGGTGGGTGCAGAGAGAGAGAGAAAGTCTGAAGCAGGGTTCAGGCTCTCAGCTTGTCTGCACAGTGCCCAAAGTGGGACTCAAACCCATGAACTGTGAGATCATGATCTGAGCAGAAGCTGGCCATTCAACTGCCTGTGCCACACAGGCAGTCCGTGGGCTTTTAGTGAGATTTAAAGAGATAATCCAGATAGAGTGCTTCTCACAGGACCTAACACATAGTAACTGTCAATTATTATTAGCATTCTTTCCTGTGTCCTTAGTAACTAGAAATGTGCCTAAAACATAGCAGGGATATAATAATTATTTAATTAATAATGGCACAGGGAGGAAGAGAGCGCAAAGGGTAAGCTTCAGATCCCTGGGTTCCTGGAAACATAGGCAAGAGAAGAGAGATGGGCAGACAACACTTAAGTGATGGGTAGAAAGATGAGAGGGTAATTGTTCTAAAATGCCATAGTCTTTCTCTACAAGTGCTTCCAATTGAGTCTGATTTCAGCAGAAGGAACCCCAAACCCCAAACCTTTCTCCCCACAAATGGCCTCCACATTTCTTCAGTATTCTTATTACAAAAATCCATTCATTCTTCCTTAGTTAACTCTTCCATTCCACAATCACAGCCCAACTGTTCAATGTGAAATACTGTGGAAGACTTAGAGTGTCGGTGTGATAAAATTCCACCCATGTATAAATTATATCAGACAATTTCCTCTTTGAGTGGTAGTAAGAGTTTATTTTTTAAATGAGAGAGAGAGAGAGACAGAGAGAGAGACAGAGAGAGAGAGTAGGTTTCTGAACGAATATGAATTGCTTCTAAGGGGAAGGAGATGAAAAGAAAAGAAGCAGAGACTATCAAAGACAAACTTCAAAAGCTTCATACTTTCACCCTGGGTCACCCCTATTCATCTTCATTTGTACATTGACAAATAGTCTGCACAAAAGCGCATGGACTCCTGAGTCATTTCATCCTGGGTGGTCACACAAACTTACAATAGTGGGACCTGAAGTTATTAAGGTTGGAGCAAGTGTTAAGGCAAACATGCACAATTTGGGCCCTCTCCCTGTGTTATCTGGGTTTACCATTTAAACTTTCCATGAAGCCTTTTCTTCTTCTGCCTGACCGTAACAATAGAGGTAACCACTCAGATTCCCACATCGAGATCTTGTAAGATAAATAAGATGCCATTTTCATTGAATTATTGGATATATTAAAAAACTGCCAAGGCAGTTAAAGTAACAAAAACTATAACCCTTTTGTGTTTGATTTGAGATTTTGGGAGTATAAGGCTATATCAATATATGTAAATGGTCATACCTTATGTACATTTAGGGAAAGGATTAGCCTGAGTATTGGAGTGGTTAAGACATAAGCAACATACTTTGAAATTAACATGAATATAAACAATGTACTAAATATTTCCCAAGGTAACTTGATGGTTATAATCTCCAGTTTGAAGCTATAAGAATCACTATTAAAATTGCAGTTTCCTAGTTTCCATTTTATACTCCAATTCAGAATTCCCAGAGCACAGGCCTGGGAAAGTTACTTTACAACAAGCATTCTGGCAATTCATTTCTTATGGGTAACTTGGAAACAATTGCTTAACCATTTTTAGAAGCAACTGGTTTCTGATGAAATACACAAGCCTGGACCTTATCACATAAGACTAAATCAATAACTTTTCAAGTGGGCACCAGGATTGACAATATTAGCAGTCTCCTCTAGAAAATTTTATGCACAATAAAGTTTGTAAACCATTGTTTTAACATTTTGCAGTAGGGCAAAGTTGAACTTGCTTTATTAAATACTGAGGACTTTATTATGATAACATTATGTTAATGTAAGTAATATACTTAAAATTCATTAAAATAATGAATTGTTGCTTTTTCTTAAGTTATATATATACATATATATATACATATATACATATATATGACCCGTGTTTATCATTTTACCATCAGAAATATGTTACTAATATATATATATATATTCTCTTTAATATCTAGCCAAGTTCCTTAGTAAGTTCTTCCCAAATAATGCAAGGAAAAAATTTAAAGCTATATATATAAAATGTTTATTCATTTTTGAGAGGGAGGGAGAGAGAGTGAGTGGGGTAGGGACTGAGACAGAAGGATAAAGGATCCAAAGCAGGCTCTGTACTGACAGCTCCAACTTGCAAACTGTGAGATCATGACCTGAGCTGAAGTCAGACACTCAACCAACTGAGCCACCCAGGCACCCCAAAGCTATTTATATTTCTCATGAGATAAACTGTTAAAGAAAATAACAAGTTTATTGTCTAAACACTAAATATATTTCATTTTATGTATATGTTCAAAAGCTAGTGAAATTTCCTCACCAAATATTCAGATAAAAATGCTTATCTGTAAGCTAAATGCTGTTTCCTAAACTTTACAAACTTATTTTTATCTATAAGTGACACATATTACTTCCATTTTATAAACAAGTTTTTTGAATGTAAGTTTTTAAGTTTCATTATATTTCATTTATTCACAATTTTATATTTGTATTTTTCTTGTCTAAAGTTTCTTTTGACACTTTACACTTTTCGTCTATTTCTATTCTTTACTTTTTCTACATTTCTTCTTTAACTATTGTGGCTTACAATTTTTTCTTTTGAACATATTTATGATTTTTGTTTTTAAAATTAGGCCTATTTTATTACTCATTATTATTTGTATCTTTCTTCCTTTACCATTGAAAGACCATGGAAATTTCTTGAATTTTGGAAATCAAAGAACATTTTTTTATACTGAAGTAGACAGTCTTGGAATCTTTTAGAACTTGCTTTTTTAATCCATTTTTACTCCCACATTAATCAAAATTACATGTTGGGAGAATATGACTAGACCACTCTATTTCTTTCAACAGTGGAAGGGTTTGTCAAATTCTTCACAGAGTTATTAGTACCATTGGAAGAAAATCCATCTGTCTTCACTTCTGTGAGCTTGTCTTACTAGATAATCTATAATATAAGATCATAAAGCATCAATGATATGAATGTCCTGGTGAAATGTAACATCCTATCTATGCTGTTTTGATATCATTTGATGGTATGGGACATGACCCGTGTTTATCATTTTACCATCAGAAATATGTTATTAATAAAAATAAATGAAACTAATTCAATTGAATGCCTTCCACATTTACAAAAATATGTAGAGCAATAGGGAATATGTAAAAATAAGTAAGGTTTTATTGACTTGCAGATGCTTATAGATTAGAAGAAGTAGGATATAAAGTGCGGTAGTAAAGAAGAGAATAATGCAAGTCTTATGAAAAATAATTTAGGAACTTACTTTGAGAGTTAAGAAAAGTAAAAGCTTTGAGGCATCAAAGCAGGCTTCATACAGAAAGGGCACTTGGGCAGAACTTTAAAGAATGGATGGTTTTGGGGAATGGGATTTGGAGCAGCTGGAGACTAAGCAAAAGGAGCAGAGTGGGGAAAGGCTTGGAGAAGTGTAGGAGATGGGAACAGATCCAGAGGACAAAGTGATTTGGGGGAAATAACAATGAATGTAGCTTAATTGGAGAAGTGGAGGCACCAACAATACCTAATTGGTAGGGATAAAATGACACATTGAGTGTTCATTGACAGCATTTATTGAGCTCCAACTTTGTGCCAGGCATTTAGCTGTATGCTTTCTAATCCCCAATAATAGTGTGAAACAGGTGGTAAACATTATCCCATTTACAGATAAGGGAAAGAAAGCATTAGAGAAGTGAAATGACCAAAAAAGCTGAGCTATTAATTGAATGGCCTCCTTGACCCCGAGGGTGAAGTGCATTTACTGCCTCTGGGATGTTAGCATGATTGCAGAGTGTAAGGCAGATTAGAAGAAGATAAAACTGAAAGGTGGGAACAAGGTTAGCAGACTACAGTGTTTTTAAAGCCCAAGGAAAAGACAATGGCAAGTTGATTGAGGGAAAAATAGATTGATGTGTATTGATTTGATTTGATTTTGATTTATTTGATTTATTTCCCCCTAAGAAAACATCAAAAATGTGGGCCCACTCCATCAGTATAAATTAAAATCCTCACTGGTCTATCATAGCATGCTCTAGATTTCTTTTGTAGAACTTATCCTGAGTTGTAATTATACATTTCTATGACTGTCTATTTAAATTCTCTCTCCCTATCTAGGCATTAAGGTCCTAGGTTAAGGGGACTATGCTTGTTACACACAATATATACACTAAATATATGTATCCACCTACAATACATATTTAGTGATTTTAAGATATTGGAGAACTAAATGCAGAATAATGACTTTGAGAACTCAGAGGTCAAGAATGGAAGGGGATTGGAGTAGTAAGTAATACAGGGAAAGGGAGAAGTGTTTTTAAAAAAACGATTTGAAGATATGGAAGTCCAGGGATTGTGCATTGAATAAAAGAAGCCAGAAAAAGAAGCTTACTAAAATAAAGAGAAGCACGATCTTTTCAATTTAACGCTGTATTCCACAGGATTTACCAATATGCTCTACTCATTCTTTTTTTAATTTTTAATTGATTTCTGAGAGAGAAAGAGAGACAGCGTGAGCAGGGTCAGAGAGAGAGGGAGATACAGAATCTGAGCTGGCTGTGAGCACAGAATCCAAGCCTCACGAACCATGAGATCATGACCTGAGCTGAAGTCCGATGCTTAACCGACTGAGCCACCCATGCGCCCCTATGCTCTACTAATTCAAAAGACCTTATTTTAAACTCCAATGTCTTTTAGCATTTATTTTTTCTTTCTGAGAACTTTTAAAAAATATATTTAATATTACTGAGTCAAACTAATAGGCCTATTTTTTTCCTTTTTCTACTTAATTAATAATATTTAAACAAGATTGGCGAGGATTACATACAATGTACCTGTAATCTAGGATAACTACTGATTGTGTGGTTATCAACCTTTTACCTATTCTTTTATTTAATTAAGCTAATTTGCAGAAGAGTCGTCTTAATTCTGGAGGAGTAAATAGTTCCACAAAATTTTTAAGTAAATGCTTAGCCATTGTGACTAATGCTCAAAAGAATTGTCTAAATTTCTGTTCCCCTTAACATATGGATAGCAGTAGCCAAAAATTGGTCTTACTAGTACATCTAGTTTGAAATTAACTTTTTATTTTCATCAGAACAAAGTAAGTCCCCTTTAAAAATCCATTTAAAAACAGGAAAAGCATTCTGAATAGGTAAGCAAACTAAAAAGCCCAAGGATATGACAGCTCTGAATTATGGTACATATGTTGGGGTAGGAAAAATAGCAGTTTAAGAACTGGCAGAAAATTTACAGGACTAAGTCTGACTCTAAGTTTACTATCAGTGTGTTCCTATCCTGTCTACAAATAAGAAATTAACATAGAACAATTCCAAATGCAGAAAATAGGGACATCTTACCACAGTTGGAAAAGTTTTCGTTATGGAATTGGCTATTTATTTCCTATCTTTCCTTGCCTGGTTCATATTTCAAGATTTGCAATCAATATAAATTATACATTTCTCTTTAGTTCATATAGTTAAGAACCTAAGCTTTAAACTCAATGATTATCCCTTAAAAATGATAGGGGAGGTAGCACAGTTAAATAAATAATAAATTGCGACTCAAATATTACCTATCTATTCCTTACCAACAAATGAAAGAGTTGTCTACATCCAAAAAATTCTGAAAGATTTCCCCCAAGGAAAAGAAGTGTAATAATCTGAAATCAAGAAAGGCCTCACACGG
This sequence comes from Crocuta crocuta, assembly GCF_008692635.1. NCBI lineage: Eukaryota > Metazoa > Chordata > Mammalia > Carnivora > Hyaenidae > Crocuta > Crocuta crocuta. The sequence goes on from NW_027527817.1 coordinate 244,100, forward strand.
AAATGAAAAATGATTTCAGTGCTGTGTGTTTAGAGAATTGCCTCTCAGCAACTTATAATGTGCTTAGGACTTAACTGCTTCATAATTTGGTGAACTTCAATAAAAATAACAATAGTGATTATAATACCTGAAATATGAATAGCATAAAACAGTAGCCATCAAAAACCCAAAAAGCAGCAAAGCCCATTATTATTTTGTTCACTCATGCATACACATTTGAAAAAGAGGCATCCCAAAGCTTCATATTTATTTTTCTAAAATCATGTTAATTTCTTATTTATTTCAGGCATTACTAGAGACTCAAAATTTACTGCGCACTCAGGTTGCAAATTTTACCTTCAACCTTGGATTTTCAGGGAAGTTTTACCACACAGGTAAGAAGGAGGTTTGTGTTCTCAGGCAGCTACATATAAATAGGAGAGAGGTTTTTAAATGTTTCATAAGTAGGAGAAATAGAATATCCAGACTGATTATGGGAAAAACTTGGATGCATTATATGAGTAGCCAAATCCAAAATCAATGAGCTTGTTTACATTGCCACTACTGTTAGAATCAAGGGCAAAAGAGGAAGAGAACTGACTTTTTCAAATCAGTAAAAGAAACCAAGATCACTGTTTATGTTGTGACTATGCATCTTCTCTCTCAGCAAGTGTCAGCTTTTCAACAAATTTTAAAATGTGATTGTGTTCATGCACTACTCTATGTTAGGATATTTCTCACCTTTCTACCCACCTTCACCTCCAGAATTTGACTTTTATTTTCTGAATGTCTAATATCTGGCACTATACGGAGAAAGCTATGTGCATAGAGGATAGAAGTGACTATCTTGTAATAATGACAAAAATAGCACCGAATGGTGTGTTAGAGCCTGTATTAGGGCAAATACCTACTATCTGCTCCTATTTCTGTATTTGTGATTTTGCACTATCATTATTTCATAGCATCTTAAGTGAAAAAATTCGTAGCATTCTCTATGCGTGCATGAGTGTTATTGACATTAAAAATATCCCGTGCAAAGGTAGACTTTAATGATCATAAATGCAGCTCATTTACCCAAAGAAACTTTTTCATGTTTACCCAAAGAGGCTCAGCATGGTTTATTAGAATATTGAAGCAGCGAAGTCTTATTGGCTTTTCTTTAATGCTTTTCCCTCCTGCTTTGAAACATGTAAATCTGTTTAAAGTAATAGAAGGAAAATTAGTATTTAAACCAGTTGATAAATCAAATGATTGCATATTTTAAAAGGACATTTTGCAGAAAGAGATTTGGGTCATCATATCTGCATAGGCAAAGCAATTCCAGCTTACAATTTTGAAAATAGACATGGTTTTGTAAATCTTATTCAAAAGCCCCCTCAAGAAATGAGTTCAGGCCTAAGAAGCTCTGACACTGAAGTTATAAAGCAGAAAACTCTAAAGGCTCTATCTACTCACGCAAGGGGAAAATTATAGGATTATATGGAGTTCACACACAAACAATACTATTTTGTCTTAAATAGCTAGATAGTACTAGTAAAGCCATTCTTTTGGTGGAAATATATCTAGATAACTGCCTCGGGTCTTTTATTTACTTTTCATATGCAGACCTATTAAACCTGCCAGACATTCAGAGTTAATGCTGATAGTAGGTTATAACACTTCCCATTTCTTCTTTATGATCCTGAGCATGTACTCAGTACACATCCACTAGGAAATGAACAACACGAGTTAATTATCACAGGGATAGTTGTTGGAGGAAGATACAAAACAATCATTTTAATTATACTTCTTAAAAAGGCCTTATTGACTCTTCATGTTGGTACTAATATGACAAAAATAATGGAAGAAACTTTCTATTCTGTTATGTTGTGGCATGTAGTATACTTTAGAGATCATACATTTAGACTATGCTTTATGTATCTTTATATACACACACATACATTCATAAATCACTTTAGGGTTCATACATTTAGATTATATATATGATTATATATATATACTTATATATACATATATTTATGTGAAGGAAAGTAAACTTCTATATACATATATATCCAGAAGTTTATTTCATATTTCACTTAAATATGAAACTTTAATTGATTTGCATCCATTGAATCATTGAAGGGCATCCATATTGTATTTCAAAGGTGCAATCATATTACATTGAGTAGTTATTAAATTTACCCAAAGGTATCAAGGTTTCCTCTAGCATGGAGTAACATGGTGATGCTCACTATAGGGAGGGCATACCTCTATCATGTCTAGTCACGTTCTTATATGCAGGCTTAACTGTATGGGGAAAAGTTTGCAAGTCAGGGAAGTGCTTTCCTTATACTTGCATTCTGCTGTGATGTGTAACTATTAGAAAATGGCCTTGTCACAATGATTGTCTCTGTCTCTCCCAGGTTTTCTGATTTCCCAATGCATGAGGATGCTGATTGATGAGCCTCATTGTTTTGAAGACATTTAATCACATATGCCCAGTGTAATGATAGATTCTTCATTTCTTAGACCACTTCACTTATTTTTATTTTTCATAGATTCTTTCCTCTTCAGTTTCTCTGCCCTTCGCATGCTAAAAACAATCTCACCCAAAAAGGATATATCACTAAGCATTCCCTATCAGTCAGCCACTCACAGGTGCCAAATTGAAAGAGAAAGGACATACTGTAGATTAAAAGGGGTAAAAAAGTGTGGAGTTTGAAATAAAAGTTTTAGTCTGGAAATACGTAAAGCTTGATTAGAATTGCACAGTGAAAGCTCAATTAAAGAATAAAAGGCATTACAGCATTAAGATGTCCTCCAGAGATAAAAGGCTGTAAGGATTATTTTTCATAGGGCATAATTTCTAGTGACAGTAATTGTCACTGTTTGTAATTAATAATAAATAAGTATGATTTGATCAATTACTCTATGGGCATTTGCAATTGTATTAATATTGTTTATCTAATGAGAGTTCATTTTACAAAAATTTAGACCTTTTATATGAAACTATTACCTTTTAAACATGAAAGTAAAAAAAATTCACTCACTTTTGTTTGCTTTAGTTTTTGTTCTTTTTGTATAAAGTATTGGTTCACAGAGTAGGTATTAGCAACAGACTGCTTTTGTTCAAATCCAGACTTTGACATTCACTAGCTTTGTGAATATAAACAGGTTATTTAAACTCTCTGTGCCTCAGTTTCTGCAACTCCATATTAGAATAATAATATCTCCCTCATCTAGAACAATGCACGTTCTAAGTCCTATGTTTTATTACTATCACTTTAAAAAGTATTTTTTCTGTAACATCAAGTCTTACTAAAGAAGTAAACTGAATAATTCACATAGATCCATTTTCTAATTTTGAAATCTGGGTAACATGCATCCATTCATTTATTTATTTCATTCATTTTATTTACTTATTTATTTGTATTTTTGTTTACCTTTAAAGAGAGTTTTAATGTACTGCAGTGTGGCAAACACAATCATTAACTGAAATAATTATGTTCTTATTCACACAGAGAAGTAGCATTCTTAGAAACAACTTTTATGTATGTGTCTTACAAGTTATTCAGTGAAACAATACATTGGGAACATATGTATACAATGAAATAATAAACTCTACTTATTTATAGATACAAGTAACATTCTTAGAAGTATATTTTCTACATGTGCCTTTTTTAAGGTTTTACAGGCAATGCAATGTACTGAACACATTTAAAAAAATTTTTTTAAATTTTTAATTGGAGTATCACTGGTGTATGATATATTAGGTTCAGGTGTACAATATAGTGATTTGAAATTACACACATTACAGTTTGCTCACCAGGATAAGTGTGGTTTCAGCAGTCACCAAAGTTATTACAATGTTATTCTCTATATTCTTTTTATCCCGGAGACATTGACTTTATAACAGAAAGATCATACCTCTTAATTCCCTTCACCCTATTTCACCCACCTCACATTCTCCTCCCTTCTGGAAACTGTTATTTTGTCCTCTCTATATCTGAATTTGTTTCTCCCTTTTGTCATTGTTGTTGATATTGTTGTTTATTTAGTTTTTTAGATTTTATCTATAAGTGAAATCATATGATATTTATCTTTCTCTTATTTCATTTAGTGTGATATCCAACCATGTTGTCCCAAATGCTAAGATTTCATTATTGTTTTTATAGCTGAGTAATATTCCACTGTGTATATATACCACATCTTTTTTATCCATTCATCTATGGATCGATATTTGAGTTGCTTGGCTATTGTATCTTGGCTATTGTAAATACTGCTGCAGTAATCGTGGGTGTTCATATATCTTTTTAAATTAGTGTTTTTGTGGGTGGCTGGGTGGCTCAGTCACTTAAGTGTCCGACTTTGGTTCAGGTCATGATATCACAGTCCGTCAGTTTGAGCCCGCGTCAGGCTCCGTGCTGACAGCTCAGAGTCGGAAGCCTGATTCAGATTCTGTCTCCCTCTCTCTCTGCCTGTCCCTTGCTCGCTGTCTCTGTCTCTCAAAATTAAATAAAGACATACATACATACATACATACATACATACATGCATACATACGTGGTTTTGTTTTCCCTGTGTAAATACCCAGAAGTAGAATTACAGGATTGGTAGTTCTATTTTTAGTTTTCTGAGGAACCTCTGTACTGTGTTGTATAGTGGCTTCACCAGCTTACATTCTTGTGAATAGGGCACAAAGATTCTCTTTTCTCCACATCCTTGCCAACACTTCCTATTTCTTATGTTTTGATATAGGCCATTCTGACTGGTGTGAAGTGATATCTCATCATGGTGTCTCAGATAATTAGGGATGTATCTTTTCACGTGTCTTTTGGCCATCTGAGGTCTTTGGGAAGATGTCTGTTCAGTGTCTCTGCCCTTTTAATTGGATTATTTGTGGCTTTGTTTTGGTATTCAGTTTTGGGAGTTCTTTATCAGGTACATCATTTGCAAATATCCTCCTCTCATTCAGTAGGTTGCCTTTTTGTTTTGTTGTTGGTTTCCTCTGCTATGCAAAATCTCTTTAGTGTCATGTAGTCCCAATAATTCATTTTTGCTTTAGTTTTTCTGGACTGGAGAATGCTGAGGTTGATGTCCAAGAAATTACCGCCTATGTTTTCTTTTAGAGGTTTTATTGTTTTAGGTCTTATATTTAGATCTTTAATCCCTTTTGAGTTTATTTTTGTGTATGCAATAAGAAAGTGACCCAATTTCATTCTTTTCTATATAACTGTCCAGTTTTTCCAAAGTCTTTTCTCCATTGTATATTTTTGCTTCCCTGGTCATAGAATAATTGACCATGTAAATGTGGGTTTCTTTCTGGACCCTCTATTCTGTTTTATTCCTCTGTGTATATTTTTGTGTTAGTACCACACTGTTTTGATTACTATCAGTTTGTAGTATAGTTTGAAATCTGGGATTTTGGTAACCCCAGTTTTGTTCTTCTCTCCTTTGCTTTGACTATTTGCAATCTTTTCTGGTTTCATACAAATTTTAGGGTTATTGTTCTTGTTCTGTGAAAAATGCTATTGACATTTGGTACAGATTGCATTGAATCTGTAGATTGCTTTGGGGAGTATGGACGTTTTAACAATATTAATTCTTCCAGTCCATCAGCACTATATATCTTTCCATTTGTTTGGAGTTTCTTCATCTATTTCTTTCATCAATGTCTTACAGTCTTTAGAGTACTGGTGTTACATCTCCTTGGTTAGGTTTATTCCTAGGTATTTTATTATTTTTCATGCAATTTAAATGCATTGTTTTCTTAATTTCTCTATCTGCTCTTTTGTTAGTGTGTAGTGTATTCACTTATGAAAATACAACAGGTTTCTGTATATTAATTTTTTATTCTGCAGCTTTGTTGCATTTATTTATTACTCCTAGAGCTAACAAATAACTATAGGTAGGTAACTTTTTTAATGTTTATTTTTGAGAGAGAGAGAAAGAGAGAGAGAGTGGGGGAGGGGCAGAGAGAGGGAGACAGGATCTAAAGCAGGCTCTGCACAGACCCTGATTCATGGCTCGAACTCATGAACCCTGAGATTATGACTTGAGCCAAAGTGGGATGCTTAACTGACTGAGTTACCCAGTCGCCTCTATTAGGTAACTTTTAATTGATTTTCATCACCACACAGGTATTTTATTTAATGGATAGTTAAAATTAGTTTATGTATATTCACCTATATGAAACCATGCCAGATTCAATATACAAAGAAAACTACAACATCTTCTTACCATTTAGAAATGGTAATATTTCATACATAATGAGCAAATATAAGGCAGACATTTGTGCAAAAGCAATAATGCAGACACTGGAATTTTATAAATTGCATTTTAATGTTACTGAATGGGAATTAACCTATAGACCAGATCTTGCTAAAGTTATTTTTATATTGGCAGACTTAAAGGACTTTTAGAGACATGCTGTTATCTTATTACGAGATCTTCCATAAGTGATAACAAAAAGTGAATATTTCAATATTTTACTTTTGAATTTAGAAACTTTCTATTTTTTGAGAATTGGGAAGAGTAAAAGGGAATAATTGTTAAATGAGAACAGAAATTCTGTATTTTAAATTAATAATTATGTAAATTCGAATTTAGATTAGGTTAGAAGTAAAATACTCAATATTAACACATATTTTAAAGGATTGTAATGTGTTAAAGCTGGTAATGTATAAACAACAAATTATATCTTCACATATAATTTAGGCATAAATTAGGTATAGAAAATATGTGTTTATAGTGATTCAAAAATTTAATATTTTCATTTAGTTGGGTTTTAAAACATGCGAAATTCTGCTCAGGGGCCTCAGCATGATTTGGTATCATATTTTTCATTAAGCTATTTCTAGTGTCATAAACTGACCTCACATGGCTTTGAATTATAAAACCTGTATAAAATAAGAGAAAGGCTGACAAGAAATTAATCTATGAAATGAAAAATAAGGTTTTAAATGCCACTGTCAACTTTGTGAAGCATGTTTATAAATTAACACAATCACTAGTATAAAAATTACTAAGATTTTATGATCAGTCATGCATTTGTTTACATCAATAGTCTGCAAATTTCCTTTAAATAAAGTAATTGACCTCCTTCCTGGTCAAGTATGCATTTTGTGCTTCCTGCTACTTTCAATAACAATCAGTGAAGTTTAAAGTGAACGGAAGCATTTCTCAAACATTCTATATTCAAAGCACAACAGAAGAGTGGGAGAACTATTGATTCATTCATCACATGTGACATAAAGTAACTCTTTCTAATCTGTGCCTCAGTGGGTGAATCATGGCCATAATAAACACTTGGTCTAAACACTCCATGATTAAAATCCATATGAGGAAGTGATAAACTTTTCTTCGTCGGGATTTCAGTGTTTGATATTCTCTATACTAACAAAAGTCCATCTTACTAACAATTTTAGCTAAAGTTAACAAAAATCAAGGATTCTGTCTACTCACTTTATTCATAAGACTTTATCACATTCAAAATTTCTATTTTTTTATCCTTGTGTAGTAGCAACTACTCTAGTAGTATGGTGCCCAAACTCTAATCCTGATGGTCCTTAGAACTTTTGAGAACTATGCATTATGAACTGTATCCCAGAAATAATGTATACACACAAATACACACAAAAGGTGGCATGAACTTCAGCTGACATTGAAAACTCTGAAGTTCTCTGACATTATATTATTATGTACTGAATTAAATTATTCACTTATTTACTGCTCTAGGGAAATGGTATGATATAGTGCAAGTTAAAGAAATTCAAGCTCTGACTTTAAGAAATTTATATTCTAGGCAGACAATGTTTTCAAGACTTTGTAAAAATATATAAATTTAGAACATTGCAAGTATAAACCAGTAGGTTATTATTTTTAAGAAGAAAGATACCCTGATATTTACAAAGGGCTTGCTATCTGTAAGTCACAATATTAAGTGCTTTAATAAATTGATCTCATTGACTTTTCACAAAGACCCAATAAGATAGATATTAACACTCCCATTTGAATCAGGAAACAGACTCAGAGGCATTAACTTGAGCAAGAGCACATTGTCAAGTAAATGGTAGAGGTAGGGACCCTAGTTCTGTATTTATTGACACCAAATATGTACTTGCACCATTTACAGCACTACTTACTGATCAATGAAATCTTTATTATGGGACACAGAAATCCAATGTGTGGAGAAGATTCCTTTAAAAAATCCTTTTGCCTTTAATATTTATTTGTTTAATATCAAATATACCTGCTGTCTGTAAAACATACAATGTTGTAGAGTAATAAACCAAATAAATACACTTCACACTATAAACCTGATCTCTTATTTTACTTCAGTTAGTTAAATATCTAGAGACTAAGGAGGAATCAATTCTTACATTATTGATTCAGAACATTTTAAAATTAGACTGCATTTTGTAAAATTATATGAAAACTATGATTTCATACAGTGAAAATACTTGTGGGTAGCTGTGACAAAGTGAATTCCCATAGAAGTAAGTTGTCACTTCTTTCTTTCCTTTTCCCTTTTGGCATGACAAATGGTTTTTACTAGGCATTGGGCACTGTTAACAGATTTTCCTAATAGAGGATGTGAACTTTACATCAGTTTTAAGTTCTCAAGTCAAGTTTCTATTGTGTTAATAACTTCGTTGTTCATGTTTTATGAAATATTGATATCAAAATAAGAAATGTATATGTTCATAATATTTATGTTAAAATGTACGGATACAAAAGTAATTATACAATATTAGCTGAACTTTTATTTTTTTTATTTTTTTTCAATGTTAGCTGAACTTTTAAAGAAAATAAGTAGAAAACATTTTAAAACACCAAATGTTTCTACGAGTTTTATATGATGATCTTTGTTTTTATTTTGTTTTGGGACTTCATATATCACTAGCCTCTGCTTTTCAGTTATTCACAAAGCATATATTATTTTTGTAATCAGAAAAAAATTAACAAACCTCATCAGTTAAATTTTAAGCTCAATTTTAGATGTATATACAAGAATATTTTTAAGAATAAAAAAAAGATCTCTGATTAGGTTTCTCCTGTGTATGCAAAAAGGAAGCAAATGATCAGCTAATAACTTTAAAAAGCTTATTTATTTATTTTGAGAGAGACAGAGAAAGTGCAAGCAAGGAAGGGGCAGAGAAAAAAGGAGAAACTCTAGGAGGCTCTGTGTTCTCAGTGCAGAGCCCATATGCAGCTCAGAACTGTGAGTTCATGACCTGAGTTGAAATTCAGTCTGATGCTTCACCATCTGAGTCTCCCAGGTTCCCCAGCTGATCATTTTAAAACAAAAATAAATTGTCTCAGGGTGCCTGGGTGGCTCAGTCCTATTCAGTGTCCAACTCTTGATTTTGGTTCAAGTCATGAGCCCAGTGTCATGAGATTGAGCCCCACATCTGGCTCTGTGCTAAGCATAGAGCCTTCTTGAGATTCTCTCTCTCTTTGTCCCTCTACCACTCTCTCCCACTTGTGCTCTTTCTCTCAAATAATAAATAAATAGTCTCAAATGAAGTCTGCTTATTTTTATCATCATATGCTAGCAATTTGAAACAGTGTCATTGATAAAATATCCCTAAATCCTAAATTAAACAACTATCTGAATTTAGGGCTACCACACTTACCCCAGCTCATCCCAACTCCCTGCCTTGTTGCCGCTGATATAATTTACTGTGGTCATTTCTTTTTATTATTATTAAAAACAATGCAAAATTGGATTTATATATCAGTAATAAGAATAACAAAAACATGACAAACATAATCTTGAAGCTAGTATGAAATTTGCATTTAAACCCTTTTTAACCTTATGTTTGACAGGGACTGAAGAAGAAGATGAAGGAGATGACCTTTTGCTTAGGTCTGTAGATGAGTTCTGGTGGTTTCCTCACATGTGGAGCCATATGCAGCCTCATCTCTTCCATAATGAGTCATCTTTAGTTGAACAGATGATTCTCAACAAGGAATTTGCCCTGGTAAGCACATTTTATTGCAATATTTTTCAAATGAGTTGTGATCTATCTGTGGATTAAAAAACCAATTTACTGGGTTAAATACAATAGAAATAGAACAGAAGATATCAAAGAATGCAATGCATGTATTAAGGGTACCAATTGATTTGTGTTATTTTGCTTCAGGCATGTGTGTGTGTGTGTATATATATATATATATCTCACCATGATGTGGTATAAAATGTATTTCAAAAAGTATGTCATTGTCAGAAAGTTACCATCTTTTGTTTTATGGAAGAATTATTCTTGGATCTATGAGGAAGAAATATAGTACTTTCTCCATTGTATTCCTGGTAGATTATAATTACACTCTCTAAACATTCATTATAAGGATGGGTAGGATGGATGGATGGGTGGGTGGTTGGATGGATGAAGTGAATCATTACAGGAAAGATTGAGAACCAGTAGTTCCCAAACTGCAGCATGTGCTGGGCCCAATCCTGAAATTTCTGATTCAATATATTTTCAGAGAGACCTGAGAATTTGTATCTCTAACAAATTATCTGATGGCCCATAAGCCAAACCTGGCTCACTGCTTGCTGTTTATTGTCCTTGGGCTAAGATACTTTTGTTCTTTGGATGTTTTCGTTTGTCTGTCTTTCATGTTTTTAAATAATTACCCAATGATCAAAGGCACAATTCTATTTTGTGACATAGAAATTGCATAAAATTCAGATTTCGAAGCACATACAAAAGTGTTATGGGCACACTGCCATACCCCTACTTTTATATATTGTCTACGGCTGATTTTGCTCTACAGCAGCAGAGTTGTGCAGTTGCAGAAGAGGTACTATATGGCCCACAAAGCCCAAAATATTTACCTTTACTGAAAAAGTTTGCCCACCATGTTCTAAATACTAGGTAAACTACGCATTCCTTTAACAATCTAATGAAAGAAATCTTTTTCCCAGAAAAATACTCAGGTGCACATTCTCACATCTTCACACAGAAGGAACAGATTGTCACAAGGGGTATGTGTGTCACCCCACGATACTGTGCCCCAGATAACATCTATCTTTAATTAAACAAATTTTATTTAAAACTTTTAATGTTTTATTTTATTTTTGAGAGAGAGAGAAAGAGAGAGAGAGAGAGAGCAAGGGAAGGGGAGAGAGAGAGGGAAACACAGAATCTGAAGTAGGCTCCAGTCTCCAATCTGTCAGCACAGATCCCCGCATGGGCTTGAACTCACAAACTGTGAGATCATGACCTGAGCCGAAGTCGGGCATTTAACCGATTGAGCCACTCAGATGCCCCCAAACAGTTTTCATTTAAAATAGTTTAGGGGTGCTTGGGTGGCTCAGTTAGTTAAGTGTCCAACTCTTGACTTCAGTTCAGGACATGATCTCATGGTTCCTGAGTTCAAGCCCTGCATCAGACTCTGCACTGACAGCGTGGAGCCTGCTTATGATCATGTTTCTCTCCCTCTCTGACTCTCCCCTTCTTGCTCTCTCTCTCTCTCTCAAAATAAATAAAAATAAACTTTAAAAAATAAATAAAATAGAGGGTTTATATGTACTATGTGATTGTTGATGTTTCATTTTTAAAAAGCCATATTAAGAGGCATAGACCTACGGCCAAATGACTACTATGATATTTTATGCAGTTATGCCTAGTTATTATGTTAACAGCTCACTGTTCTTTCCAGTGCAAAATCCCCAGACCTATGTCAGATCTGTGCATAATATCCTTACAAGTAAGAGTTACTAGTACAAAAAGCAATTAGGACCATGGACTCAGGCACCAGAATGCCTATGTTTGAATCCTGACCTTCCATGAGTGGCTTCTCTTGATCTTGAACAAAAATTACTTAACCTCTCTGTGTCTCAGTCTCCCCATCTCTAAAAATAAAGATAATAGTAACAATTACCTTATAGGATTATTTTGTTACATATTTGAGAATATGTATATAAATGCATATATATAATACACAATATAACATATGACATATTATATATACATACATATATATATGTAATGCTTAGAGCAGTTACTGCAACACAATACTCAATAGATATTAATTAAACACTTATGATCTTCCAAAATCCAGACGAGTATGCAGTTATGTTTTGCTTTACAAAAGCCAAATATATATTTTTAATATGGATTTACAAGATGTCTATCTTAACTTTTAAGGAATGTCTAATAAATTTTGTAGTACCTCGTAGCATTGTAAAATTAAGTAAACATTCCCTTTTCAATAAATAAACTTAGCTTGAGTAAGCATGCTGAATTCTCTCTGTGCAGTTACCTTGACATTAAGCTGTTTACCATTTGACTTAAACCTCCCCTACCTCACTGTCACTGTGAAGGCTTGCTTTTTAGGCATGTGGGTTATATTTCATAGTGGTTGATTTCACCTGTTTGTGTACTTACTTTTTTTAAAAAATCCATGCCAGAAGCACTGGGAAAGAATCAGATGTAATTGCTTTGTAATGAAATGTTGAAAGCTATTTAGAGTTCATTCAGAGCAATTACATTTGTTTAGTCAGTGTGGCTCGATGCTAGACTGAAGCCTATAAACACATTTTGTAAAAAATAATCTTATTATATGTTGCATAGGCAAAATATTACAACTAAAATGAAGTCTGTTAAACACACATCCTGAAATGACATTATTCTTTTCCTTCTGGAGTTCACCTCAATAAAACTTCTCAGTACTCTTCAAGCAGTGACATTCAAAATCCACCTTTAGCTGTAAACATAGGATGACAATATGTTTGTTTTCCAGAGAGCCAGGGAATGTATTTCTTTCCTATTATAAATTATTACTATTTCACATCTAGATAACACTTTAGAACCATCAATGGTATTAAGATGGGACAGGATAGTGGAAAGCTCTACATGAGACACTGGCAGCTATATTTTAGTCCTGACTGCAAGTAACAAGTTCTAGTACAGTTGGCATCTCATTTAATGTCTTCATGCCTTGGTTTCCTCCCCTGGAATAATAATGATTCTCTTTGTCATTCTCTAAACCACAAAGTTTTTAGATAATTAATTTATATCAGCTATTCTGCCAGCCAAAAGCACTGAACCAGGTAATCCACTGATCAATTCCATTTCTAAAATTCTGTGATCATTGACAACATCGGTCCACAAATTTGGAATGAACATCTTGAAATACTCATCTAAGCTGCAATTGAAGCAATTATGGAAAGATTTTCAAACTGAATGACCAATTTAAACAGGAAAAAAAAAACAGAAGTGTGTAAATCTCTCTTTTTTTTCCCAACCTGACATTCCTTGGCATGACCTTGGATGACAGAGGGGTTATCAGTCAAAAGCACAGTTGTTCTCACATTTACAAAAATGATTCAAATGACATATTAGTAGTTTTATGTTGACATTACAAAAGTAGTTACAATCTGAATGGTTTTATTTCTAGTGTTTGCTCAAATTCTCTGTGGATAGAATTCATCTTCTGACGTATGGATAGAATTCATCTTCTGATGTAATATATCTAAAAATCAAGAGAGAAATACATTGCCAATGCTGTTTCTTTACTGTTTCATCATTTTAAAAGAGGTTTTTATTACTGTAAAACATTGTCATTTCTTTTTTGGTCAATAACATTTTTTAATTGAAGTATAATTAACATATAGTGTTATGTTAGTCTCGGGTGCACAATACAATGATTCAACAATTCTGTACATTATTCGGTGCTCATCACAGTAAGTGTACTCTTAATTCCCTCTATCTATTTCATCCATTTCATTGCTCACCTATCCTCCGGCAACCACCAGTTTGTTCTCTGTATTTGAGAGTCTGATTTTTTTGTTTCTCTTTTTGTTTTTTAGTTTGTTCATTTGTTTTGTTTCTTAAATTCTACATATGAGTGAAATAATATATTTGTCTTCTCTGTGTAACTTATTTCACTTAGCATTTTACCCTCTAGTCTATCCCTGTGGTTGCAAATGGCAAGATCTCATTCTTTTTTTGGCTGAGTAATATTCTAATGTGCATATACCACCTCTTCTTTATCCATTAATCTATGATGGACACTTGGATTGCTTCCATATCTTGGCTATTGAAAATAATGCTGCAATAAACATAGGGGTAAACACACACATAAATATATATTTTATATCAGTGTCTTTATTTTCCTTGGGTAAATATTCAGTAGTGGAATTGTTGAATCATTTGATAGTTCTATTTTTATTTTTATTTTTTAAGAAACCTCCATTCATACTGTTTTCCACAGTGGCTGCACTAATTTATATTCCCACTAATGGTGCACAAAGTTGTTGTTTTTTTCTCCACATCCTCAACAATACTTGTTACTACTTGTCTTTCTGATTCTAGCCATTCCTACAGTTGTGAAATGATACCTTGTCATGGTTTTGATTTATACTTCTCTGATGATTAGTGATATTGAACATACTTTCATGTTCTGTTGGCCATTTACATATCCTTTGGAAAACTGTCTATGCTGGTACTCTGCCCATTGTTTAATCAGATTGTGTTTTTGGTGCTGAGTTCTATCAATTCTTTATATATTTTGGATATTAACCCCTTATTGGATATGTCATTTGCAAATATCTTCTCCCATTCAGTAGGTTACCTTGTCGTTTTGTTGATGATCTCCCTTGCTGTGCAGAAGGATTTTGTTTGTTTGTTTGTTTGTTGTTTTTTGTTTTAGTGTGGTCCCAAAGGTTTACTTTTGCTTCTGTTTCCCTTGCCTAGGTGATATATCTAGAGAAATGTTTCCATGAATGATGGCAAAGAAATTACTTCCTATTTTGTCTTCTAGGAGTCTTATGGTCTCAGCTCTTACGTTGAAGTCCTTAATCCATTTTAAATTTATTTTTGTGTATAGTATAAGAAAATAGTCCAGTTTCTCTCTCTCTCTCTCTCTGCATGTAGCTTTCCAGTTTTCCCAACACCATTTGTTGAAGAGACTGTCTTTTTTCCCATTGCATATTCTTGCCTCCTTTTCTATAGATTAATTGACCATATGTATAACTGTGGGTTTATTTCTGGACTCTTTAGTCTCTCCTGTTGGTCTATGTGTCTATTTTTGTGCCAACTTCATAGTGTTTGGATTGCCATAGCTTTGCAGTATATCTTATATCTGTAGGATTGTGATAACTAGACCTTTGTTCTTTTTTCTCAGGATCGCTTTGGCTAGTGGTGATCTTTCATGGTTCCATATAAATTTAGGATTATTTGTTCTAGTTCTATGAAAAACGTTGTTGGTATTTTGATAAGGATTTCATTAAATCTATAGATTGCTTTGGGTACTGTGGACATGCTAATAATATTGGTTTTTCCAATCCATGAGCATAGATTATCTTGCCATTTGTATGTGTCATCTTCAATATCTTTTATCAGTGTTTTATAGTTTCTGTAGCACAAGTGTTACATTACACTTCCTTGGTTAGGTTTATTACTAGGTATTTTATGATTTTTAGTGCAATTATAAATGGAATTGTTTTCTTAATTTCTCTTTCTGCTACTTCTTTATTACTGTAAAGAAACTCAACATTTTCTGCATATTAATTTTGTGATTTTAATTCATAATCTGTGACTACTAAATTCATTTATCACTTTTGATAGTTTTCAAACATTATTGTTTCTAAATCCATTCACAGTTATGTATGTGGTGTGAATGTACATATATATATGTATATATATATATATATATGGCT
>NW_027527817.1:259754-359778 GCF_008692635.1 Crocuta crocuta
GGGCCTATGATTATGTAATTGCTTAATCCATGAGCACTTGTATATGCATTGTATGAGTGTGTTTGTGTGTGTGTATATATATATGTATATATATGCATGCTTAATACATGAACATATATACCATGGAATGTGTGTATGTGTGTACAGAGTGTTAATACAATGATAAATGTAGTAAACTAAGATATATTAATTATAGGATACTTTACTTGTATGGCATTAGATTGGGAAAAATATTTTTGATTCTTCTAATAAACCATACATTTTTGCTTTCATTCTGTTACTTGAACATGTCACTAAATAGAAGCAACACTTCAAATATAACAACAGACAATGACAATCTCAAGAGATTTCCATCAAGAAATGGAACACACTGGCTAACATTAAAGTGTTTGATGAAAATGTTACCAAATATCATTCCTGACTTGACACACGCCTCTTTTTTGAACCTAGAGGGAAAGAATGCCTTTAACATAAATCGGGATTATTTATTTTTATTCCTAAACAGATTTGTGGGGAAAAAGGGAAATTAAGAAATAGTGTTTTTTTGTTTTAAATTTGTGGACAACTCATTAACATTTTTAAATGAATGAAGTCTTTCAGTTCACTGATAGTTGTAGACTATAAAATATCTGAAGAGAAATAAAACTTGTCTTCAGTGATAACTTTTCAATAATTTTGTGTTTTTCTTGTCATTTTTTAATAGTCATGTGTCATATTTATGAGTAAATAAGTTAAGAATTACTGAAATAAAGGCCTATGATTTTAAAACCCACTTTAAAAATGCTACACACAGGGGCGCCTGGGTGGCTTAGTCGGTTAAGCGTCCGACTTTCGCTTAGGTCATGATCTCTCGGTTTGTGGGTTCGAGCCCCGCATCGGGCTCTATGCTGACTGCCAGCTCAGAGCCTGGAGCCTATTTCAGAGTCTGTATCTCCCTCTCTCTCTGACCCTCCCCTGCTCACGCTGTCTCTCTCTCTCTCTCTCTCTCCTAGAAATAAATAAAAATATTTTTCAAAAAATAAAAATGCTACACACATTTATGAACTCTGTATATCTTTTTATCATAAGAAGACACAATATTCCTGATAAGGAAAATACTTACACTTAAAATGTTCTCATAAAAACTCAAACTCATCAAAGAGTAACTATGGAAAATCTTTAAGTATCATGATGGTCTGCATACTAAATCACTTATGTAGAGGTTTTAATTAAAAAACAAAACGAGTGTAATATTGGAATTCATGGCACGATGATATAAAACTGAAAGAGAAATGCTTTTCAATAGCTGCTATGTCTGTATCTTTACTAAATTATGCAGCATACGCCTTATGTTGTACAACAAATACAAGTTATTTAAAAAAACCTGGTAATTATAGCTAATAGGGTATTTCAGAGATTGAAAATTTAGAGCAGGTAAGACTATTGAATCAAAAAATGAATTGTGACCAAATACTGATTTAATGAAAGTTCACTAGGGAGCAAATAATGTATTTTGAAGTTTCAATAATGAATAAGCCAGTCTGTGCACTCAGCAGAATAGATACATAAGCATGAGGAATTTAAATAAAATATAAAGAAGCAAAACATCCAAGCATAGACAAATTTGAAACATTTTTGGCAATTGCATGAGCTTTTGAAGAATCCTGAACTTCTATAACCTAATCTCAGAAATGAGATCACATCAGTTTAACCATATACTATTCATTAAAAGATAGTCATTAGGGCCAGGGCTCACTCAAAGGGAAGGAGATTCAACAAGGGAGGGAATACCAATAGGCAGAAATCATTGGAAGTAATTATGGAAGCTCACCCAAACGTCTGATTAGAAATAGGATATATAGGGGCCCCTGGGTGGCTCAGTTGGTTAAGCATCGGACTTCTACTCAGTTCATGATCTCACGGCACATGGATTTGAGCCCCGTATCAGGCTCTCTGCTGACAGGTCAGAGCCTGGAACCTGCTTCAGATTCTGTCTTCCTCTCTCTTTGCCCCTCCCCTGCTCACACTCTGTCTTACTCTATCTCTCAAAAATAAATAAACATTAAAAATTCTAAAAAATGAAATAGGAAACATAAAGAATCCTGTATGATAGAAGTTACATGTATTTGTTCATTAACTTAAAAAGGATTTCCGTATGAACTAAAACATTAAAATCAGAATCTTATTCTTCATCTTCTTTTTGATAATTTGTCAAGTGAGATCACATACAATATAGTCTTGGTTTCAGGAGTAGATTCCCATGATGTATCACTTTCATGGAAAACCCAGCACTCATCCCAACAAGAGCCCTCCTCAGTTCCCATCACTCATTTTCCCCACCCCCCCCAACTCCTCACCCCCACCAACACTCTGTTCTCTGTATTTAAAAGTCATTTACGGTTTGCCTCCCTCTCTGTTTGTAAGTTATTTTTCCTTTCTTTCCCTGATGTTCTTCTGTTAAATTTCTCAAATTCCACATGAGTGAGAACATATATCTGTTTTCTCTGACTTATTTCACTTAGCATAATACCCTTCAGTTCCATCCATGTTGTTGCAAATGGCAAGATTTGCATTCTTTTTCATCGATAAGTAGTATTCCATTGTGTATATATACCACATCTTCTTTATCCATTCATCAGTTGATGGACAGCTAGGCTTTTTCCATAATTTGGCTACTGTTGATAGTGCTGCTATAAACATTAGGGTACATGGACCCCTAAAATCAGTACTCCTGTATCCTTTGGTTAGATATCTAGTAGTGCTATTCCTAGGTTGTAATTCTATTTTTAATTTTTGAGGAACCTCCATACTGTCTTCCAGAGTGGCTGTACCAGTTTGCATTCCCACTAAGAGTGCAAGTGGGTTTCTCTTTCTCAACATCCCCGCCAACATCTGTTATTTCCTTAGCTGTTAATTTTAGCCACTCTGACCTATGTGAGGTGGTATCTCAATGTGGTTTTGATTTGTATTTTCCTGATGATGAGCAATGTTGAGCATCTTTTCATGTGTCATCAGACATCATCTGGATGTCTTCTTGGAAAAGAGTCTATTCATGTATTCTACCCATTTTCACTGTATTATTTATTTTTCAGGTGTTGACTTTCATAAGTTCTTTCTAGATTTTGGACACTAACCTTTTATCTGATATGTCATTTGCAAATATCTTCTTATGGTTTCCTTTTAGTTTTATTGATTGTTTCCTTTGCTGTGCAGAAGCTTTTTATCTTGATGAGGTCCCAATAGTTCATTTTTGCTTTTATTTCCCTTGCCTTCAGAGACATGTCAAGTAAAAGTTGCTGCAGCCAAGGTCAAAGAGGTTGTTACCTGTTTTCTCCTCTAGGATTTTGATGGTTTCCTGTCTCACATCAGACACATAGATCAATGGAATAGAATACAGAACCCAGAAATGGACCCACAAGTGTATGACCAACTAATCTTCGACAAAGCAGGAAAGCATATCCAGTAGAAAAAAAGACAGCCTCTTTAGCAAATGGTGCTGGAAGAACTAGACAGCAACATGCAGAAGAATGGACCACTTTCTTACACCATACACATAAACTCAGAACCTTTATCCTGAAGCTTAATGCCAGTTACATCTCCCTAAGCCCAAAATATTGACACATCTAACTCTTCTCTTCTTCTCATCCAGTCCATTGCCTCTACATGAAAATATATTTAGAACTGATGAATTTCATCATCTCTACTACTACTTAGTCTGTTACAGTTGTATATTTTTTTACCAGCTTTATTGATATTGACAATAACATACCATACAATTCACCCATAAAAACTTCAGTGATTTTTAGTATATTCACATATTTATGCAAACATCACCACAATGAAGTTAAAAAAAATCTTTATAACTTCAAAACAGTCTGTACCCTTCAGTAGTCACTTCCTCTTTCTATCAACTCCCCCGAACCTAGGAAATTATTAATTTACTTTCCATTTCTATAGATTTGTTTATTCTGAAGATTTTATATAAATAAAATCATATAACATGAGTGTGATCTTTTATGATTAATTTTTTTATTTAGCTTAGTGTTTTGAGGCTAATATATGTTGCAGCATTTATCAGTACTTTGTTCCCTTTTATAGACAAGTAATCTTCCATTGTTATGTTAATATTTTATTTATACATTCATCAGTTGATAGACATATTTATACTTTTTGGCTATCATTTATAATTCTTCTACAAACAGTCATGTACAAGTTTTTGTGTGGACATGTGTTTTCATTTATCTTTATATTTACCCAGGAGTGGAATTGTTGGGTTAACATATGGTATCTCTATGTTTAACATTTTGAGAAACTGCCAGACTGTTTTTAAATTATCTGTACCACTTAAGACACCTTGGTGGCTCAGTGGGTTAAGCATCCGACTTTGACGTAGATCATGTTCTCATGGATTCATGAGCTCAGGTTCCACATCAGGCTCTGTGCTGACAGCTTTGAGCCAGGAACCTTCTTCGGATTCTATGTATGTGAATGTCCTCTCTCTCTCTCTCTGTATCCCTACCCCATTCTCCCTTTCCCTCTCTCTCTTTCAAAAATAAATAAAACATTAAAATTTTAAAAAAATAAAATAAAATAAATTGCACCACTTTACATTCCCACCAACAATGTATGAGGATTCTAATTACTCCACATCCTTACCAACACATGTTATTATCTGTCTTTTTTATTATATATGGTATGGATATGAGGCTAATGGCTAATTATGTTGAGCATCTTTTCATATGTCTATCAGCTGTCATATATCTTCATGTCTATTCAGATCCTTTTCCATTTTTTAATTGAGTTAGTGGCCTTTTGTTATTTACTTGCAAGAAATCTTTGTATATTCTTTATACAAGTACTTTATCAGATCTGTGACGTACAGATATTTTCCCCATATGTGCATTCTCTTTAAACTTTCTGTACAGTGTCTTTTGAAACAAAGAAGTTTTTAGTTTTGATAAAATCCAATTTATCATTTTTTTTCTCTTGTGCTTTTTGTGTCAAATCTAGAAAGGCTTTGCCTAACCCAAGGTCATAAAAATGTACTCCTACATTTGTTTCTATGAATTAGATGGTATGAACTTTTACATTTAGTTCCGTGGTGCATTTAGAGTTCATTCTTTTGTATGGCATGGAAGAAGTACAGATTCATTCTGTCACATGTGGGTATCTGGTTGTACCTGCATTTTTGTTGCAAAGATTATTCTTTCCCCCACCAAAATTATCTCAGTACTTCTGCCAAAAATAAATTGACTTTAAATGTAAGGAAGTATGTCTAGACTCTCAATTCTATTACATTTACATCTGTGCCTACCCTTATGCCAGATCTTACCATCTGAATTCCTATATCTTCACAATAAGTTTTGCTATTGGGAATTCTTTTTTTTTTTTAATGTTTTATTTATTTTTCAGAGAGAGATAGAGACAGCATGAGCAGGGGAGGGTCAGAGAGAGAGGGAGTCACAGAATCTGAAGACAGGCTCCAGGCTTTGAGCTGGCTGTCAGTACAGAGCCCGACGCAGGGCTTGAACCCACGAACCACGAGAGACAATGACCTGAGCGGAAGTCGGACGCTTAACCAACTGAGCCACCCAGGTGCCCCTGCTATTAGTAATTCTGAGTCATCCAACTTTGTTTTTCGCTTTAAGAATTGTTCTGCCTATTCTGGGTCCTTTGAGTTTTCATATGAGTTTTAAAAGCAGCTTATCAATTCTTGCATGATGACTAGCTGAGATTTTGATAACATGACATTGAATCCACAGATCAATTGAGGAAATACTCCTATCTTAACCTAAGTTTTCTGGTCTATGTACAGGGGCTATTTTTTCCATTTATTTAGGTCTTCCTTAGTTCTTTTCAACAATATTTTGTAATTTTCACCATCTATGTTCCTCATTTCTTTTGCTAAATATTTTTACTAATTATTATATTCTTTTTGATGCTGTCATAAATGGAATTGTTACTTAATTTCACTTACACATTCTTTATTTTTATTTATAAAAGTATAATTGATTTTTGTATATAGAGTTTGTAACCTTCAAATTTACTGAGTTTATTAACTAGTTCTAGAATTATTTTAGTGGATTCTTCAGGATAGTTTCTATATAAGATCTTTGCATATGTAAATGGAAACAGTTTTACTTCTTCTTTTCCAATCTGGAAACATTTTCTATCATTTTCTTGTCCCATTTCCCTGGTGAGAATCTCTGTCTATTGCCGAATAGAAATGGCAAGCACAAAAATCCTTGTCTTATTCCTGATCTTAGGAGGGAAACATCCAGTCTTTCACCATTAAGCGAGATGTTAGTTACAGGCTTTTCATAGATACCCGTAATCAGTTTGAAGTTTCTGTCAATTCCTGCCCATCTGAGTATTTTGATTATGAGAGGATATTGGCATTTTCATATATATGGGGGGGAGGGTCTATTCAGCTGATTATGCTTTTTCCTTTGTTTGTTGATAAGATGTATTATACTAATTGGTGTAAGGTTAGTTTAACATCTAAAACCAAGACTTTCTAGTACCAGCAATTAAAATATCAGATGGGAAAATCCTGTGATAAATCTTATTTAGTCTTGGTATATAATGCTTTTTTATATGTTGCTGAATTTAATTGCTAGTACTTGGTTAAGAATCTGTATCTACATTCATAGAGATATTGGTTTGTAGTTTTATTATACCTTTGTCTGGTTTGGATGGTAGGCTAATACTAGCTTCATAGAATTACTTGGGAAATGTACTTCTCTCCTTTTCTGTGTTTTGAAAGAACACAGGTCTATAGATAAGGTCTGTAGATAGGTCTATGAGACTTTCCAATCACAGGAGTGTTCTTAGCTGTCTCTTTCTTTGGTTTTCTCTAGTAAACTTATTTGGTTTATTAGCTTGTTGTTAATCTTAATTAAAATAAAAACAGCCTCCTTTCAATTGCTTCCCATCAAAATCTCCATTGTTTTCAAGGGTGATCTTTGACTTGAACTTTCCCATACTCTGTATCAAATAAAGTCGCTTCCCTTGGAGAGAATTTAAGAGCTCTCTCTTTTTATGACCTACATCTCCCTGTGGGCAAAATCTTTGCAACCACTGTTCTAGAGCTGAGTGGGGACAATGACTTCCTTCTCTCAAAGTGACACTCGGATTTATGAGTAGGGTGCAGGGTTGGGATGGTAGCCTCTGGTCTTCCCAGTTTGGTTCTCTTAGCTTAGAACCACTAGCTTACATCTGAGCTGGAGCAAGGACAAATCACGATTTGGGTACTATTGGTCTTTGGTGTCTGAGGTATAGCTTCTACTCCAAGTGAGGCTCCCTTGAGGAAGGGATCAGATCTCTCAGCTGTTCTTGCCTAGAGTGGAGCTACTGAGCACAGAGCTGGGGACATGAGAAATTTTCATAGCTTGCTACTCTCAGGTAGATTCAGAGCTTTAGACTGAAATCCAAGGAGAGAGAAACCCCTGTGTTCCTGGTTTTACCCTCCTGGAGTGAGAGTTTTGTCACTTTAAACTGAGGCAAGTGGGGAAGGGTGTGGGTCATGGATCAAATGGCACATATTTTCACTGTTCTTACCAGTCTTGGTAGATTTTTCGAGAATAATGTTTCTTCATTTCCTGTACATCCTCAGTTCATTTTCCAGAGATTTTTAATGTTTTTTTTTTAAATAATTTCTATCAGTTATAGTTGTTTTGCTGGGACAGAGTCCAAAGAGCTCCTCACAGCACCACTCCAAAAGTCGGAATCCTTACATTATATCTTGACCAATTTACAGCAATAGCCCCTCACTTCTTGGTCCTCTTGAGTATTCTCATCAAAACAGCTTTGTGATCCTGTTAACTTGTAAATCAAGTCTTGTCATATTTTGTCTCAAAGTCCTCCAAACTACCTTAAAACAGCCCTCAAGGCCTTTGCATCCGACCCCTTATTTCACTATGAACATTCTTTCACATCTGATGTTTTAATGGCTGATACTAGGGAGTCTCCAGTAATATCCCCTGATGTGCTAGAATTTCTAGACTGGGTTTTCAAATTAAAACCCACTGCTGTTTTGAAATAATTTGTTTATTAAATCTGCTGTGTCTGGGTTTTGTTTTTTGTTTGTTATTTTGTTTTTTGGTAATTGTACTTTAAATCCTAAAGTAGGATAGGCAAAGAGGTATTTTTAAGTTTGAAAATGGATTAAATAATGAAATCAAATATTAATGCATTTCCTTGGAAGACAGAGCAGTAAACTTTTGCAAAATGTTTATTAAATGGAATATTCGTATGATCTTGAATATATTTAATTATACTTACTGGAAACCCATGATGAGTAAAACGGTCTTAGGAAGGAAGAAAATAATAAAACCACATTGGGAAGATTATAGAATCTCATCCAGCAATCTTGAGACTCATTTATATGAGCACTTAAATTATTTTGTTACTGAATACACAGCATTTGTTTACAGATGGCATTTTATAACAGTTTAAAAGTATTTCTCTCTGTGTGTGTATATATATGTATGTATATATATGTATGTGTGTATATATATGTGTATGTATGTATATATATGTATATGTATATATGTATGTATGTATATATGATCAGTAGAGATATCTCTTCATCATGACAGCTATCAATTATCTTTCTCTTTACATTAACAATACATAAATTTTCATATATTGTTGAGAAACATTCTTTAGAGACACAACTTATTCATCTCCATGTCTCTTTACCATGACAATAGTTTGTCCATCATAACTCTTGATACCTTCCTATTAATACTTGTGTGTTTTATTCAGGATACTTAAAATTGCACACTTATAGATTCAACCTTTAATATATGCTATATCAACATGGAATATTTGTATTACAATGTATGAATTATCCATTTGTCATGGCAAAGTTTGGCATCTGAGCGACTTATTCTTTTAACTATTTCAGTAACTTTCTAAAATACATAACTTACTGCTTTAAAATTAATAAATGCATACTAAGCATCATGTTTCATTTTTCACAAGGACCGAAGCTTTCACTGTTAATACAAATGATTTTACTGTCCCTGCTGTTGCTGTGCTCTTAGAGTCTGCTGAGAATATGTGGACTATTTGCCCCTAAACTGTGTTCTTAACAATTTTTTTTAAACATTTACACCTACTATTTCAAGTTTTCTAATTTGTGGTTTGTAAGATTGATAGCTTTCTCTTCTAGCCATTGTCATGTTATCTGGGTATAGTATTCAGATTCCCATTTCAGTAAAATGAAGTGGACAAACAAGATGACCCATTGAGGCCCCTGATATCTCTAAAAATCTATAAATCTGAGTCGCTTTGAGTGTGGAAATCAGATACAGCAAGCTTCTTAAGCTTGTTTCTAAAATGACAATGAAGCTCTAAATTTTGCAAATGTGGAAACTGAGCTCATGTGTAAATGGTAACACTGAGAACCCATACTCTGCCTTGTGGTTCCTAAACTAGTGCTCTGTCAATTGCACCATATCCTACACCATGCAAGAGCAGATGATTTCTGGAAGAACCAGATAGTATTGCCCAAGGTTAAATGAACCAACTTGTGTGCCCTGTTTTTCTAGTGGCTTTTTTAAAACCGTAGTCCCGGTAAGTAAGGGGATATGTAAGTGACTTCTGCAAAGCTGAAAACTTGTTGAAGAACACAGACCTTTCTTTCTGTACTGAGAGTAGATGTTATTGTATAAAAACTTAAAGGACTAATTTGGAAAATTGAAGTGTGTATATAGGATATTGATCACCATATTGCATAATAAGTGAAAATATTTTTATTTTTCTCCTACCTACCCATTGCCAGAAGATAGGATTTTTACCTTTTTTCCAAATAGAATGATATTGTTTAATAATTTTCTTAACTAGTTTATTCAAGCCATTTCTAAGGTTTTCATCAATTTTTTTTTTCATGAAATCTACAACATAAAGAATAGCATGAACTTTTTGCCTGAAAATTAGAATTGGTATTTCATTAGCTATTCATATTCATACTGCTTAGCAATGGATTTAGAGGGAAAAAATGGCTTTTGTCATCATGTGTTGTATCATGGTAAGTCTTTGACTGTCTGGTCTGGTATTGGCAGGTAGATGAGAGAATTTCCCTTAGAAAATCTCTACAATACGTATTTATCTGTTTGATTGTCCTAGTGGAGGGCAACATCAGACCTACTCATCCCTCAAATTCCTATTTTAGTTGCAGCATCCTTTTCTGTCAAGTAGCTATTTTATTTCTGAACATGTTTAACCTCAAAGGAATAAATGTCACCTACAAAATTAACTTTAATATTGGGCAGCAATATGAAGGAAAGGAACTATTTATATCATTCAGAATACTTTAAATGTAAATCTATCAAGGCTTGCATCTATCTGTTCTGTATACCTTTTATCATTATTTTTGGTAAATATAAAGCACTGAAAGTCATTCCTTCTGCTTTATAGTTTTTATGCATCTAAATAATCTTTGAAGATTAACTAGAGGAGCTCTAATTCTTTTCCAGTGCTGATACATGAAACAATTGAAACAGGATTTCCCCCTAGGAGATAAGCTGGTAACTGCTTAAAGTAGATGTTAATATTTAACTTACTTGCTTTAAGGCAAATAATATTTCCTCTAAATATTAAGTTTTGCTTATATTATACAGAACAGTAAAGTATGCACAAAATACAAAAGAAAAAGTTATGGTTCCTATGAAGAAAACAAAACTTTGCTTTTTTACACATAAAAAATTAAGTGCACCTGGGTAGCTCTGTTGTCAAACACATAAAAATCTTTTGTGATATGAGTTTACCCTGGGTGGGCTTAATTTTTCAGTGTATCAGTTAAGCCCATGCATTGGGTTTCGGACCTATCTTGATTCAAATTCCACCTTTGCCAATTACTAAAGGGATATTTTGGGAAAGGGAAACATTTTTTTTAGAATTATTGTGCTTTTATTTTCAAATGTAAAAAATGGGGATGATAGTCATTCTTACTTTGAGATTTATATGAGAATTAAATGATGTATGTACGTGTTTGTATATGTATAATGCTTAGCAAAGTGTCAGGCATATATGTATTACAAAAAATGTTTGTCATCATCATCATCATGGCTACCATCATTTTTACCAGCAAGCTGGGGACAGATAAAAGATATTCTCATTTGTCCTTCTGTTCTCCATCTATTGATAATTCAATACTGAATATGGCCACTAATTTTTAATAATTAAAAGAGGCTAGTATCTTACCAAACTTTCCAAGATAGAACATAAATGATAAAAGTTGCATTTTTAAAAGAAATAAATGAAAAAATGTAAAAGGGTTGATTCATGTGCATGTGAAATGTGAACTCTTGTCTCTGAAATTGTTTTCCAATTATGTCCAAAAATTTTCAGATACTTCTTCCAGTATGAAAAAGTAACTCCTCCCTTTTCTTTACTCAGTCATTCCTTCCTTTCTTCCCTCTTTTTTTTGCAAAGAATAAAAAATATTCTTTCTTCCTTCTTGTCTTCCTCTTTTCCTTCCTTCTTTCCTTTCCTCAACAGACAGTTAAGGTGTATTATCCATGAAGCACTTTAGTTGATACCAGGAATCCAAAAATGAACGAGATGCTGCTTATTCTCAGGGATTGTACTTCAGTGTCATAAAATAGAGTTTTAGGTTTCTGAAAGAAATGTACAGAGCCTGGTATAGCCACAAAGGAGATTCTGGTTAGTTATAAAGGGAAGAAAAATTTAAAATAACAGGATGGACCACTGAGATAACACTTGTGACAAATGAGTAGGTATGCTTGAGGCAGAAGGCAGGAGAGGAGCACCCAGCCAGAGGGAGCAGTGTGCAGAAGAACACAAGACAATTCCCAAAATAACTTGTTCCACTCTCGTAGTGAAATATATATTGCTTCAGCAACAACCAATCAATGCCTCTGGTAACTACTATCTGTGGGATTTGCCCTGCAGTGATCTCTGTATGGTTGTGTGCTAACGATTGGTTTTACATTTTTAAAGCATTGTAAAAGTCTTAAACAAATAAACAAAGAAAAATGTCTGACAGAAGCATTATGTTGCTGGCAAGGACTAAAATATTTACTACATAGCTCTTCAGAGTAAAAGCTTATCAAACTGTGGCTCAAATATATAATGATCCAGAGAAAAGTACATAAAATTGAAAGCAGGTGGTTTTTTTTAAATTGTCAAAGTGTTTATTTATTTTTGAGTGAAAGGTAGAGCATTAGTAGGGGAGGGGCAGAGAGAGAGGGAGGCAGAGAATCCTAAGTAGACTCTGCACTGTCAGCTCAGAGCACAACGTGGAATGCCAACCCACAAACCAAACCATAAGATCATGACCTGAGCCGNTGGGGACAATGACTTCCTTCTCTCAAAGTGACACTCAGATTTATGAGTAGGGTGCAGGGTTGGGATGGTAGCCTCTGGACTTCCCAGTTTGGTTCTCTTAGCTTAGAACCACTAGCCTACATCTGAGCTGGAGCAAGGACAAATCACGATTTGGGTACTATTGGTCTTTGGTGTCTGAGGTATAGCTTCTANCTCCAATTGGAATCATAATGATGAATAGTATTCCATGAATCCGAAATTGATACATATCTATTCATCAGTGATTATTGGTAACTTCCCATGTCTTTAGAAATATGAAATTTGTAGAAGATAAATTACATTTCTGATAATTCTTACCTTTATGAATCTCCAAAAGGAGCATAAAATGTTGAAGAAAGGAAGAAGAAATTTATTTGGTATCAGAAGACGCTTTGAGTTGGGAATTAGGAGAAGATGCAACTGAGCAGCTCTTATGGGGCCAGAATTTACAAGAACTTTATACCTTAGGCCTTAGGGCTTCAGGGACCTAAATCCAACTGTACTGATTACCTTTGCATAGCAATCTATCTACCATTTGAAATACCAATTTTCCAGATTTTCCTATCATCTCTCAATGTTCCTAATTAATATATTCTTATTCATTGCTCTTCTATAATTTACTAGATCATTTTTCTTGTGTGTCTTTTGTACATAAGATTAGGAAGTGAGCTAGTTAGCAATGGTGCCTGGGAATTCTCATCTCAGAGTACAGATGTCTTTAGTCCTTGGCTGTCATTTCTAAATGCACACTTAGTACACATTTTTTACATTATTCTTCACTAAATAAACCCAAAGTTTGCTTGTGAAACAAAATGTCTAGCTAAAGGACTGACTTTTCAGCTTTTATTTCAGGCAGGAGTCATTTAACACCTTTCTGGCCATTTAGATATAAGCATAAGTTGTGATATGAGGCTCCAAGAAACTAAGTTAGATCCAGATGATGTTTGCCCTTCTGCCCTTTGCCTTTGCTCCTTTATTTGCCTTGTATTTTGTCCTATTGGTGGAAATTCAGGCAGCATCATAAAACTGTGAAGGGAATCAGATATCTCACTTCTGGCATTCTTGAACCCTGCTTATCTCCAGATTTCCCATTATTCAAGAAAAATAAGCTCTTCTCTTTTTTAAGCCACTGTTTTTTGTTTTCATTTTTGTCTCTCTGGTACAAAGTTTGAACCCATTCCTTACCCAGTGCTTTATATTACATTTTGCCTTTTCAGTTGTTTTTATGTTTACTTACATTCAAGTTGTCCCATTGATTTAAAATCTGTAGACCCTCCAAAGGAATATTTATATAGAATATCCTGAACATAGTAGTCCAAACCTTTTAAAGAAGTGTTAGTAGTAGGTTTTATGCTTATTTATTAATCAATTATTAGATAGCAGTTTTGTGAGTAGATTCTTCGAATGGTCAATAAGAACATAATGAACTTTCACTGACATTTTAATTTAATTGCTTCAATGACCAAACTTGTTTTTAATGATTAAATGAGTCTTAAATAATCAAAAGCCAAGATTTTCAAGAATTTTTTACTTAACTCCTGTTGTACTGAGTTTACCTTATTCAAATGGGATAATCCATCAACAGTGCTTGATACCAGATATTTTTCTTTTCTTTTTTCTCCTTTGCCTTTTTCAATTTGAAAAATTCTTTCAGCTTGATAGTTTCTTTCATGTTTTATCTATAGTGGCTGAACATTTTCATCATTCCATGATTACCTCTTTAGAGTTGACACCTCAGTTCCCTGCAGTCATATCTGCAGTAACTTGAGCAATATGAGAATATGAGAAATTGTTTCCAAACATGTTGACAGTGGGGAGAGTTAAAACTGATTGATAATACAGAAGAATTAGAGTGCTTGAAGTCAGATTGTTTTGAGATGAGAACTGTATCAATGCTTTGATTTCCAAATGTAATGCCATTTTTAACTTGATGATAGCAAAATAGAAATAATAATATTTTGGTAAGATTTTTATTTGAAACAGCTACATATCTACAGAAAAATATAATACTTTAATATATTATAGGCATTTACTTAAGCAATCATAATTTAGGTGTTTTTTAATATATAGGTACCATTTATTAATATAAATTTACTTTCTGTCTGATGAAATTTATCCTATTTCACATGGTTGTAAATGTTCCCCAACATTAGAAACAAAAATATGCATATTTTAACTCTTAGAGAAGGCACTAGTTGTCACAGAAGGATTTTGAAACTGAAATAAGACCCTGTATTTGGACAGTAGGGGAATTGACAACCTGAGGGATGGCACATACCTACACAATGGGTTTAAATCATTTCTCCATAAATGCATTAAGTTGACATTAAGGGGAAAAATGACTCCAAAGAGAAATCTCAGCTTAGCTCAAAAATAATATTAGAAATATATTCTTTTTCTCAGAGAAAGTAATAGTTTATGCAAATCTACTTCTGCAAAGTAATGTGTTTAAATTACTGATTCCAGCCCATCAACTATATAATTGTGGAAGCATCTAAAAGGTTTGGAAATGTGTTCAAAATCAGAAAATCAAGGGCATTCATTCATTCTTTGAAAGCAAGTTCTTGCTTTCATCCTTATTCGGCTTATTTCAAGAGTCAATCATCATCAGTGTTTCCTTGAATACCCTCTGAAATCCTTTGCACTTCTGGGTTCATCATTCTCCCCCACAAAGCCTCAACCTTGTCTGGATCCAAATCTCTACCTAGTCTATGCCTCTGCCCCTGAAACTGAATGTGGTGGGGACCAACACTTAACTGTTCTCACTTTAAAGTCATGACCACAGACCTCAAGTAGAGCCTCAATGCTGCCCAGAAGTTATACCGCAAGTCTTCAGATGACTTATCATCCTACTCTTCGAGGCTACTGTTTCACCCTCTCTTTCTGCAAACTACCCCATGTCTTCCCCATCCCCATTCTTAGCTGATGATCTTTCACTGGGGAAAAAAATCAATAAATTAGAAGTGAACTTCCACATGCTCCCTACAACTACCACTTCAACATGATGATAATGAAATGAAAACATAATAATAGGTATCATTTTAATGTGCCTACAGAAAAATATAATAATTATACTAACCTTTATAGACAGTTACTCAAGTGGCCATAATCATTTAGTAAAAGCTTTTGGAATATATTGGTACCACTTATTAACATAAACTGTGTTAATAATGACATAAATATAAATTGTGGGCTGATATTCTGTGAGGGAAGCACACAATCTTGGCTTCTGTCTTGAAATGATGAAAGAAAGAACTAGAAATGCAAAGACCAAATTCTCTATTTTGCACTCAATCTCACCCCTTTCCAATGGTTCAAGAGCACCATTCTAGAAATTCTTTCCTCTTTACTAAATCATTTCCCTCTCTGTACGAACATACTGCTCTTACTCCTATATTTAGATAATCCTGTGCTTATGTTTGCTGCATCCTTCACCTACAGTACCATTTCTAGGCTCTCCATTTTAGCTAAGCTTCTTGAAATAGTTGTAATACGCACTGTCCCCATTGAAGCTCTTCCCATTCTCTCTTAAATCCATTCTGATATTCTTTCTCTCCACCTCTCCATCAGAACTCTTGTCCAGTTCACCAACGCACAACCAATATTTAATATTTTAAACCAATGGGCAATTCTTATTTTCTCATTTAACTTCATCTATTAGAAGCTCTAGACATTTTGAATTCTGATTCTTTTATCAAACACTTTCTTCAGTTGGCTTCTATTTTGTTGTAGATTCCTGGCATTCCTCTCATCTTACTTGAAATACTTTTTCTCAGTATATTTTCTAGATTTCTTCTCTTCTCTCTGTAATGTTACCCTCCTATAAATATCTATTCTTAGACTTCTCTATTTATGCATTAATTCTGTTGATGATCTCAATGAGTCTTATGAATCTAAATAAAATTTATATATTGATAACTCTCCAAATTTAGATCTCCAGCTGAACTCTCTCCTCTGAATGTTAAACTTGTTTGTTTCACTTCCTAACTGACATATCCAATTGGATGTCTAATGTCAAATATATGTCCTCTCTTTCCCCAAAACCTGTTTAATTTTTTTAACTTCCCAATCTCATTTGATGGAAATCCTATCCTTCTAGTTGAGCATTTATCTCATGTTTTCTATTCAATCAGTCATTGAATTCTGTGGCTTCACAATATATCGACCAAAATCATTTCTCACCAAGCACATTGTCCCTATGCTGGTCCAAGCTATTAAGATTGTTTTAGTAACCTATTAACAGGCAACTCATTTCTGCCTTACTTTCTTTTAGTCAGCTCTCAGCATTCAGAATAATTTTGGAAAGGTAGGCTCTATTATATCCTCTATCTATGGAAAACTTTCCAGTAGCTCCTTATCTCACTAGGGGTAATACCAACATCCTTATAGTAGTGTATAAGCACCTTAATGATCTACACTCATTCCTTCTTTTCAGCAATGCAACCTTATATAATTTCCATGAAAGCATAATTAATGTGACTAGTACCCTCCTGGGGGTTCAGTAAATAACTTGTAAGACTATTTGCAGTAACCCTGCCTCTTGATATCACATCTTATGATGGATCTCCCCCTTTGCTGATCCTGCCCCCCCCAAAAAAAAGAGAGAGAGAAGTCTTATTCTTTCTAGAATACCTGAAGTGCTTTTAACTCAGAGCAATGTATGTACTGTCAACGCCTGGAATGATCTTCCTGAAGTTATCTATATGGCTTAATCCCTCACAACAGATCTTGATTCAAAATACTACCTTCTCTAGGAAGCCCTCCTAAAAAATCTATTTAATATTGCAACCCATACTCTTCCAAACCTTCCCTTTTCTCTGCTTTATTTTTCTCCATAGTCCTTAGCATCTTCTGATACATTATACAATTTGCCTATTTATTTTATGTAATCTTGTTCTCACCTCATTAAAATATACACTTCCTGATGGCAAGGAATTCTGTCTGTTTTGCTGATGTATTTTCAGCACTAGAATGATTTCTAATACATCATGTACATAATAAATATGTATTGAATAAAGAAAATGAATGAATCAAAATGTATTGAACATTTTGATTATTGATAAATCAAGAAGTCTAACCACAAAAAATTAACAATACAAATGCCTAAACAACTACATTTCTTACAGTGTGAATGAAGACTTACTTAGTTTTTATGTTACTTCCCTTTAGGCAGCAAAGTAGACTTTCAGCAGGATCAAGAATATTAAAGCAATGAGTCTCAATTGCCCAAAATAGCTCCACTTAGGATCAGAAAGTTCACACTGTAGAAGCAACACCATTGCTGTGTTATTTCTTTTCCAAAAGAAAAATCCATTTGTAACACAGAGCTCTCCAGAGATTTGTCACCATTTACTAGTCTTCAGTCCAAAAATTGTCAAGACTGACCCAGCCAATTTCCAGGGTCACACAGTCATTGCTTTTATCACTTATGAAAACAGAAGACAATTTCAGTTCCCAAAACACAGTGGAAAATCAATAATCCTAGGGTCATTCTCAAAGTGGACAATATGATTCCAAGTCCTTATTAAAAGGAAAAATAGATAATGAGATCTATTTTCTTTAGCACTAGTGTCGCTCCCTAGAAATCATGTACATCCGAGTACAAATCAGTATTTTAAGTTCAACAGGATATTAAACAATATAAACAATGCATTATATTGTTACTCAAGTAAGTGAAGTACATTCATTTATGCAATCATTATTTTACTTGCTTTCCTTTTAAATTCATTTATTAAATATAAAGTGATTAAATGTATTTAATAACATTTTAAATTTGCCATTTCCTTTAAAATATATTTGTTAAACACCAACAATGTACCAGGCATGCTGCTAAGCACTGGGGATATAAAACCATCCTAAAGAGGGGCACCTGGATGGCTCAGTCAGTTAAGCCTCCGATATCCATTCAGGTCATGATCTCAAGGTCTGTGAGTTTGCGCCCTGCACGTGGCACTTTGCTGACAGCTCAGAGCCTGGAGCCTGCTTCAGACTCTGTCTCTCTCTCTCTTTCTCTGCCTCTCCCCCATTTGCACTCTATCTCTGTCTCTGTCTCTGTCTCTGTCTCTCAAAAATAAATAAACATTTAAAAAATAACTTAAAATCATCCTAAATACATTGTAGACTGGTTTCACAATATATCCTGAAATGCAAATGTAAGGAGATAATAATAGGAAAAATATCATTTGTCTGGCTTTTCATCATCCTTGTATCAAGACCTTCATCCGTTCTTCAGGTTTCTCTCCAAGTATTTGTGAAAGATCCAGGGATCTCCTGACCTCCAGGAGCCCATTTTTCTCCTTTTTTTCCTCTGGCTCCCTATGGTATATCAGGTCTTCTAAAAAGTATCTGCATTGACTGACCTTAAAACGTAGCACCAGAGTACTGCTCATGCTTACCCATAGTCCCTTCTACCTTTGCATGCAAGACCTACAGATTTCTTTGCCCATTCATTAGTATGTAGGTATCCTATGAAGGGATGTTGTAATGCATGCTGGCACAGAGGTGCTTGTGCTGATCAAGATTAACCCATTGGAACAATGTTCTTTCCATAGAATTTGTTCCCCTTCTTTATGTTCCCTACTTTATATGGTTTTGCCACATGTTGTCTTGTGGTAGATACTTGTGGTATTTATTATTTAAGTAAACTAGTCTCATATTTATTTTCTCTATACATTACTATTGGCTGACAAGTACATAAAACTAAGCAGTCATATGTATTACATGATAGTATCCTACTAGACAAATAGGTATTTGCCATATATCAATTTTCTTGAAGAAATATTGGGCACTGTGTTAGCAAATTCTTCCTCTGTTTTCCTAGAATTCAAACCACTGATATCTCACCTGAACTCCTTAAACTTTTCATACTTATTATAAAGAGGCAAGAATTACCAGTATCAGTAAGGTTTCCATGCTAGAAGCAGAAGCCACTTGGAGTTATTTTAAACAAGGGGAGTTTTATTTAGCAATTTAAGTGCTTCCAAAAACTTTAGAAAGGCTGATGAAGCAGAGTCTAGGCTGTACCTCTCAGAGGACTCACAAAGCCAGACAGAACTGTTTCCCTAGGGAAATGACCACTTCTGAAGCTGCCCCTGGAGCTCTGGCAGAGGCGTCAGTTTCCACCGCTGCCCTGCAAATGGGCACCAAATACTGCCCCAGAAAAGCCTCCTATTTTCAAGACCTTAAGTGTCAACAACAGGAGTCAGGAGCTACCACGCTTCAGCATTTGCCCACCTACTGATTTCTAAAATATGTCCTGAGTATTTCTAATTGGCTGAGACATGTTCACATAACCAACAATAGCTACGGAGAAGTTTGGAAAAGGTAGAATTTTGCTTTATAAACCTCTCCAAGTGAAAACAGAGTAGATAGGAGTTACAGTTCAGAAATATGTATTAGAGTCCATTCATTCTCTGTCTATAAAGTACTTCCGATCATTAACTGGGGTTGGAGGGGGAGCTCAGAGTAGTAACAACTTAGTAGAAAAGTAACCGCAAAATCTTTGAATCTAAAGGCTTGGTTATAATTTTAGCTCTGACATTTAGAAATATGAGCAAGTCGTTTGCCTTCTCTGAGCCTCAGTTTCCACATTTGATAATAACATCTGGGCCACCTCACAAGATACTTATGAGGATCTCATTAGACACAAATGTGAAAACACTTCATAAACATTATGCACTTAGCAACTGCAAGCAGATATGATCAGTAGGAACAATCAAAGAAAAATTAAATGAGATCATTTCCGCTACTATTTAAGGTTTAATGCTAAATACATTTCTATTCTAGTTTTTGAAAAATGGTGACCCCGTTTTTATATCGTCTGTAGATTACCACATTGTCTGATTTCCCAATCAACTAGGAATTTAATGTAACTGGGAAAATTTAATCAAGCTTAATGTAAATATTTGTGATATCATATTGTAATATCATAGAAAGCTTAGATCCCATAAAAGACATTGTTTTAATAAATAAAAAAATCATATTTGAATTAGTTTATTCTGTCATTTTATATATATTCTTATAGTTTCAAATGCTTCCTTTATTTATATTAGCAAATCTTTTAAGTTTTGTAATTTTTGTGATCTTGTATAGGTATGATGTTTAGTACACTTTTTAGTTGACCAAATCTCTGTGAAGTGGGTTTTAAGAGCTGGACAGTAAAGAATGAAGGTTTCTAGTTCAGCAAGTTTCTTGATAACAGAAAAAGAGTTTCTAGGGAGTTGCTTTTCATTTTGTGTTATCATTTAGATTGAA
Organism: Crocuta crocuta; assembly: GCF_008692635.1. Classification (NCBI taxonomy): domain Eukaryota; kingdom Metazoa; phylum Chordata; class Mammalia; order Carnivora; family Hyaenidae; genus Crocuta; species Crocuta crocuta. The sequence goes on from NW_027527817.1 coordinate 280,323, forward strand.
AAAGTATAAACTCATAATTATCTAGTGTGATTTACTATTTTGATTGAGCTCTGGTTGTCAGTGTGATAAGATGACCTTATGAGCAGTATAACATTGAGCCCTGAGAAATCAATAAATATAATAAAATCCTTTTACTGCCCCTTCCTTCCTACTCACTAAATCAATTGCTTTTTACCTTCTGGTTTTTCATGAAAGTTCTACAATTCATTTAACTACCTGTCAAAATTGAAATGTCTTTTTTTTTTCCCGAGGAGATATAGTTGTTTGATATTTCAATTTTCTTCATGATTTCACTTTTCATCTGTTTCTAGGACATTTGCATACTTGTCTAGTGTTTTAGGCCCCAAATTTGGAATAAAATATTATACAGGGATAGTAAATGAAGACTAACACAGTGATTCGTACAGATTACAGGGATTCATAATTGTTGATTTTGTTATTTTGCAAATCATGGAATGAAACTATTACAAAACCTCCATATGAATCACGAAAGAGTTGCGAGGGTATAACAGATTGATTTTCCTTTCTTGTAAATCAGGAGTGCTTCTCTAAATACCAGTCATATGAGTTCTACTTACCAGATAGAAAGGTTTGAACACACTTGACCTTCTCCGATGAGGAAGTTCATGTGTATCTCAGATCCAATGTATCTATTATTGGCTACCTGATGATACTTGGACACTTTGCAATGATTCAACTGCACAATATGGAACTAAGCCAAGAGAACTAAGGCTTTTTCCAGTACATGTCTCCGAGTGATGTGTCAAATACAGTAGCTGCCTGCCCCTATGGCAGCTTCCAAGTAGTTTTCTTATTGGATATTTCCAACTTTTCCTTGTGTTGAAAGTATAAGCTCCTGGGGAAGTATTTTTCTTCTGCACACACCAAGAAATGAATTTTCCCCAGCACCTTGCAAAAGACTCTAGCTCATTTTGTAGCACTGATTTCATAATTCGGTCTTTCTACAGAGTCATTTCTTGTAACAGATGTTAAAAAACACATAGTCTTGGTGATAGAAAGGTAAATTTGGCTATACAATAAGAGTCATTCCATGAAAGGGAAAATAATGGAAAATGATACAAATTATTTAGCGCCCATCCTCTGAGTTGGGAGTAACATGTAACTGACTGATATTTGATCCAGCCACAGATTGCTTATTATGCCAGGCTGAATTCCTTTCTTATGCTGCGTGCCATATAATGGAAAATCTAAATGGCAATTGTCAACACTTTTGTGTTCTGTTTATTGATTCAATCAACTTTCATATAATGCTATACAGTCATTTATAACCTCATTGATGAGATTCAATCCTATAAGGAGTCTTATAGAGCAGATAAACATTTAAAGGGAGAGATATAAAGAAGACGAAATTAGAAAACTGCACATCTATATCATGTACCTTGCAATGAAATATCATTCTTCAACAATTCTTTCATTTTGTTGTTTTAAATTTATACTTGTTTTACTTTAGACTCAATTGTTTACCCAAGGCAAGCATCTCATAGTAAAGTGTATATTTCATCATAAGTGAATTGAGCTGCTGTAAACTAAAACCAAAGACAGAACCTTAATTTGACTTTTCCTTTACCCCTCAAATCATCACTGTGTTTTATATGACATTTGTCTCCTGGCTTTTAATTGGACCACCAAAAACCAATCTAGTTTGGGAACCCATGTTCCTTTTAAAGTGCACCATCGCAATTCATTTCCTCCCCAATTTTACTTCATCTTAACGTGTTGTCACTAGATCCTTCTACTAGAAACATAGAGCAGAGCATGCCCTTCCATGCTCAAAGAGCTTCATTATCTACACTATTTAAATAGAATTTATTCCAAATCCCTCAGTTAATAGTAAAAGCTCATTACTTTATAGTTCACACTTACCTTTCTGGTTGTCTTCATTACACCACACACACACACACACACACACAGTGCTCTTTCATCTCCATTTTGAGCACTTGCTCAAGTGACACTGTTTTTCTATAGCTATTTAAGGAAAGACCATGTTCTCGTCCTATCTTCCCTCAAAACTTACTGTATTCAAAATTCAGAATGAATCTCACCCACACACCACATGCCAAAGTATTTACTATGTCTATGATAGCATCAGAGTTCTATAAGATTGTGAGTTGCTGGAAGGCAAAAGCTCTATGTTAGTTTTTGTATTTCTTATATTTAGCATAGAATTCAATGTATGCTAAATAATGTTTATGGAAACAATTTTAATGGAATTCAATTGACTACATTCCATGTAATGTTGTTCTTGTTTTCTTTTAGGAACATGGAATCCCTATCAACATGGGCTACGCGGTGGCACCACATCACTCAGGGGTCTACCCGGTTCATATTCAGTTATATGAAGCTTGGAAGAAGGTCTGGGGTATCCAGGTCACCAGCACTGAAGAATATCCACATTTGAAACCTGCACGGTACCGAAAGGGCTTCATTCACAATAACATCATGGTGAGCATATACTGTTGTGTGTATTAAAGGCTCTTAGTATCTCTATGTTGAATAAATACAAGATATTGCTTCAGACTACTCTGACATGGTATCATAAGTTCTTTTTTTTTTTAATCTTTTTATTTATTTCTAGAGGAGAGAGGAGACAGCGTGAGCAGGGGAGGGCCAGAGAGAGAGGGAGTGACAGACTGAAACAGGCTCCAGGCTCTGAGCTGGCAGTCAGCACAGAGCCCAACGCGGGGCTCGAACCCACGAACCGCGAGATCATGACCTAAGTGAAAGTCGGACGCTTAACCGACTAAGCCACCCAGGCGCCCCATAGGTTCTTAACATACCATGGTGGTGACAGGTCATCTGTTAACACATTTGCACGTTATTGTTTTGCGGTGGGTGGTTTTAACAAGTCCTAGAAAAGCTCAAAATACTGAAAATGAGTTTCAAATAAATCATCCATGCAGTTTCTCAACTGAAGTTTTGTCTGGGGACCCTACACTTCTGGGAGTTTCTCCTTGTCTGGTTTTTTGGATGGTCATATTGAAAGTTTTCCAGGCAAAACTTTGGTTCATAAACAAGCAACAACCTCTCAAATTACTACACTATCAACAGACAGAACCAAACAAATAATATCTGAAAGTTATCCACCTAGTTTGCTTTGGCTTTCTGACACTTAAGAGTGTCTTAGGATAATGTTTTATAATTCTTCTTTCTTTTCCTTGCATACTATTAAAATGGAGGTATGTATATATATTTTTTCAGATATGTTGATTCAAAAAATAATAATCTGATACAAGAATGGTGTTATCAGTTACTGTAAATGAGAACAGAATCAAATGAATTTTAGGTGGGAATTTATAAGTATTCATTGGAATGGAAAAATATGGTATTCTTCACTTTGAAATAAGATAGTCCACTTAAATTGCCCATCCCCATTTCTCAGACTTCAGGTTATGTTTTCATTATCAGTTGTCTGGATCATAGCAAGGGTTTACAAACTGTTCTCCCTAGTTTAAATAATTACATTTTTCTGAATCCATTATTCAGATTGCTGTTAGAACTATCTATCTATCCATCTTTCTATCCATCTATCTATCCATCTATCAATCTAATCACTATCTAAAACCAAAAAAAAAAAAAATCAAGCACAAGAACACATGACTAACCACAACTAGTACTGGAAGACCTAGATCCTAGATTTAAAAACCATCAGATTTAAAAATGGAGATACTAATAATGCTAATATTGGTATCAGCATTCATAAAAATCCAGGAAGTATAAAAAGGATTGTTCTTATATAATTCTGAATCACAGTGCAAGTACCGTTTTCCCTTTATTGAGTTACATGTTGACATATTATAAAATAAAAGCATTCATTTTAACTGATATTTCATGTATTCATTTAGTTTGAATTTAATACAAACTATTATAAGCAAAGAATAGATAAAATCCTAGTAACTCTGTTCAATTGGATGCATTTTCCATTAGATTATGAGCAATTTATTATTCAAAATAAACTTTTGGAATAAAATTAGTTTTTGCTTTCTGTGTTGAACATTCAAATTTATAACAGAATTAACCACAGAATGTGCCAGAAGTAGTCATTAAATGATTTGACTACTACTGTGATTAAAATTTAAAATCAGAGTGTAGTAAAAACAAAACATATAAAAGTGGAAGAAGTGATGAAAATGGATTGTTTTCAATCTTAGAACCTGAGTACCATGTAAGATTATATTTCAGAAGCAAGGAGAGTAACGGCCTAATACCATGAAAAATGTAACTTGGAGAATCTCTAGATTTAAATTAAATTAACCCTAAAAACGCTTTTATTTTTTGTCAGTCCTTTAACATAATTCAGCTGGTGGATGAGATTTCTGGAACTTTCTGAAAATGCTTTAGCCTATCTGTCCTATAGCATTGATCAGGCAACTCCCTTAATATTTAATTACACCAACACCAGCTCTTGATTACAGTAATATTTTGGCTTTAGCAACCAAGGAACTCCAATAGAAAATGATAATTTGCAGATTCTGAAGTAATGAGACAGTGGTGGAGCTCTTAATTAAGTCATGTCAGTGTGCTTCTTCTCCTCCCCACCTTTCCTCAGGTCCTGCCTCGACAGACCTGTGGGTTGTTTACCCACACTATTTTCTACAAAGAATATCCAGGAGGACCCCAAGAATTGGATAAAAGTATCAGAGGAGGTGAACTTTTCCTTACAATCCTTCTAAACCCGGTATGTATTCTATTTACGTTTTTCATTATAACATGAGAATTTTCAAATACGTGTTTCTTTTTTTTTCTGTTGCCAACCCTTTCACAAGATTAGGTGGTAAATACTAGCCCTGCTAGAAAGAAATTAGACTACATCTCCAAATTTTCAAATTTGATCTTTAATTTTTATGATCTTCAATCAAGGAAAACAAAGACTTGTTAAGAAGCATATGTTGAATTTAAGAACTCAATGTAATATAACATCTCAATGTTGACTTCTATTCTTGAATTGTAATAAGACATAATAAAATGCAGTTCTCTAGCCCAAATTTAATATTCACAGTATCATCAGTGAACATATATTTTGTCCATAAGTTGAGTTTTCTTCTTGCTCTAGATATCAATAGACACACAATTCAGTCTCTAAAAATGTACACAATGTAAAATTGCTTTGAAAATATGTAGCTAGGAGTACCTGGGCGGCTCAGTAGGTGGAGTGTCCGTCTCTTGATTTTGGCTCAGATCATGATCCCAGGGTTGTGGAATCGAGTTCCTAGTCAGGCTCTGAACTGTGCTTGGAGCCTGCTTGAGATCCTTCCTCCCCCTTGTCCCTCCCTGCTTGTGCTCTCTCTCTAAAATTAAAAAAAATAAAAATTGAAAAATAAAAAATAAAATATGTAGCTAGGTATTATCTCTGCATACCAGCATCATCTGAGGCCTATTTTAAAAATCTCCACTAAGTTTATTTGGAATCAAAGGTAGAACATTTGACCCTTTATTCTTCAATCATGTCCTTTCACCTTTCAAAGTTTTACAATTTTATTTCCTGCTATTTGTGTAAAAGTATATCAAGGTGGGAATATATTATAATTAGATAATGCTGATATAATTTCAGCTTTTTTGTTTTTCTCTCATAAATATTCCATTTCTAGAGTCTTATGAAAGCATCTCTTCTTTTACATCTCAGTACACACAAAAAATATGAAGCAGTGGGTCATACACTATGCCCACCTTGCTTAATAGAAGACATTTTTCATACTCAAAGAAAAAGATTCATGCGTTAAACGAAACTACAGGTCAGTTGTCTGTGGTGAAGGTATGTTTAAAATGAATTATTTAAATAATCATTATATGGTATTATAAAGTCCTGAAGAAATTAAATAAAAACCTGCATTGTGTAAAAATGAAAACTTGTAAATTGAGTTGGAAGAGCAAGGACATGGGGGTTAAAATACCTTATCCAATTATGAATAACCAAAAATAACCTTTTCCCTCAAACAGCATAGTTATTGAAAACAAAACAAAAATTTAAAACGATCTGTTGTGTTGGGGTGGCACTAAACGAGTGAACAGCTTGGAGGTCCTATGATCTTTCACAAGAAACGATTTCTCAGAACTTGCTTGCTCTTCTGTAAAACAAGTTAGTTGAACTAGACAATCTTCAATGTGCCTCAGAGGTATTCCTAATGGACATAAGTCTGAGATATCCCAATGCTTGTGTGTAATTCAAACTCATTGACACTTAAAAGCTATCAGGGTATTTTATAAGTATTGTTTTGGAAATTGAGGTATGCACATGGATGTTAATGAAAACAACTATGGGAAATCCTTCTGTTTACCCTTTTCCAAACTAATTGAAAATTTGATCTCCACAAAGGTAAGGGTCACTTCTTCATACCTTTTTCATATCAGGGCTATACTCTTGACCTGTTCTAATCATTTGCTAAGGGAAGCGGATACATATCAGAGCACTGATAATTGCCTCCCCTAAAATTCTTGCTCCTAGGTCTGATCACTGCTACTGTAAATTACCTGAATGCCTGTCTACTTGTCATTAAAGAGATGGATTTAAACTTTTTTTTTTGTTTTGAATTCAGTACTGAACCCCTCATAAAACATCATCCAGAGACTTATAGTTGGTCTTTTAAATGAAATGGAGGACTATTTGGCATCCAGTATTTCTACCTTTAGCACTTGTGAACTCATCAAACAACACTAACTACTGTAAACCTTGCTTAAAAAGATTGTCATCACCACACAGATGGATTTTAATTGCAGTTGGAATGGAAGAGTAGAAGAGGGATGTTTCAGGACCCTTACTGCATCCATTCACAACTGTGCTTAGTTTATTGTGAAATGGTGACCTCAAAAGAGGATACATGAGTATAGGAGAGAGATCTGTATACACATAGCAGAAAGCAATGCTAGAGATGGTCAAAATGTGAATAATATAGGACATCATAAGGTATGATAATATGAAGCTTGTATCTGGCAAATAGCAGCTGACAAAGATGTGGGATTAAATAACAATGTTGTTCACAACATGAATAGTGTACACCTATAAGCAATCTAACTTGATGCTACTCAGCTCTTTAGGGAGCCAGGTGGTAGCAGCATCTCGTGGAACCCATCAAAATGGTGAAGGTCCAGACCTGTGTAGGCAGAAGCTACAAGATATATTAGTCAGTGTTCTCCAGAGATACAGAACCAGTATGGTGAGTGATAGTAGGGTGATAGAGAGATTTATTATAAAGAATTTGCTCATGTGATTATGTAGGTTGATAAGTCTCAAGATCTGCAGTTGGCAAACTGGAGACCTAAAAGAACCAATGATGCAGTTCCAGTACAAGTCATAAGGACTTACCCTGGGCCTGAGAATCAGAACTGATGGTGTAGTTCCAGTCCAAAGGTTGACAACATCGAGACCCAGGAAGAGCCCGTGTTTCAACCCAAGTCTATAGGCAAGAACACAAACAAACAAACAAACAATGTTCTAGCTCAAAGACCATCAGTCAGGAGCTCCCTTTTACTCACAGGATGATGAGCCTTTTTGTTCTATACAGGTCTTCAACTGATTGGATGAGGTCCATCCACATTAGGGAAAACCATCTGCTTTACTCAGTTGACCAATTCAGTTGTTAATCTCATTCAAAACATCTTCACAGACACACTCAAAATAATATTTGAGCAATTATCTGCATGCTCTGTGGCCCAGTCAAGCTGACACATAAATTAATCATCACACCAAGTGAAAGACTTAATGTGGGAAGCTGACTGGAAGTGAATGAAATAAAATGAGCAACACAGAAAGAGAGGAGAAAGTGATGAATAAAGAAGCTTGGAAATAAGCTTAGAATTCTTTGTGCGTGTGTCCTATTACAAATAGAGAAGCATCTCAGGTGATGGGCTGTGATCAATATTCACACTTATATGGAGAAAAGAAATATTCAGGCTGCTTAATTACAATTCCAGATTAAACGGTTCCAGCAAGTCTGGCAAGGAATGGGCTTACACAAATGGAGTGAGGAAAGAAAAAACAGAGAAAATATCACAATGACACCCATCCTTCCTCTTTGGTCTATTATTTTTCTCCAGCCAGAACTTAATTCTTTGTCAGAGTAAAATTATCTCTTTACTCTTTCGCCAAAACTATGCTGAAGAAAAAAATCTATAAGTTCATTGATGTAAAGGTATGCCATTGATATGAACTTAATATGCTAACTTTAAGAATATTTATGTTCTAACAGAACCAGTTCCCACAAGAAAGGTCTATGACTGCATTATTTTAGGTATCAAAGTCCCTTGTGAATATATGTTTTTAGTAGGAGGCATTCAATATCCATTATCACCGAGAAACCATCATTTCCTCTACTTACTGTTCCAACTAACTCATAATATGGAAAAGTGATTTTGTGAGAACTTATAAGTAGGATAAGTGATCACTAGTATTAATAAACTCTGGAGATTAAAAGTCAATCTAGCTTTAATTTGTTGTTACACTGATGATCTATACTTTCACATAATATAAATGCTATACTTATATACTATGACATCTCTCTTGCATGGTAATTTTCTCTATGGATTAGTAAATTATCTATAGATTTCTGTTTGTCCAATTAGGTTTTTTGTATGTTGACAAATGGATGAATAAGGATATAGACAGCATGACACAAAGCTAGGAGTGAGAGTAAATACTCCAGACAATAAAACCAACATCCAGTTTTTCTTAACATATTAGAATGTTAGACCAAATCTAGCAAGACAGAATTTAACAGGAAGTAATGAAAACCTCCAAAATTATTTTCAAAGAAAATAGTGGTATAATTACAGCATTATATAAGAATAAATATTATATAAGGATAGATTCAATTTGCCAGAATGTTGTATAGGCTGCATCATGACATATTAAGTTCCTTGTCATTGAAGTTATCCTAACAGAACTGTTATAAGAAATGGAATTCATTACTTTTAATATCACATTTGATGCAAAAAGTCTGTGTTTGTATTCTTACTCAGCTAGACACTGGGTATATCTCTTTCATTATAAGACATTAAAATATGTAAAGTGGGTTTAATTTTAAATATTATAAACCAGCATTATAAATTTGGTTATACTCTATGATTTTAAGGCCAGAGGAAAAGAAGAAAGAGTGATTATCAACATGCATACAAATAAAAGAATGAGGTAAAATGGAAAGAAATTCAGGAGTAAATGTATTAGTGGAAATGTATTGAGAAGAAAAAAATAATTTCCATCATCATTATACTGAAAGAAATATTACTGACCGGTTTAACAGAACTATTCTGAATAGATTGGTAGTTTCTGGATTCATTTGTATGTAAACATCCTATGAGGCTAATAAAAGCTGGACAAAGTATATGAGGGAATGTCCTGGAATCTCTCTCTCTAGAGTATTTTAAAATAGAATCAACAACTATATAGGTCTTTCTTATTGCCTTGGGAGTTCATCTGCCTAAAGGAAGGGGACTGGATTAAATAACCTTGAAAAGTTCCACATATTTTTTTCTGGTTTATAACTTCTACAACTCTGCTCTGCAGTCAAAAAGGCACAAACCTTTTTGCAGAAAGAGACCCATAAATACAGAGGACAAATTGGTGTTGCCAGAGGGTACAGAGGGTAGGAGATGGGCAAAGGGTTGAAGGGGAGTGGGAGGGTACAGGCTTCCAGTTATGCAATTAGTAAGTCATGGAGATGAAAGGCACAGCAAAGAGAATATATTCAATGGTATGGTAATAGCATTGTATGGTGACAGATTGTAGCTACACTTGTGGTGAGCTTAGTATAGCATATAGACTTGTTGGGGCACCTGGGTGGCTCAGTCGGTTGACAGTACGAGTCTTGATAATGACTCATGAGGTCGTGGGACGGAGCCCTGTGTCAGTCTCCATGCTAAGCATGGAGCATGCTTAAGATTCTCTCTCTCTCCCTCTCTTTGCCCCTGCCCCCTGCTCATGCTTTCTCTCAAATAAAATAAAATAAAAATAAAATATTTAAAACAAAACAAAAATGTATATAGACTTATTTAATCACTATATATACACCTGGAACTAATGTAACATATTAAAAAAAACTGGTATATCACAAAGGGGTGAGGGGGCACAAACTGTAAGTCAAGGGCAGTTTTGTTCTTTGTGCAACTTAGGGATTTACATTATTTTGTATTGTCCCCTCCAGAACAGATCTGTATCATTTCTGTACTCAAAAGTCTCTGATACTTTTGGTATACATTCTCAACAGTTTTTTAAATTGTGACTCTAGCTGGCATCCTGCCTCTATGCACATTTTAAAATAATGTCATTATTTTCTGGGACACCTGGCTGACTCAGCTGGAAGAAGCATGCAACTCTTGATCTTACGGTCATGAGTTTGACCCCCACGTTGTGTGTAGAGATTACTAAAGAAAAAAAACTTAAAAAAATAAAAATAAGGGCAAATAAGTGGCTCAGTAGGTTAAGCATCTGATTCTTGATTTCGGCTCAGGTCATGATCTCACAGTTCATGAGATCGAGCCCTGCATCTGACTCCATGCTGAGCATGGAGTCTGCTTGGGATTCTCTTTCTGCCCCTCACCTGCTCCTGCTCTCTGTCTTTCTCAAAATAAGCAAATAAACATTTAAAAAATAAAAAAATAAAACAAAATAAAATATGTCATTATTTTCTAATCTACCATAAAACAGAAAATACAAATTGGAATCTATTTTTACATCTTGACTCACATATGAACTCCTGCTACTGCTGTATAACAGTACTGTTGTGTGAATCTTTTGATTCAGGAAACTGCAAAGAACAGGGTTTCTTCATTTCCTTGGATACCAACTTGTTTTGCCCAAATTAATCTAACAATTGAAAATTAAATGATATGAGGGCCATTTGAATGGCATTTCAAAAGAATAGCTAGACATCTGCCCACTTAACATTCAGATAACTTCCTCTTATTTTTCTTGGATTCTATCATGACCTCATCACATATTGATATTTTCCTGCACTGCTCCACACTTGTCAAATACTAACATGTATTTCCCTGGTGCCGAATCCTTCCTGTATTTTCAATATAATCTTTGTTCGGACAGGAAGAAATATAATTTAATCATGTATGAGGTGAAACAGCTTATACCAGGTAACCCACCATCATTCAAGTCAAGACACTAACCTATAAAATATGCAGCAACTGACAATTATAAAGGGAGTCTGGAGTCTTATCAGATGGTGTCACCAGTAACTATAAAAGCTTGAAATGAGTGTGTTCTACCAGATTTAATTTTTTAACTCATTTTAATTTATGTGACACAAAGAACAATATGAAAATAGAATTCTCTAAGTTTCTTAACAGATACACTTAAAGATGTTCAGATTCTAGAATGTCTTAAAATGGCAGGACTGGAGCCAGAAAATCTATGCTTTCCAAAGTCCAAAGCGGTGTCTAGACTTGCTAACCCTTGCCTGTATTTTGGCCAATTGCAGATTCAAGTGAACAAAAAATATGTGCCTGAAAGAGCAGTGTACTTGAAATTGACAGTACAGTATAATGGAACTTCAATGATATACTTCTCCATGTGCTGTCTGCTGAACTTTTGTACACCTAGGCTGCTTAATGAGCTTTCCTTCTTCATGTATATCAATCTCCAAGTTCCTGGAATCTAATAGCAGGTGCAGTGCATTTTGGATTAGTGCTGGCTCTGAAGACAAAGTAGAGAAAAGACAGATGTAAGGCATAGGAAAACGTCAACATGAATAGCCTGAACCAAACTTTAAGTTCCTTAGTGCTGAAATAAAATAGAATCAGATATGTGAAATAATTCACGGAAGCATATTTTATGTGCAGCACAATATAAAATGCAAGAAACATCCCAAGTCTATTTTAGAGCCAATTATCTAATTGATTACTAATATCAAGGCATCCAAGTATTTTTATGATCTTGATTTTGATTTCCTATAAATGCCATGCTTTATAGAGAAGTGTAACAAACAGATAATATTTCCTGTAGAACAAAGCAATGACATATTCCATCAAAATATATTTCTCTACAAAATAATATGTTAATATTTCTAACATGGGGTTGTGGGAGTTTTTTACATGTGTTCCAGCACTGTGTATTTAAAAAATAAATAAATAAATTCACTTCTAACTTCTCTGCTATAGCAAAATCTGCCACTTATCGGGGCAGGGTTTTGAAGCAATTAGTGTTACTGGGAGCTGTGGGGCATAGAGCCTGGAAGAAGAGCCACCAACTGTGAGAAGAATGGACCCCTGCAGAGTATATAGATTGTGAAAATTCTATTTCCACTCACTGAAAGATCTATGGCTACCTCCTTTTTTTTCCTTTATCTGTTTTTTCCCTTAAAGATTTGCAGGACTAACCTTTACAAAAGGACATAAATCAGCACTTCTGAAGTGATTCACACTCACAGCAGGGACTTTGTAAAATCTGGAGTCAGCTAAGATCTGTGGCCTCACTATGTATGATATTATTCTTTCTGTTCACACTAAAATTCAAGATCAGAATGAGTACAAGGATCTGGAGAATGTGAAGAAATTTTGCTCTTTCCTACTTTGGGGGGCAGTGCAGCTTTTGTTTAATTTTCCACAGCAGGATTTACATAGAAATTAGTAGTTGGGAATATAAAGCATGCCATCACAAAACAGAATATTTTTGTCACCTAAACCTGAACTCTCTAAGTTTCACCAAATAAGAGGAAGATTGCTATTATTGTGTAGACATGTTTCTTTCTAATGCAATGGTTGCTACAGATTGTGATGGAACATAATTTATATTCCTATATATTTCTAGACCGTGAACAAATCCATAAAATTGCATTGGTTTTTTTCAATTTTGTTCCCTAGAAAAATAAATGGAAACAGCAATATTTTATCAGGGAGGTCTATTTCATCTAGTGTAACTGGATAATTTAGTTTCCCCAAAGCATGTTATGGAAGGTGATAGAATAGCTCTTTAACATAAATTTTCAACAGCAAAAAAGACAACTTCCTGTTTACGTGGATGTTAGTCAATAGATAACCTTTTTTCCCTCTATTTTGAAGCTTGTAATATATAAGTGTTAGGTGCATAGTGCTCTTGACATTCAGGGATAATCTGGGAGTAAAATCAGTGAATTCATGGTAATAAGAAAAAAAGCCTCTCTGCATCACTGTTTATATGGGTTAGTGGGTTGGTGGGGTATCAGGAAGGTAAGTTGGTTTTGTGAGACTCCACAAAATTAAAATTAAAAATGTGTGCTTTTCTTGGTTTGTGAGTTTTCACTTCATTAATGATTTTATCATCTTTTCCACAAATTATGGAACACTTACATATTTCATATATCTTGTCCTTTTACTTCATATTTATTTATTGGAGTACAGTGAAGTAGAAAGACCATTTGTATCACTTTATTTCTCTTTGTTTATTCCTACTTTATTCGCCTGGCTACTCTGAAGAGTCAGATACTGTGAAAATTAAAATATGAGCTCTTTTCTAAAACATGTTGATATTTTCTTTTTTTTATTTCTGGAGACCCAAATTGTTGAGTTTTAATTTTCCATTAATGGCTATATGCTGATCTAATAAGTAGTATTTAGGCAAATACTTAACTTGCTGGTATCCATTGAGGAAAGGAAAAAGTCATATTTCTTTAAAAAAAATTTAATGTTTATTTTTGAGAGAGAGTAAGAGACAGAGGGTGAGCAGGGTAGGGGGCAGAGAGAGAGAGGGAGACACAGAATCCCAAGCAGGGTCCAGGCTCCAAGCTCTCACCACAGAGCCTGACATGGGGCTAAAATTCATGAACCTCGAGATCATGACCTGAGCCAAGTCAGGCACTTAACTGACTGAACAACCCAGGTGTCCCAAAAGGAAAAAGTCTTATAATTTCTATCCCTACAGTCTTATCAGCAGATAGCCAAAAATGTTCTATCACCAGAGCTAGGTTAAGTTGATATTTATTTGTTAAATTTTCATTTGAGGTTTACCTAATCTTAAACGTAAAAACTATTGTTAAAAATAATTGGAAATCTGATGATTCATTTATCATGTAACAATGAATTGTTACAATGCCATCTATTGCTGAGAGGGCAAACTGCTACTTGTGTCTTAAACCCTTTATTTCTTCATTGATTCGATTTTTTAAGATCATTATGATGAGTTCAGTATAAAATAGTTCTAACGTGTGAATTTTCATGCATGTGCTTAACTCAGTCGAGGAAGGGATAGGAATGCTGTTCAGAGGAGTTGATATTTGAGTGAGCTGAGCAATAATAGGGATTCATCAGACAAATGAGGTAGCTCCGTGAGGTTGTGGAACAGGAGTTTGCAGTTGAGGTTTTCCATTCAGAGAGAAGAGATCAAAAAAGTTAGTGTAAAACCATCATTGCAAGTTTGGGGTTGCAGGAGCACAAGATGAAGGCAAAGTTGTAAGAGCAGGTAAGGGTAAGTAAGATCCTAAAAGTTTTGCATGACATGTGGACAGTTTGAATATTATTATTCTATTGTAGGAAGGGAAGGAATTTAAGCATGGGGGGCGGCAGGATCAAATATAAATTGTTATCTATAATTCTAGCTGACATTACAGGATTTGTCCTATACAGAGGACATTAGTACATACCTCTTCTTGTGCCTGCAGTGCTTTTCTATCGCTAGTATTCTCACTACCATATCGCTATTTATCCCTCAGATTTCACCTCTGCTTTCTCTTCCTCACCTGGGCCCCTCACGACTTTAGGACATGACACACTACTATATATTCACATGGAGCCACATGCACAATACAGCTTACAATGGTATCTTTAAGTTTAATTAGTATTATCTTCCTCCCCTATGCTATATGCACCCTGTGGCAATAAATGTTGGCTCAATAGGTATTTGTTGAATAAATGCATAAATGGAAATGATAGCATCCCAGCTGTATGTGCCTACTCGCATGCTCTTTCACACAAGTTGTTAGAGCTGTGTCAGAAGAAAAGGGAAAGAAAGGGAGAATGGAGAAGTAAAGGAAGCAGAGGGAGGGGAGAAGTGAAGAGAAAAGGAGGGGAAATATGGAAAGAAGAGGAAGAAAGGGAAGAGAAGGAAAGTGAGGGAAGGAGTCAAAGGTGGAAAGAGGAAAATAATGAATAGCCATTTCTTTCTCTTTCATCAAATCAGATGGGCTGCAGGAATGTAACATATCTAGTGACTGAAACTCAACAAATCTTGTTTTATTTTATTTAATTATTTTAAAGAAATAAGAAAGAAAGCCATATAATATTCCAAAAGAAATTCCTATAAGAAAAAAGCCATATAATATTCCTAATGTTTCAGAATTTCTCCACTTTTGAAATGGGGGAAATAATGTTAGTCTCCTTATTGCNTTTTAAAGAAATAAGAAAGAAAGCCATATAATATTCCTATAAGAAATTCCTATAAGAAAAAAGCCATATAATATTCCTAATGTTTCAGAATTTCTCCACTTTTGAAATGGGGGAAATAATGTTAGTCTCCTTATTGCTTGTTGTACACAGATGGTATGAAATGTGGTAAAAAGTAAGTGCCTTGATTTTTCAGAGAGAAAAGGAAATAATTTGGATAGAATTCTTATTTGAAAAAGTAGAAGTATATGTCATTTTTATTATCAAATGATACTTGAGGTGTGTTAGCTTCCCATAAACTTTGGGTTTATTTACTGTTTGAATTTTGGCTGATTGTTTCTCCCTGCTGGAACACATAAATCATGGGATAAAGACATTCTCTTTTACAAAGGCTTTTAGTTCATTATACGTTTTGCTTCTGAAAATGTTCTTGGTTGTGTTATTTTATTGCGCTTTCTGAGTTATTTTTAAATGATAAAATTTCTAACATTATTCTTTATTCCTGTGAAACAAATTGAGTCATCAAATGCAGCCAGTCAAGACCTGCTTGGCCAGTCAAGACTGCTTTGTAAATTTGGTTTTGGTGTCTACAGAAGTAGCTCAGATGTTTTTATCAAAAATTTTTGTTTTTGTGGTCAGTGTTGCTGATCTTAAGGTCTTTTATTATTATTATTATTAACAATAGAGAGGTTTGCTGGAAACACCAGGTCCATACTTTGTGTGGACCTGTTATAGTGAACACTAACCTTTGTGGAAGTTTTGTTCAAATGAGTAATAAATAGATTTATAGCAATCTCTGTGTTTAGCACACAAAAATTAATTGTATAAAAAATGGAAGACCTTCCCAGTCTTTACATAATTGTAGGTATTTAGATGAATGTGTTGAACTCAATAGAAATAAGAAATCCCAACCCCACAAACTAAATAGAAAACTCTAGGCTGGATTTCATTACTTATCACAAAGGGAAAGGATACTCTTCCTGTCTACAATCATTGATCCCATAGATCTGTCTCCATTGAACTTCACACCTAACAGAACAGTCAGCATTCAATTACCTCTGTGAAAACATTAACTAAAACTAGAGAAGGAGCCAAGAGATTTAGAAGTAAAGGAAAGGTCGTGTTCATGTAAACGGCAAGTTCACAACTGCCAACATCCTTTAGAACTATATGAAAATTACTAGCTTAAACAATGTAAAAGATTCCAGGCGTGAAGTGTTTCCTGATTTATAATTGTCACTTTTAACACAGTTTAAGGTATCCAATAATGGCATTCAAGGTATAAAGTGTAAGTAGCAGAATTTTGCTCCTTCTTGAAGCTGTTATTAAATCCACTTAAATTCTCTTTCACACACAGGTACACATTCAAATCAAATGTGAATAAAAGATGTGACTTGAAAATTGCCATCCTCCTGAAATTTCTTTTCAGAAGTCCATTCTGTAGTTCACTTAAACAACTTGCTCAAGCAATCAAATCTATATAGGCAGAGCTTTCTACATGGGCTGAGATGTTATGCTCATAAACACAGAGTTTAGGAATTATGAGCTATTTAGAGAAATAAAAAAGAAACTTAAACATATCACATTGCCCAAACTGGAAGCAGCTTTTATCCTATTTTTTGCCAAATGCATCTTTTAAAAAGTATGTGCTATAGCATATAATGACTATTGAATCTTTAGTGATTTAGATTTTGCAAAAGCAGCCCATCTGTGAGCAAGCACAGCCGTAGTGACTTACAGGGCAAGAAGTCACTGCTGAATTCTTATGGTTTGGAAATGACTTTCTAGTGAGCAAGCAAACTCCCAGTCACATCAGGACACATTCCTTTGACAAGATGTGCCCATAGTAGGTCCTATTCCTGTTGAATGAATAAATCCATTGGTAAGTACTGTCAACTCTACTTCCAAAATATATCCCAACTATCCCAACTAGTCCTCTCTTCCTTTCCATTTCCACAGTGAGCCTACAAGACATTGGCTGCATTCTCTGTCTCTGCTACCATTCTGGCCACACAGAATCCATTATTCCTAGAGCAGTTAGAATGATATTGTTAAATGCAAAGGAAACCATGTCACAGCCATTCTTAAAGCCTTCCAATGGCATCTCATTTAATCTTAGAATAAAATTCAAACTCTTCTGGGCCATTACCTGGTCATCTCCTCTGTACTGATCACATTTCATTCTGTCCTTCACCTACTAGACTCCAAGCACACCAGCCTTATTTCTGGACTGTCTAAAAATGCCAAGACTCTCTCAGAACTTTTGTGCCTCTGGCACTTTGCTTTGAATATGCTGCTTCTACAAATTTGTAAGCCTAATTTCCCCTGCCTTTCATGTCTCACGTTAAAAGTCACTTCCTCAGAAAGTGGCTGCCTGCTTTTTACCCAGTAACCGTCAATTACTTATCTGTCTTATTTTTTCATGACATCTAATACTCGCTGATGCCATCCTGTTGATTTATATGTTCACCATGTGTCTCCTTCCCCTGATTCCATGTCCTGTCCTTATGCCACCCAAGATCCCCTCCACATTAGCTCCATGAGTCCAGCAATATTTATGTTGGGGGAGAGGTGCAGGGAGGATAAGAGTTAAACCATTTGATTGTTAACCACTGTATATTCTAGGATAGATGGTTTTTTGAGTTTTAGAAATTACTTTAGTCAAATATTTAAAATGTTAATGTGCACCTGAGAACAATTCTGTATATTTGATCACTGTTTGTTTCTTTAAGCACACACAGACAACTTTGTAATTTTTATGGGAAACAACATATACATGAAGTGTTTTATAATGTTTAGCAAATTTGACTTAAAGTAATATTTTATTTTATCTTACCAAACTGGTTACATTAATGTTTGCCTGAAATTAGAAAAAACATACCTAGCAATAATTTCCTAAGAAGCACAAATCTAAATCTGAGATATGAGGGTAAAATCTGTAAAATTCCTGTGATATCCAAGCCGTCTTCAATACCCACTCAGGATATGACACCCATTATTTTTTTTTTAAATGTTTTATTTATTTCTAGGAGAGAGAGAGAAAGAGACAGCGTGAGCAGGGGAGGGTCAGAGAGAGAGGGAGTCACAGACTGAAACAGGCTCCAGGCTCTGAGCTGGCAGTCAGCACAGAGCCCGACGCGGGGCTCGAACCCACGAACCGCGAGATCATGACCTAAGTGAAAGTCGGACGCTCAACCGACTAAGCCACCCAGGCGCCCCGACACCCATTATTTTTAATATGAACAAGTGTTCTATTTTAATAGAACAAAGCTTTTTGTTCTATTCATAAAAAATAGCTAGTACTTTTTCACTGTTTGCTGTATTTAATATTCTAAATAATTTACATGTACTTTCTTTTAAAGTTTATTTATTTATTTTGAGAGAGAAAGAGAGAGAGAGGAGAGACAGAGGATCCCAAGCAGCCTCCATGCTGTCAGCACAGAGCCAGATGGGGGGCTGAAATTCATGAACCATAAGATCATAAGCAGAAATCAAAAGAGTTGGAAGCTTAACTGACTGAGCCATCCAGGTGCCCCTGATTTAAATGTATTAACTCATTTAATATTCCCAACAACTATATGATGTGGATGCTAATATTATCTCGATTTTCTAGGTAAGGAAACTATCTCAAAAAAGTAGACTAATCTAGTCTCATGCAGCTGGAGAGTTGCAGAACTGCAGGTGTAACTCAGGAAGTCAGGTTCTAAAGCCCTCACTCTTTTCACAGTACATTTTGTTGTCTCTCTTAGTCAGAGGACTGTCAAAATAGTAATATAACTTGGGAAAAATCTATTCCTTTGAGGGAAAGTGATCTTAGTAGCAATAACTGTATTCCGTTAACTTCCAGGGTTGAATACATTTATGTAATTGCAGAGATATATGTACCTTTCAGAGTCCCATGCTCATATCAAAGCTGCAGGCTCCTTGATTCATTCAATAAGCACTTATTAGGGGCACCTGGATGGCTCAGTCAGCTGAGTGTCTGACTTTGGCTCAGCTCATGGTCTCACCGCTCATGAGTTCGAGCCCCACGTCAGGCTCTGTGCTGACAGCTCAGAGCCTAAAGCTTCCTTTGGATTCTGTGTCTCCCTCTCTCTCCACCTCTCCCCAGCTCATACTCTTATCTCTCTCTCTCTCTCTCTCAAAAATAAACAATATTTTTTTAAGTGAGCAGAAATAAGCACCTATTAAATACTGTTAGTGTGTGAGAAAAATAAGAAAACAATGGTGTAGTCTATACAGACTGGTGAAAGGAATAAACATACACAGAAAATTTGGATCAAGTTTGATGAGTGCTATTTTTTAAAAGGAATGGAAATACAAAGGGAGGCTGCCAGGATCTGAAAGAATCAGAAAAGTCCACAAGGACAATGTGACTTTCAAGCTGGACAGAGGATGTAAAATTTTGACTGTCAGTGAAGGAGGAGGTGTTCCATGTTGCCAGGAAGCTAATGAGCTCATGTGCTTAGGGCATATATGGAAAGAATAGAGACAGGGATATGAGTGACAGGAGCAAAGGAGCTGGAAGAGGCCTTGGGGTTACACTGTATAGATTTTTATGGATCATGTATAGGAACATTCTAGTGGGTGAGTGATGTATACTCGGGTTCATTTTTTTTCTATTATTTTTTAAGTTTATTTATTGGGGGGGCACAGAGAGAAATGGAGAGTGAGAGAATCCCAAGCAGGTTCTGCCCTGTCAGCTCAGAGCCTGACATGAGGCTCAATCCCATATACTGTGAGATCATGACCTGAGCCAAGATCGAGAATTGGACACTTAACTAACTGAGCCACCCAGGTGCCCATATTCAGGTTTAGAAAGAAAGTGAATATTCTTTCTTCATATTCAAGCTATTCCATCAAAATAGTGATCCCCCTTGAGAAAGGATACTTTTTCTTTCCTCATACCATGAGTGGTTCGGTTCCTTTCTAGAACCTTCAAAAACTCTCCTCATCTCAATAATAAATAGATCCTGTTAGTCCATTCCTCACAAATGGGGTGCTGGTATGTGTTATGCTTTCTTCCAGGCTGTCTTTGCAATCTCAGGACTTCTGAAGATCAAACTTTTTAAAGTAATTTTAATACCGTGTAACAGTGGAAACATTGCAACTTTGAATCCATAGTCTTTGTGGGGTTTTCCTATGTTTTCCTTTCCTTTTTCTCTTTCTTTCCTTCCCTCTTTTTCTTTCCTTCCCTCTTTTTCTTTCCTTCCTTCCTTTCTCCCTTCCTCCCATCCCCCCTTCTTGTCCTTCCCTTCCTCCTCCTCCTTCCTCCCACTTGCCCCCTTTTCTTCTCTTTCCCCTTCCCTCCCCTCAACCCCTCCTATGCCTTCTCTTGTTCTTTTTAATGAGCAACTCATCTCATTATTTCTAGAATCATTATATTACTAGACCACAAACGCATGTTAGTAAGATTACTATCCACTGACTTTTAATGCCATCATAATGATAAAAATAATAGATTTCAGTTAACAACCAATGAAGTAGATTTTATTTTTTAAAATTGTTTATTTATTTTTGAGAGAGAGAAAGACAGTGAGTGAATGAGTGAGTGGGGGAAGGCAGAGAGGAAGGAAGACACGGAATCTAAAGACAGGCTCCTGGCTCTGAGCCTGACATGGGGCTCAAACCCATGAAAACATGAGATCATCACCTGAGTGAAAGTCAGATGCTTAACCAACTGAGCCATGCAGGTGCCCCTGAAGTAGATTTTAAAACAAACTTGTATTTAGAAAAAACACAGAGGCTTTATTTTACTCCATTTACTGACTTTCGTGAAGCGTTTTCTCTATTTAAAAAAAAAAGTCAGTTTTTAAGACTTTGTTCTTATCCAAGAAAAACAACTTTTTATCTTATAATTCAATCATGAAAAGGAAGACTGTAATTCTTTGCATATTTTGACTGTTAACAAGGAGATGGTTATAAAACAAGAATGAGTTTAATATCTAGTATATTTATCTTAACTTCTATTTCACCTTATTAACCTCATTGTATCCTACCTGGTGTCAGTGAGAAGAAAATAGTGAGCCATGAAGAAATAAAACGAAATTCAAGTACAATTGATTCACTGACTCCATTATGGCATTGGTCAGTCTTTTGAGGTTCCCTCTTGAGATCTGACAGCTTTGTGATTTTGTTTTTAGCAGGCTGGGCAGAGAGGTTACAGAGAAAAAGTCTATTTGTGATTGCTAAACAACCCCTAAGAATAGGAATAGGGTGAGGTTAGTAAGAAAATTTGCCTTTAGGGATCCTCTTACCAATTATCTGGAGGACTTTGCTTTCAGTATTCATACCTAGCACCTTTGCTAAGCAATATGTTATTCAATTTTTTTTCATTTTAAAAAATTCATTAGGGTGGTGCCAGTTTAATATTTTAAGAGAAAATAAAAATCAGATCAACATCTGTAGTAAAAGAGGAATTATAAGAGCAGACATAAAAAATGTCTCTATCTTTACCTGCCACTATCTTGTGTCCAAGTAACCTATTCTCTGTTCTATGTCTGGCAATGCCAGGAGTGAAAAAGAAGCTAATGAAACATTAAAGGGAAACAAGAAGTTGCTCTTGCTTTTCAAAAGACAGTGATTAAAAGCATGGACTGGAAATTCAAGTACTCCCAATCTCAATTTCCTGCTGCCTCAGCTTTAACATAAGCAAATTGCAAAACTTGAATTTAGATTAGTGCCATGACTGTTGAAGTTTCAAGTAAATCTAGTAAAAAAAGGTACTAATTCTGAAAGGATTATTGTTACCTTATTAAAAGTAAGTGCTCCCCATAGTTTACACACAGTCACTAACTTGTATTTAAAGTATTTAAAAACTATTAAAGTATGTTTATTATTTCTCTCCTATGGGTGGTGAAAGGAAATTCCTTCCAATGCAGTGTAATCTAACATTTTTAGACATACATCATATCAATAAAAATGATTTTGAGCAGGTATCCACAAATTATTCATATTTATGGATAAATTAAATTCATTCCTACTATGCATTGCATTACTAACCACATATATTACATTGAGGTACAAAATAAATACAAATGAAATCATAATGTTTTATATAGAGATGAATTTCTGAAACTTGCTGGGCTTCTTGCATTCTGGAAACCATTGTGGCAGTAATTTGAAAAGCTAATTAAAGACAGAAAGTATTATAAATATGACAAAGAAATTTTACATGTTATATTTTATATTTTGTATATTCTTCATAAATCTCTTTAGTATCAGGAACAAATATTGCAATGCCTTGTAGACCATGGAAAGATATTTTACTCTTTATATTTCTATAAGTATGTTTTTATACTTTTGTAAGGATTTTATTTGTATAGGTGTAATGTAAGCCATTGGAAGGATTTGAATAGGGATCTGATATAATTAGATTATGTTTTGAGAGAAATAATCTGGCTGCAGAATGGAGAAGAGTCTGAAGTCAGCCAGTGTGGAGCAAAGATACCAATTAAGAAGACATTTTAAGGCAGAAATCAATGCTTGGACTCAGCGGTACTAGTGGAGATAGTGAGACATAGCTGACTATGAGATATATTTTAAATTGATGATTGAGGCACATGCACCCCAACGTTCATAGCAGCACTCTCAACAACAGCCAAATCATGGAAAGAGCTTAAATGTCCATCAACTGATGAATGTTATCGAGAAGATGTGGTTTATATATACAATGGAATACTACATGGCAATGGGAAAGAATGAAATCTGACCATTTTTAGCAACGTGAATGGAACTGGAGGGTGTTATGCTAAATGAAATAAGTCAGGCAGAGAAAGACAGATACCATATGTTTTCACTCATATGTGGAACAGGAAAAACTTAACAGAAGACCATAAGGGAGGGGAAGGGGAAAAAACATAGTTAAGGAGAGGGAGGGAGACTACAAGAGATTTAAGAGACCACTCTTAAATATTGAGAACAAATTGAGGGCTGATGGGGCATGAGGGAGAGGGGAAGGGGGGTGATGGGCATGGAGGAGGGCATTTGTTGGGATGAGCACTGGGTGTTACATGGAAACCAACTTGACAATAAACTATATTTTAAAACGGATGATGGATTTGATGTGATGTGGAAGAAAGAAGAGTCAATGATGAGCCAAATGGTTTAGCTTAAAGAAGCAGATGGGTAAAAGCACATTTACTATTATGAAGAATATTGAGAAAGGAGGCAATATAAGGAAGGGGCTATGCAGAGTATATTTATTGATAAGGTGATTTTGAGATATACATTAGGCATCTATACTTTAGTCATTTGGCTACATGAGTCTGCAGTTCAGAAGATTTATAATAGTGAAGTATATTAGCATCAAGAGTTCATTTAAAGTTATGGGAATGAATGAGCAAAATAATAGATTAAACAACATGCAAAATTTCTTTCTCATATATAGAAATATTATCCTAGACACTGCTATTTTTTATTAGTAACTGCAAGGAAAATCTTCTCATTTTCTCTAGGACAAAGAACAAGCCACTACATACACGCACATGACCCCCTCCCTTGAATCAGTGTCATAATATTGAAATATGATAATGTTTTAGGGCCTCTTTTTTCTCTAATAGAAATATTCATTTCCTGAAATGGCAATTCTGAGAAATTAAGGACATGGATGATTGAGACGAGTTTTACATTTTTGCTCACATACTACAGTTTATGCCTCATTGGATACCTTTAATTTTCCCTCTATTCCTTTACCAAGTTTTTGAGTGGGTCTGAAGAGAACATGTTTTGATATATTTAAGGCATCCTGAGACAGAATCTTTACCAGTGATCATATCTCTTCCATGTCCACAAGGTCTCATAGTATCTTTTTCCAGCTCCTCTTTCTTGCTCCCTTGCCATTTTGGACGATAAAGAACCAGCTCATAAATGTTTAACAGACAAGATAAGCTAATAAATACAGTTCTAAATATCATCCTCTTACAATAGTCAAAGAATTATCTGTCCTAGAATAATTTCTTATGCCAACCAAGATAGCTCTCCATAAAGCCAAACTGTTTAAGTCAAAATTAAAAATAAAATCTACATTTCAAATGAGATATTAGCAGCTCTTCTGGCATTTTAATGACACATCTTGCTACTCATCTCAATAACCTTTTAATTTCATAGTAATGCATAAAATTGTCTTTACTAATGAAGAAGGATTTGCTCAAGTAAAATGGTGGTATCTTAAATCATACATTCTTGAATGGCCTTTGAAAATTTAGATTTCTTTTAAGTCTTAGTGATTGAAAAATTTTCAGCCTTTAACCCTGGTGCCATGTCAGCCCTGATGTAATGATTTATCACAACTTTTCCATCCTTACTATACGTTTTTCATAATCATCATAATGATTCAAAGTAAACATTATTTCCTATATTATTATCATTGTTGTTTTATTTTTATTGAAGGATATCACTAAATAGGAGGGGATAATTTTCTGATTAAATGAATTTTTAAAATAATAATAAATATATAAATATTCATTAATTTTGAATCAAATCAGCATACTATTTTCATTAGGATATTGGTGAATTTAAAAAAAGGATACTGGTGGATGGCATGATATTGAGGTGATAGAAGAATTGGTCCATTCTAAGCTCTATAGTTTGTAACATAATTTTCATAAAATTTTCCTTTATATATACATTTATACCTAATAATAACTTTTCATGTTAATTAAACAACTTTTAAAACATATTATTTAAGCCTACTTTCTCTAGTATAATTGTGAAAATAGAAAATAATGTTAAATCAAAATTGCTTCAGAATAGTAAAATTGTAGACTTCAAGCATTAATTTTTTTCTAAGAAAAGAAATTTGAAAGGTTACTCTTTGTGTGTGTGTGTGTGTATTAACATGTTTCTGGACTTTACTCTATTTTTCTGAGTCTAGTTATAGTAAGGAGAAAACTTTAACCTTGGATAACAAAAACTTACTTTCTAAATCCAAATTTAATTCATAATTGAAATTGTACCAGTGTCCTGCAGCTGTTATCCAGCAAAATGACTTTGTATGTCATATTGTGCAAAATGGAAGGCTCAAACATTTTATATTTAACAAAGTCTACATAATTAAAAAGTAGGTTAGCATAATTTTTTATTGCCCCAGAAAGGAGAAACGCTCACAAGAATTTAATTGAACTGAGTTGATATAAAACGTTTTTAAAATATGGATTTTTCCTAATAACAAAGGCAATAAATGCATGCTTACTTAGGACACTGTGAAAAATAAAGAAAAATAAAACAAGACAAAACTCACCTACCTCTTTCCACAATTAACATTTTAAAGTACTGGAAAGTCACTTTTAAATATGAATAACCATAGAATATAGTTTATATCTTGTCTTTTTACCTTAGTATTATAGCATGAGGATTTTTTCCTAACATTATCATATTTAAAATTACACTATGAATGTTATACTATACACTAAACTATGACTTTGGCATTATTCACTTGATCATTCTCCTGTTTCTGTACATTTCTTACTAGTATTTCTCCTTTAATTCACCTTCTATAGATCTGCCAGAGATATATCTGATGTCAAACACAATTCTTTTCATACCATTCCTTCAATCTCTTAAATGATTCTCCTTCAAGTCCAAACCTCTTAGCATAGATGCACATCTCTTCTCCATGTGAATCTAGTCAGCATTGGTCTCACACCATTGCAAGGATAACAACACCCAGCAATGTGGGTGTTAGATGCTTCCCAAGAGCCCTTTTTACTCATGTCTGTAAGAGAGGGCCTATCTTCTTCTCATTCTCTTGTTTACTTTCTTTACCTGTTTCTTTCTGTTCCTTACTTGGTTTAGATACAACATCCTCTTTGAAGGCTTCCTGATGACCCCCACATCAGTTTAAGTTAGGTGCTTCTCCTCTAAGCTCCCATCCTAGCTTGTATAAACTTCTAATTTAGCACCTGTCATCACCTTTGTCTGTTTAGATGATGAGTAGCTTCTGGACCGTTTACATATGAAATCCTTTTTGCTTTACCAATGCAACTTAGTGCTCATAAATAAGCCTGTTAGTTAAAATAAATTAAAATTATTTTCTGAGAACTTTCCTATATACTAGACATTGGTAATCTGGTCCTTTGTGTGTATTAACTTCATGTCACCTTCAAAACAGCCCTTTGAGAGAAGTGCTTTTATTTACCTTTTTTTTTTTTCAAATAGATGAAGAAATTGAGACATAAGCAAGGTTATAGTATAACTATAGTAAGGTTAAGTAATGTGCTTAAACTTAGACATTTAGTAAATATCAGAACCAGGTTACGAGAGCAGCCCTCATAGAAAAGACCTTATACTCTTACTCTGAGCCAGATGTGCCTTCTAAGACTACAGTGAATCCTAGGACAAGCCTAAGATTTGACTCTTGAGCAAAGCAATCAATTAAAACAGAAAAGACACTGTGCAGTAGCTTTTTATCTTGAAGTCCCAATAGTTCGTTTTTGCTTTCGTTTCCCTTGCCTCTTGGAGACATGTCTAGTAAGAAGTTGCTACAGGTGATGTTAAAGAGGTTGCTGCCTGTATTCTCCTCTAGAGTTTTGATGGTTTCCTGTCTCACATTTCGGTTTTTCATCTATTTTGAATTTATTTTTGTGTATGGCATAGCAATTAACAAAACTAAAAGGTAACCTATGGAGTGAGAAAAGATATTCTCAAATTACATATCTGATAAAGGGTTAGTATCCAAAATCTATAAAGCACTTATGAAACTAAACACACAAAAGACAAATAATCCAGCCAAGTGGGCAGAATATATGAATGAACATTTTTCCAAAAGAGACATCCAGGTGGCTAACAGGCACATGAAAAGATGTTCAGCATCGCTCATCATCAGCGAAATACAAATCAAAACTACAATGAGATACCACCTCACACCTGTCCAAATGACTAAAAAGCAAAACAAAACAAAACAAAAAATAAACAGAAAACAACAGATGTTGGCAAGGATGTGGAGGAAGGGGAACCCTGTTACACCGTTGGTGGAAATAGAACTACCTCACAATGCAGCAATTGGATTCTTAAGTATTTACCCAAAAGATAGAAAAATACTGATTCAAAGGGGCAAGTGCACCCCGATGTTGGTAGCAGCATTATCAGTAACAGCCAAATGATAGAAAGAGCCCAAATGTCCATCAACTGATGAATGGATAAAGATCTGCGAAATAAAAATATTTGGAATATAGTCCTATATATTATGATCACTTGATTACAACTGAGCCAATAGTTCTCTCTCTCTCTCTCTCTCTCTCCATCCGTCTCACTGTGGGACTGTGGGTGATCTTCTCCCATGCTCAGATGCTCAGTCTTAGACTGCAGTGTTTGGCAGAAATCAGTGATTTTTTAGAACATTGGACGGTGCCCACACCTGGCGTTAGTGTATTTTTTGTCACTTCAAAGCACCTATGGACAGTCCTTTGCTTTTCCACACAAAAGTAGGCTTAGGAATGCTTTGCTTCATTCTAGGTCAGCCTGCCTGCAGATATAGACACTTTCCTCTGCTGCCTTATTGCCAGTTACATTCAATACAGTGTATGACAAGAGTTTATTAATACCATACTGGAGGCAGCATCCATGCAAGTGCATACAATGCCCCCCCCCCTGCAGAAAAAGATTCCATTAGCCAATAGAGAGCAGTGATTCGTAGTGACGGGAAAAGTCATCCTACAGAATAACCCTCCTGTCTCTTGTCTCCCTCACACCAGCCATGAAGGTTTTCAAAGGTAAGTGCAGGTTAATTTGTTTATTTTACTTTATGTCTTGTAGTTTCTTCATTTTATTATTATATTAAAATATTGTGATCATTTTTATATGAACATTTTTGGGGTCTAGAATGAACCATGAGTTTCCGTTATTTCTTATGGGGAAATTTGCGTTGATATACAGTATTTTGGATTACAAACATGTTTCTGGAACTAATTATGATTGCAAATCAAGATATGTAATGGAATATTACTCATCCATCAAAAATAATGAAATCTTGGGGTACCTGGGTGGCTCAGTTGGTTAAGCATCTGACTTCAGCTCAGGTCATGATCTCAAGGTTTGTGGGTTTGAGCCCTACATTGGGCTCCGTGCTGACAGCTCAGAGCCTGGAGCCTGCTTCAGATTCTGTGTCTCCCTTTCTCTCTGCCTCTCCCCTGTTCGCACTTTGTCTCTGTCTCTCGACAATAAATACATGTTTAAATTCTTTTTAAAAAAATAATAATGGAATCTTGTCATCTGCAATGGCCTGGGTGGAACTAGACTGTATTATGCTAAGAAAAATAAGTCAGTCAGAGAAAGGGAAATATTATATGATTTCACTCATATGAGGAATTTAAGAAACAAAACAGGTGAACATAGGGGAAAGAAGAAAAAAGAGAAAGGGAAACAAACCATAAAAGACTACAGAGAAGTATAGAGAACAAACTGAGAGTTGCTGGAAGAGAGGTGGGTGGTAGATGGGCTAAATGGGAGATGGGTGTTATGGAGGACACTTGTGATGAACACTGGGTGTTACACGTAAGTGATGAATCACTAAATTCTGTTCCTGAAACCAATATGACACTATATACTAACTAGAATTTATTTATTTCTTTATTTTTAATATTTGTGATGTTTATTTGATTACTGTGAGAGAGGGAAAGCACAAGCAGGGGTGGGGCAGAGAGAGAAGAAAGAGAATTCCAAGCAGGCTCTACACTGTCAGTGAAAAGTCTGACATGGGCCTCAATTTCACAAACCATGAGATCATGACCTGAACTGAAATCAAGAGCCAGACACTCAACCACATGAATCACTCAGGCACCTCTTAGCTAACTAGAATTTAAATTAAAACTTGAAATAAAACAAAATAAAGCAGTGTGGGCACACATTCAATGCCTTCACTTTATTTCCCAGTTTCAAAAAAAAAAAAATACAGAGTAAGCAAGGGTAAATAAGTTCCCAATATATCTTAGTTAGGATCTTATTAGAGAAAATTAGTTCTCCTTTTCCTCATTCTAATGTAGTTTCAGATTAGATTAAGTAGACTTAGTACTTCTTTTCTATAAAATTCAGACAGAGTTGCAAAGAAAATAGAATCATGAATCCCTAAAACTCATAGTTATTACTTTTATTTATTGAAAGCCAAAATTTTATAAAATATGCAAAGACTTCAGTCTTGATAAACAGGCTTAATTGTGAAAAATAAATACACCACAGCCCCTTCAGAAGGCTAGTGTCCTAATACATTCAAATCCAAGTTGATTGGAAGTTTGCCTCTAGCCCAGACAAAATCCAGATAAATAGATTGATGGATAGATGTAGATAGATGATAGATAGATGATAGATAGATAGATGATAGATAGATAGATAGATAGATAGATAGATAGATATCTCCTCCACATTTAAGGTCAAAGTCTAAAATAAAATAAATAATTTTGTCGTGCTTCAATAAAATATGTGGGGGAAATGTAACAATTAAGTATTTTACAGGGGCACCTAGGTGGTTTAGTCAGTTAAGCAACCGATTTGATTTTGTCTCACTTCATGATCTCATGTTCATGGGACTGGGCTCTGGGTTGTGCATGGAACCTGCTTGAGAGTCTCTCTCTCCTTGTCCCTCTGCCCCTCCCCTGCCTGCACGCACTCTCTCTCTCTTTCTCTAAACAAAACAAAACAAAAACAATTAGGTATTTTATATATCTGTGCCTTTATTGGTATGGGAAATTTTAACTATAGGGCAGAATGAGTTAATCACATCTATTTGTTTACAATATGTAAGTTCAGAGATCACATTTATAGTGAAAAGTATTTTACTAAAGAATGCTTATCTGTAGAATAATCTCCTCCAAACATCTTCTTTTATAACAAGAATTGCTGCTAGAGGTGATAACATGATAGAAAAATTATAGTACAAATGTACAAGTCAAAGAGACTTATCATCCAACTCCAGATATATGATTAAATCTGCTTCTTCCTAACTAAAGCTTCTCTGCACAATTTTTCTTCCTAAATATGATTTTGTGAGTCTATCTTTCTTTTCAATCCTTCTCCTTCATTTTCCTTCTTAATATAGTTCCTAAATGAAGCCAAAATATCAGGGTCTACTGAGAATAATACTTTTCAGCTTCATATTTTATAGTTAAATATGTTATGACTCCTAAAAAAATTGATCCCAAAGTTCATAATTTTTCTTTTTCTTATTTCTTCTGTTCGAAAGCTGCCTTTTCACCATCTCCTCGTTAATGTAAACTGATAGTGGTCCTTGTTTGAAAGCACTTCATCAGAATTAGCCTCAAGTGAGTCAGCTGATGGAAGAAATAGTAATAAATGAACATGTGTCAGTGAGAGGGCTGTTGAGCAAAAAAAAATCAGTTACCTTCCAGCACAGACCACAGGATAATTTATTAAAGTGTCAAAAGCAAACCTTTAAGGTAAAAAATAGTTGATACAAAATTCTCTGATTACCCAAAATGAATCTTTAATGTGAGTAAATGGAAATGAACAAAATTGCAAAGTGCTGTTCACCATTCAAAATTAATTGAAAAGTGGTTGACTTGAAAATATGATAGTCTCTAATGAACTGACCAAATAGTGAATAAAATGAATTCTAAGGTTTTTTATACACAGTAGAGCTCCAAAATGAGTGTTAATTATAATTTCCAAGCACTTTGAATCATAAAAGTTGTCTTTAAAAAAATGCATGAAGTTAGCTAGATAAAGTAAAACAAAGAGAAAATCATGGAAACCGCATCATATTATATCTCGATTTCACTAGTTCTTTGCCGTTTTTTACAATGTAAATGCTAAAAGAGCGTCCTTAATCTAGGCAAAGTCAAATAAAACATTTTATCTACACTTATAAGGACATTCTGATTAAAAAGTCAGATTAGGTTTCCTTGTGAGTAGCTGATAAGTTGATAAGAAATCCCTATTAACACATTATGGGAGATTCAATTTATGTGTGCTACACAATGCCTTTTCAAAGGAGCTAAATATTATCTGTATAATTCTATTCAGGATGAATAGTCTACTTTATTAGCTTTATTATCACAAATTAACAGTGAAGTTGTCCAGGGATGCATAATGTAGGAATTTTATAGGGTAATATATTAATCAGATTGAGGCTATCCATGTACCACAGACTATTTGTAAGGGGGGGAAGGGGAAAGAAAGAAATAATATCTATCATGTAACTATATTTTGAGCAATGCAGATGAAAAAGGAAACTGACTTCAAACAAATTATTATAAACTGTTTTCATTGTTTGTTTACTTGTTTTCTATCTTAAGCTTGGTTTGGAAGTATCTGTAAAGTAGCTTTAAGAGTATGTGGAAAATTTTAACTCTACAATCTATTACCAAAGAGGGAAAAGTCTGTTCCAGTTCTTCATTAGCTGTTAACATATGAATGGGCAAGAATAACAAAACTTCAAAATTATTTGATTATCTGAACATTTCTATAATACCTGTGTAGCCTATAGTAATTTTTAAAGGGAATATTAGATATAATACTGTCAGTATAGTTGGAATTGTATATATTTAATATTGTTATTAAAATTTTATATATTATTTCTTACAAAAAACAATCTCTGCAAATTACCAAAATGGTATACATCTTTTTTTTTTTGTCAAATATCTTGGAATTATTGACATTGTTATTCTAGAAAAATTATTTTCATATTCAGCTGTTTCTAGAATCTATACAGTAAAATGGGTGCATAAATAGTGTCAAAAGTAAGTCTCAGATACACACACATTTGTATTTTGTTTATATTTCTATGATCTTTAAGCACACCAGTATCATATGCACACAAAGTGAATTCATATCATTGTTACTAAAATTTTCTTGCTAGACAAGTTTATTAGTGAAAGTAATAGCAATAATCATTAAAAAATAATAACATGAAATTCTAGAGCACATAAACAAGAAAGTTCTGTGGAATTTTGTTTCTATACTTTGGTCATCATCCTCGTGTTTCAGATTCCTTCATATTTAAATAATTATTAATGTATTAGCTGTGAAAGGACAGATAGATGAGAGATATGTGATGGGTATTACAGTATAAATTATCTCATTTGGGTGAGAAACAAGGATTACTTCATAGTCAAAAGTACTATTACACAGATATAATGTGTATGAAAAAGTATAGCATTTGTGAATGAGAGGATTTCTCTCACACTTCCTTCTCTTTTTTAAAAGATCTCAGTAATCTAGAGATTTCCAAATACTGGAGAGTAAGATGGGAAACCAATGTCCACATCAGATGTGCTTCAAGTTTAAAGAATTCCATGTGTCATTTTTTAAATTTCTCCTTTGCTTTATGTATTATAAATCAATCCAGCTACAGTTTTCTGGTCTAGCATGTAGAGAGCTTGGAAGTCATCGCTCCATCCCAATAACAAATAAAAAGCTAAATAAACTAAAAATTAACAACTTTTCTTAGATGGAGGAGAAACATAAGGTCACAGGGCAAACCACAACCCTTAGACTGGAGACACAGACAAGTCAGTAGAATCACAACTTCCCAGAGCAGAAACCTCCATGAGAACCAGTGTCTAGATATGAAAACCTGAACTGTAATTAATAAGTTGCTGGAGTGTCAGTGAGGACTAGTCTGGGAGTCAAATACAATAGGGGGACCCAAATATAAGGGAGCCCCTACACTTTTGTGAGTTCTGTATCCAGATGCCTATCTACATTCTAAGAGTGAATATCTGAGGGAAAAAAATCTTTTTTTGCCTTCAGCGAAGGAGGGGAAAAGGAACCATTTGGAAATACCCCAGAGCATTCTGTTCTCCTTAACAAGGTCTTCCCTAAGGAGAAATATTTAACCAGAGCTTAACCTAGGGGAAAACCTAGGGTTTTATAAGAGCCTAATTAACCTGGAGAAGAAAAATACATAACTCCAGTCCAATCTATTCATCCTGTCCTAAAAATGGAGAAGATGGATGAGAGGCACTTGAGAAATTCAGTCCTACATACAGACTCACTACAAGACTGAAATCTAATCATAGGACTATAGATTGGTTAACAATCTCACACACACACACATACCTTACACACACACACACACACACACACACACACACACACACACACACCACTTCACCAACATATCATTAAGGCCTATTTACAGAAATTCCTTTTACCCAGTACACCATGTCTGGCTATCAAGAAAAATTACAAGGCATACTAAAAAGCAAAGAAAAGGCAGTTTGAAGAGGCAAGACAGCATCAGAACCAAATTCAGATATGTTATACTTAACAGACTAGGAATTTAAACCAACTATGATTAATAACTTAAGGGCACTAACAAATAAGGTATACAACATACAAGAACAGAAAGACAGGAATTCTAAGAAAGAACCAAGAAAATAAATAATAGAGGTCAAAAACACTGTAAACAAAATGAAACACTGCCTTTGATGGGCTTATTGGTAGCCTGGACATGGCTGACGAAAGAATTTCTGAGGTTGATATCTCAATAAAAATCTCCAAAACTGAAAAGCAATGAGGGAAAAACCTGGGTAAAAAAAGAGATTAGTATATCCAATAACAGTAGAACAACTAAAAAAGGTATAATATACATATAATAGGAATACCAAGAGGAGAAAAAAAGAGAAAGAAAGAGAAGAAATATTTGAGGCAGCAATGAATAAGAATTTCCCCATATTAATTCTGCAAAGACCACACCATAGATCCAGGAAGCTGAAAAAAACACTATGCAGGAGAAATGCCAACAAAACAAAACAAAACTACCCCTAGGTGTATCATATTAAAACTACAAACATCAAACATAAAAAATTCTGAAAGAAACCAGAGGGGAAAAATATCTTACCTGTAGAGATGCAAAGACAAGAACTATATCCAACTTCTCAGAAATCATGCAAGCAAGAAGAGAATGGAGTGAAATATTTAAAGTGGGAGAGGGGCAAAATAACACATTAACCTAATTTCTTCAGTACCCTGAGAAATTATCCTTCAAAGTGAAAGAGAAATACTTTCTCAGATAAAAATTGAGGGAATTTGTTGTTAGTAGACCTGCCTTGCAACAAATGTTAATGAAAGTTCTTTTGAGAGAAAGAAATTATATAATACAAAAACACAGATAGATACTCAAAAAGAAAAACCATCAGAAAAAGAATAAGTGAAGGTAAAATAAAATAAGAACTTTTCTTTTTCTTGTTCTTAATTGATCTAACAGGTAACATATCAGGATAATAGCAACAATATGCTCACATATATGCTTGTGTGTGTGTGTGTGTGTGTGTATGTGTGTGTACACTTCTATATTTCTATATAAATGAAAAGAATGACAGCAATGATACAAGGAATGAGAGGGAAAAATTAGGATTGTTTTGTTATTATAAAGCACTCACCTTACCTGTAAAACCGTATAGTTTATTTGAAAGTAGACTTAGATAAGTTGTAAGTGTAAATTGCAAATTCTACAGCTTTCATCTTAAAAAATGTTTAAAAAAGGATATTTCATATCATAAGAAAGTATAGAAAACTGNGACCATCAGAAAAAGAATAAGTGAAGGTAAAATAAAATAAGAACTTGTCTTTTTCTTGTTCTTAATTGATCTAACAGGTA
Organism: Crocuta crocuta; assembly: GCF_008692635.1. Lineage (NCBI taxonomy): Eukaryota > Metazoa > Chordata > Mammalia > Carnivora > Hyaenidae > Crocuta > Crocuta crocuta. The sequence continues at coordinate 315,187 of NW_027527817.1, forward strand.
ACATATCAGGATAATAGCAACAATATGCTCACATATATGCTTGTGTGTGTGTGTGTGTGTGTGTGTGTGTATGTGTACTCACACTTCTATATTTCTATATAAATGAAAAGAATGACAGCAATGATACAAGGAATGAGAGGGAAAAATTAGGATTGTTTTGTTATTATAAAGCACTCACCTTACCTGTAAAACCGTATAGTTTATTTGAAAGTAGACTTAGATAAGTTGTAAGTGTAAATTGCAAATTCTACAGCTTTCATCTTAAAAAATGTTTAAAAAAGGATATTTCATATCATAAGAAAGTATAGAAAACTGAATGATAAAAAATTGCTCAAGTAAGGGCACCTGGATGGCTCAGTTGGTTAAATATGGACTTCAGCTCAGGTCATGATCTCACGGTTCATGGATCTATTTAGGTCAATCAGTCAGTTCTTAAATTAGATATAATTGACTCTGGCAATTTTGGTGACAAACCATAATTTTCTTAAAAACATGCAAACAAAAAATAGTGATCCTAAAATGCATGTAAAATAGCTGTTTGCTTTTGTTTTCTTGCAAATAATTTGTATCAAATCTGAATAATAAATATATAGCCCAGGTGAGTACCCAGAATAATATTTGCAAAGTATTTTGTCAAAAGCAAATAATTTAGAAATGGGCAATGATATCCTCACTCTCACCTAAGAGGCCATCATGACTGAAAAACATACTAGTTACTGTCTTTCTTCTCAATTTTAACTAAAAAAATATAGGCAAATGATCTCAAAGACTGAGTTAGGCCCATACCACAGAGATAGATATTCATAGTTGTTGCTGGTTAAATGGTATTAAAGCTTCTTTGCCCCTGATAAATTCATATCATAATTTTATGAATGTGAGTATATGGAGTGTTTTATATTGTTCAGTTATTCTTTTATTCCAGAACCACATTTATTTATTGCTTTGTTAGATTAAACACAAGATTCTTACTGGATTCTTAATGCAAATTTGTGAGTTAGATTTAACCCTTTTGAAAAAGAACAAGTAGATACAGACACGGTCTCAGAATTCCACAGTCTTGTTTTAAGGCCTTCTCTTATCTCTCTAACATACCCATTTCTATCTCAATACATATATTCTTTAATAATTAATAAATTAGTTGTGATAGATGTAATGTGCATGAATTCATTTACTTGCACTCTCTTAAAAACTTCAGTATGAATATGAAATAAGGATTTAATGTAGTTAAATGTACTGGTTACTCAGGCATAATTCTTACAGAAAAGGATAGCATTTTTTAACTCTTGAAGAAGAAAAAAGGACAACTCAAACAACTAGATACCGAAGTTTATTATAAGTAAATTTCATGCATCTTTCTCTATGTGTATTATATTTCAAGGCACAGAATGTTAAAAAAAAATCTGGTAGAAAAATTTAGGTAGGCTAATAGTACAAAATTAGTTATTCACAATATATCCAACTATAAATAATGTATATGCCATTTATGATCAACTCTTAAATTCAATAAGTTAATATTGAGTGATTATAAAAATAAAGATGCTGGGGATTTACAAAAACAAATAAAACCCTAATTCTACCTTTAAGAGGTTTCTAATTTAATAGGGGGAAATGTTGATACCAGGCAAAATTGCCTGTAGTAAATTATTTTTGGCCTGTAAAATGGCAACTTCATATGGTTCACCTAACATAACAAAAATTTTATGTGGTACAGACAGCAAGAGAAAGGTAAAGTGCTACAGTCATTTAGGAGGTGACTTCAAGGCATAAAATTTCCAAAAGTAAAATTAGAAAGCTGAACCCAGACAAAAGCATATACAATGGTGTGGAAAAAGAAATGTTGTGTTTGAAGAATGGCAGTGACATGCAGTTAAATCAAAATCAAGACCTGAGCTTGTAGAATTAGATCATGAATGGTCTCAAATAGTGTTGAATCAATTTCAAGTCTTTCTATTTTTAATACTTATTCACTTTTGAGAGAGAGAGACAGAGTGCGCGTGGCAGAGAGAGAGAGACACACACACACACACTCAGAAGCAGGCTCCAAGATCGAACTGTCTGCGCAGAACCCAGTGCAGACCTGGAACCCACAAACCACAAGGTCATCACCTGAGCAGGGGGTCAAACCCATGAACCCCGAGATCAAGATCTGAGCCGAAGTCAGAAGCTTAACTGAGCCACCCAGGCACCTGGAATCAGCCTCAATTCTAATGAATGATACTGAAAGCAGTGAGCATTTCTGAGGGAGGAAACAGGATATATGCTTCATGGGGAATATGTGATGGTTGTTGCTGAATGAATTATGGGAGCAAAAACGGAAGTTGAGACCAAGATTCTTGGAATAAGCTAAAGAGACATAAAAAAAAAGACTCTGCATTAGAATGATAGAAATGGAAAAGAAAGGATTACAGGACGAGAAGTGCCAGCGTAGAATCAAAGTCGAATGACGTAAAGATTCCAAATTGATGGAAATGGTGGGGAAGGTGGTTTGGAGAGAAAAATAAGTAGTTGAAAAGAATGTGAAATGATCTAAAGACATTCATATGGAGAGGTCTGACATCTAAAACTGTAAATGTGACATTAAAGTGTTTCAGCCTTTTAAGGTATTTCTGATTCCTTTATTTTAAGATGATAATTGACCTTTTATAATATTAGGAGAAGATGTTACATAGAAAGAGGAAAGGGAAAGATTATATGCAGGACTCAGAAGAACTTTTCAAGTAAAGGGAAAAGAATGAATACAAGAAAGGAAGGAAATGTGAGAGTATGTTATCACTGTGGAAGACGAGCACCACAAAGACAGAACAGAGGTCAACATGGTCATATAGGGTTGAAATGTCAAGGTGGGGATGAAGACCTTAGATTTGGCAAGTAGAAAGTTATTAGTTACTTTCAGAAGTTTTATAGAGGTCAATACAAAAGCCAAATATAAAGATACAAATGAGTCAGTGCTAGGGGAAAAATGAAGGAGTTTGAAAAATTCAGTCAGGGGGAGATAGTAGAAAGTTTCCATAGCAGCTCTAGGCCATAAGAAAATTGAAGGCTATTTTAGAATAAAGGGACTAGAAGATTGTAGGCAAAGTGATAGTAGACAGAGGGGAGAATAAATTTGCAAGAGTGTATTTTAGAATAGGAGAAGGGAGTGGATAATTAATAGGATAAATTCCCTGAGGACAAATGAGAGCACAGAGGATTAACTTTGGGTGGGCCAGTCTTGTCTAGTCTATTCCAAGGAAGCAGAAGCAGTGAAAAAGATAGAATAAAGGTGAAGTTAAAGATAATGGAAAAGAAGTTGCAGGAACCCTTAAGTATTTCTTAGCACTGTTTCTTTTACTAAGATTGGATAACAACAGTTAGTCCAATTGGGGGAAAGTTTCTGCATTGTAGTCAACCTTCCTGTCTTTAGTGAAAATATTTGGTGGTGATGATTTGAGGGAAAAGTGTTCTGGGGCTTCTCCCAGAGCATTTCCCATAAATGAATCTTATTCTGTTACTTGTAAGGTGATTCTATATGCAAGGTTTTGTATGTTAATGAAGTTTTATCAAAATGCCCCTGAAGTTCTACTGTTACTTATTTAAAGTTCCTCTAACATTTTATTTATATTCTTATCTGACTTGTGGCTTTCTCAGTACACTATATTAGACTTGTAAATATTCTTGCCACCAAACTATAACTTGGAAAATGGTACGAATGTACAATCTACAAAAATAGATGTCAAGACACTTTAGAAAGAAGAATTTTAAGGGTGCCTGTATGGTTTGGTAAGTTAAGTGTCCAATTTCAACTCAGGTCATGATCTTGCTGTTTGTGGGGTCAAGCCCCATGTTGGACTCTGTGCTAAGCCTGGAACCTTTTCAGATTCTGTGTCCTCCTCTCTCTCTGCCCCTTCCCGGCTCGCTCTCTCTCTCATTCTCTCTCTCCCTCAAAAATAAATAAACATTAAACAAAATTTTAGAAAAAGAAAGAAAGAAAACAGAATTTTACATTTGTAACTATTTAAAATTTGTGTACTTGCTTTACAATGACTAAAAGAACTATCAAAGGATAAAATAGAAAAAGATTTTGAGGGACATAAAACACCAGGTTTCCAAAGAATAGCTTGAGAAAAGTACCACAATTTCTTAGGGCCTACCCCTGTCATTGTAGTGCTTTCATTGTACATTCAAAACCACAGGTTTTGTGTTTACTATGAGCCAAGTACTTTTCTTCCCACAACAACCTTATAATGTGGGCATCATGGTCCCCAATTTGTAGATGGAGTCACTGGGGCTCTGAAGGATAAATAAATTATCCAAGGCCATTAGCTACAAAACAATGATCCAGCTCTGTGTTTTTTTCCCCGATCTAAGTCAACTTTCCTGGAAGGTGCAGCTGTTCCATTTGGGGACACCACATACCATTTTTGAAAGAAGTTTATGATTGATGTTTGCTTTGACATTTTCTAAAGGTCTCTGTAAACCTCAATGAGGATTATCAATTCTGCTGCACCTCTCTTGAGTTTTGTGCTTTGTTCCAAGTAAGGTTTAACTTCAAACACTTTATTACCTAATGCGAACACAAATTTTATTATCTCTGCCAGAGTGTTCTCATTCAGCATACACTTTACGATCATGTGCTTATTTATTTGCTTTAATATATTCTTCAAGGTCATCTTCAGTCTACTCACTTCTTTGTTTGACTTCTCCTTTAATATTTGATAAGCAATAACTAGTTATATAATTTGTATATTCATCACTTGACTAGATTGAGTGGGAGCCAAATCCATTTAGGATAAGGTGGACTAATATGAGAAATTTTCATCTATCTTGGGAAAGCAATTTGAAAGAATACCCCCATTTTCCAAAGAAAGAATTACAAATTGCAGTATTTAATTTGGTGGCAAAGTGGGTAGCTGTTTTTTTATTCAAACTCATTGCTTTTTTGAGATATAAAACCCATGAAAGTTGATTTTAAAATGTAGATGTGCATGTTTTATACCATGAAGGAATTTATTTAAGAACGTATGAAAATATCTAGTATGCTTAAGTGTAGGTGTGAGGGATTGACAGCTCAGCAGAGATGAGTGGATGAGAACCTGGAGGTGGAAATGACATTTAAAAAAAAAAAGAAAAGAAAAGAAATAAAGGAGAGCAAAATTGAAACAGAAATAAATGAATGGTTCTGATCTACAAAATATCAAAAATTTATAATGAAAAAATTTTTTAAAAATCTGCATGCACATGGGATACAAGATCCAGTAGCTAGACTGTTATGATCTCTACAAAGGAAATAAAAAAGTGATAGATTGTATATATTAGAGCCACAGTCAAGGGCTACTCACTGAGCTCATTAGGAAAGCAGTTACAAAGCCAACAAAGTTAAAGATGTTAAAGGAAGGGACTTATATCAAATATGAGAAAAAAATTCAAGGATTAACAAAAAAAAAGGACTGCATATTATGTAGAATAGTGTTTAAGAGCCTGGATTTGGGAATCACAAACTATTCTGTTTTAAGCTCTGTCTGTATTAGTATGAGCATTATGTAATTCTTTGGGTTTTATTTAGCTTCTTTATCTGTTAAATGAGTGTATAATCCAGTTGCGAAGACTAGAGTATAGGTGCTTTGTGAGTCCTAGAGATTAGACATCTTTAATAAATGTCAGCTATCCTCTGAATCAGCGACTAGGCAAATAAATGCTTGTTAGCTTGATCCCTACTGAATGAGCAGCTTGAGACTGAATTGAGTATATTTCTCAGATACATTATTTCTCCCTGGAATTTCCCTCACTTGTAGTAAAGTGTAGTTACTTTCTGAGATGAGTTCCAAGTGCAGTGAACAGGGAGAGAGCAGAGGTATCAATGTATAAAACAAAAAATTAGAAGGCTTACTAGGACCCAGACAACCAATTACATGAGAAGATCTACTGCCCTTTTTACCATGAGGGACGTAGTAAAGAAAACTTGAGATTGGCTAGTGACAGGACGTGGGAAATCCCTGGGTAAATTATCAGTGTCCATTGTCCACCTGTAGTCCTAAAGGTGAAAAAGTTAAGTTGCATGGGGAAAACAAACTCACTATTTTAATAAATGGATTGAATGTACTCCCCGTGAGCAGATGTATTATCTAATATTTGAAGGATCTTAAATACCAAATTACTTTAAACTAGATAGCTTGGGATTTCATGAATAATTATTAAGCAGATCCACGCATGGATACCTCTTTGTTTACGTGCAAACAGATGGGCAATGCTTATAGTTTTAATCACAGAGCCTCTTCTGTGTTCCTGCAGCTGAATGTCAACTTCTCCTTGTTAACCTATAACCAGCACTGTCTTATGAACGTATGTCCAGGAAGACTCCTCTTTAAACAGTTCTCACATACGCACTGAACTCTTGTTCAGGTTGGTAGTCTTCTCCTGCATGATTCTTAAAACAATCCAGATTCAATTGTCACAATAGTTTCTAATTTCTATTTATCTAGTTTCTTTCTGTGTACTGAAAATCTCATTTAACTTTTGAAGAAATAAAACAAAACAAAAAATTTTGCTGTGGAACCCAGGTATTGTTAAAAGTCTTTATAAATACCTAGTTTCTCATATAGAACATGATTCTAAATTCAGATTCTTTGAGAACAAAGCTTCAGCATATGCAGGAATACCTGGTTTTAAAATCATCTCTTTTGTTGCTGGGCGGTCATTTTCCAAATGTAATTCACAATGCATTCATTGCTATTCTGCACCCTTTCCTAAAAGGAATCTACATGGGCCTATCTAATAGATAATTCCACATACTCACAAAAAGGCAAACTTTTTCTTATGTTTTGTGGGTTGGGTTTTTTTTTTATTTCAGTTTTCTAGTGAGTTCTTTTGTTTGCAAAGGGGTCATAAATGTAATCCCTTGATACTCACCTATAAATACTCAAAACTTCAGTTTGCTGTTATTGGCCTACAAGCAGGCTAGGAGATAAGGAAATGAAGAAGACCCAACCCCATGTAGCTGCTGGATCTCTCCATCACTGACTTCCTTCATCATGTGTTTCTCATTTTCTTATTGAATGAGAAAGCAGATGGTATCTAAGAGAAATTAGTTTTCCAATCAAAAGTGATTAGTTCTACCAAAATCTACATGGTAATGAGCAAAACCATAAACCCTAAGCACAAAAAATTAAGAGGTTTATAGTACTTCACAAATTAGATAATACTCGATGGTGTGCAACCTATTTCATTATTTCAAGTTCAAAACGTGATTGCTTCTGTCACAAATATTTATTTCTCTTCACCATGAATTGGCAATGTAAAATCTTCACACAAAGTGGACAATTATTTGCCAGAAAAAGGCAAACAGCTCCCAGAAAGTGTTTTCTGCATTCATCAAGAATTCCTTAATGAATCCAGGGACTTTCTATCTGTCCTTAGAAGAGAAAGTATTCAGTTCCATGTTCAATTCCAAAAACAAAGAAGTAGGAGAGTTACATGCACGGGCACTTCCTTACTGCAGCAAAACAGTGAAACAAACCTCAGCCTCAGACACCACCCATTGCTTTGCCTCTCACCCCATAAATCTCTTTCTCAATGCTAATTGATTCAGTGATCTCTTTCACTTGTCCTCAAGCTTTCCTAAACTAGATTCCATTGCTTCTTTACATAAGCAGTCTCTACTCTTGCTAAAATACTCACTACATTAGTTTGCTAGGGCTGCCATAATAAAAATACCACAGACTAGGTCACTTAAACAACAGAAATTTATTTTCTCATTGTTCTAGAAGGTGTCAAAAGGTTTAGTTCCTCCTGAATCTTCTAAGGCTTGCAAATGACTGCAGTCTCACTGCATCCTCACTGGGCTTTCCTCTGTGCTCACACATCCTTGGTATCACTTTTCCTTTTGTTTAATGACACCAGTTAAAACTGGATTAGGGCTTACCTTGAGGGCCTCATTTTAACTTAATCACGTCTTTAAAAGTTCTGTCTCCAAATACAGTCACATTCTGAGGTATTGGGGGTTAGGGTTTCGATATACGAATTTTAGGGGATGCAATCAGAAAATTTGTTCTTCCCCAGTGTACCTTATGTCTCTCATTTTCATGTTTTCCTTTCTACCTAGAGCAAAACAATAACAGGCACTTTCTTTTTGAGGTAGTTAAAATTTATTTATATTCGAAGTCTAATTGAAGTTGCTGTTATTTCATGAACTCTTCCTAGACCACATCCATGCCAGCAAACAGAAGACCTCTTCTCTGTTCTCAGAGTAAATGCCATCTATTGTGTTCATCCAACAGCCCTACAATAAATATGTTAGCATTGCTTGTTTTCATAATTTTATCTTACTTTCTCCGTTGACATTTTTATTGGATTATACTTTGTTTCCACATAATAATAGTCAATGATCTCGAGTAAATAAAACTTAATAAAACTAGGAAAAATGCCATAACTGCCCAATATTCTATTTTTACATCTGATATTTCCCTATTAAACAGCAATCTCATGGAAACATAAATATTATACATAATAATAATTATTTTATTATGAACATAAAGAGTTTTCAAATTGCATAAGTACATGCAGAATATGAAAAGTTGCTTTTCCTTTCATTTAAATATTTTAAGCTACTATATATTGGTCAAGCAATCTTTCACTTCTCCCTTTATGAATTTCTAAATTTTAATATGTATGTTTAAAAAGTATTTTTAGAAATCTCAATAATTATTTTATTTTATTTGTAATAATTTTATACATTTACTAAAGAGTCACATGGATCCCATTACTGAAATTTAGAGATTCATGAAGATAAGTGAAGGACTGTTTAATCAATTAATGGAAGCTTAAAATATTTAAATGAAAGGAAAGCAACTCTTCAAATTCTTTAAGCACTCATACAGTTTGAAACTATATCTTTATGTTCTTCATTTATAAGTTTGTATAGCCAAAACCAAAAAATTATACTGCATTTTATCTTTTCAAAATATTGGTAGAACTTTAATCTCACTCTCAGTAGAATTTCTATTAGCTTTATCAATTAATGCAAATGTATATGATTTGATGAATGATGAATTTAAAAATACAAGCAACTAGTTAATGAAACCACGCTTCAAAATGAGTGGGTTATGGAAATATGTATTGTTTGACATCATGATCTGAGCCATGTATGTTGGCATTTATTAAGTACTTTCTTTTCTTCAAAGCCTGAAAAATATGTCAGCGAATGATTTCAACTAACAGACATGTTTTGTTTGGAAAGTATATTGCTCACTATTTTTTAAATGTAAATGTATTAGCAAAGATTTATATGAAATCTTTTGAAAAATAACACAACTATCTATTGGAGAGTAGAGGACAAAGTGTGAACTCGCTGAGTCAGTACTAACACCACCACTCCCTGTTCTCTTGAACGTAAATTTGACCTTTCTAACATGTTTCTCTTCATTCAACTCATGTGAGAAGTGCTGAAATGAAAACACATGATGTCTATAAGGGTACCAAATTAAAGCGATGGGACAATTTTCAGGCAAATAAATTACTTTGTTTCAGGAGCTGAAAAGTTACGAATATGAAAATTGTTGAAATCTGAGACAATTTGTCGTTATTAAAATTAGTGTTCTATCTCGCTTCCAGCAATCCTTTTGTGTTACTGCAGCTGTTTGTTGAGTTACCAGATCCAAAGGCTCTAGGAGATCCAAGAGTAGTGAATGGACTACACTTTGTAGTCTATAAGAGAAGACTATAATCTATCATGGTAGATTGTCAGGATATGACACGTTAAACACTAAAATCTCAAAGACCTGCTCTGACAGACAGCCAAGGATGGAGCTGTGCTGGTACTGGGAAATGGACACTTGACAGGAATGTTTTTGTTCACAGTGCTATTCATGTGTTTTAAAATACAGCTTCCTGACATGCAGATCAGATGTTTACAGTTTGGAAACTATAGAACATTTTGCTAGTACAAGAAAAATACTGAAGCCAGCAAAACCCATAGTTATATCAGTATACAACTGGGAGCAGAAAAGAGGAAAAGGAGAGTGGGGGGGGTGGTTGAAGGTGAAATGAAGAGATACAATTTTAGTTTCTTAGATTTTATATATACGTTGCAAAATTACTGTGAAGTTACTATCACACAGTAGGGTTGACCCCCAAGCCAAACCCATTTTAGCCACCTGCTTCACTTTAATAAAAATTTCAGCACCTCTATTTTAAAATGTAACAATTAGTATTTTGATATTATATGCCAATTGTGATGTTTCAATAGAGGATTTATTCTAATACTCTTTGGTTAGCATAAGTTAGAGAGCCATTCATATCCTTTATAGGACTTCTTTACTAAAAGAAAATGAAGGCAAAAAACAAAAACATGAAACAAAAGCCAAAACCCCAAAACAACAAATCCATACAAACCTTCATGTGAGGAATAAACATCTCTATAAATTCAAATCAATAACACAAGTAATATTGATTTAACCCGTGTTAAAACAAGTGTAGCACAAACATTACCTCTGTTAAAATATTTAGATAAAATATTTTTTAGAAAGCAATTCTTTTTTTAAAATTTTTTATATAGTTTATTTATTTTTGAGACAGAGCACAAGTGGGGGAGGGGCAGAGAGAGGGAGACACAGAATCTGAAACAGGCTCCAGGCTCTTAGCTGTCAGCACAGAACCAGACATGGGGCTGGAACCCATGAACTGCGAGATCATGACCTGAGCCGAAGTCGGACGCCCAACCGACTGAGCCACCCAGAAGCCCTGATAGAATATTTTTAAAAGGTACCATATCACTGTGATCCATTAGAAAACTATTCTTGGGAAACATGTGAATATATAAATGTATGAGAACACTCTTCTGTGCTATAGTGAACTCTACCTCCGGCAAGGTAGAGGATTCCATAAGAATATCTTAGTCAAAATCCATCGCTCCATAGCCACTTTCAGTTATAAGAATATTATAGACATTTTAAGTTAAAGTTGTGATTTTAAACCTAAATCAAAATTATTTTCTTCTTCCAGTGCTGACTATGTTGGCTTGTCTATGTAGCTTGGAGGTGGTGTGTATATGTACATATATGTTATGAATGAATGTCCAAGTGAATGTGTGTGAGTGTATGAGTGTACCTGTGTGTGTGCATTCATGATTATCTGTGTGAGTGTGCAAAGTCTGGTGTCTGTTCTTGTCAGTGTTATACTCTTTATCCATAATAATCTTTCTTGTTCTGAAGCCTGCTTTTCTGAAGTAAATGTAGGGGTTCTGACTTTATTTGCTTTGTGTTAGCATGGTATATCTTTCTCCATATTTTTCCTGTAACCTAATTGAGTCTTTATATGTAAAGTGAGTTTTTTTGTAGACAACATACTGTTGGGTTTTTTTTTTAAATCAATTCTGACAATCTCTATATTTTAACTGATGTGCTCAGACCATTTACAATTAATGGGATTACTGATATAGTTGGATTAATATCTACTATATTTCAACTGTTTCATATTTGTCACATTTGCTCTTTGGTCCCTTTTCTTTTTATGTCTTCACTAATTTTAACTGAGAATTTTTTTAAGTTTATTTTTATTCAGTTTGAGAGAAAGATAGAGAGCAAACGGGGGTGGGGGGGCCAGAGAGAGAGGGAGACAGAATCCCAAGCAGGCTCCGCACCATGAGCACAGAGCCCCATGTAAGGCTGGAACTCACAAGCTGTAAGATCATGACCTGAGCTGAAATCAAGAGTTGGACACTTAACCGACTGAACCACCCAGGTGCCCTTTAACTGAGCCCTTTAGATAACTCTACTTCATTTCCCCTTTTAGCATATCAATTACACTTATTTAAAATATTTACTGATGGCTCTGGAGTTTACAATATACATTTTTAACCAACCTGAGACCACTTTGGAATAACACCCATTCATCGAAGATGGTCTCAGCATGGCAGGCATTCAAATGCTGCTGCTCTCAGGAGGCTTGTGTCTCACAGCATTAGGAGCCACAGCAGTGATGGTGGACACCTACATCCAGTAGCACAGAGGATCGATGTGTGAGATCCAAGTTCTACTTAACCTCTTTCACCAACTCTTTCAACTCGCGGTGAAGCCACACATCCTAAAGCCTCCTGCACTTTGGAATCCCCGACCTCAAGGAAATTCCTCTTTGTAATTCAATGCAAAATAATTCAGGCCAAGATGCTTTCTCTGGTGTCATCCTGACTCACAAGAAATTTATGGGTCCTACTATGGAAAACCTAGCTAGACCTAGAAGAAAACTTAAAAATCCATCTTCATAGTTTTAACTTGAATTCTAGCCCAGGAACTCATTTTCCTGTTCTTTCAGGGATCCTACTTGCCTTCACCATCATAATTCCCCAAAGGTGGAGTAAGAAGAGAATTAGCATAAGTGAATTCTTCATCCTTGTGTTCCTCTTTGAAAATTACCTACTGCATATACTGCATATCTCCAATTTCATAGTTGTCACTCATCAGACTACTTTCTTGTTTCGTAAACAGGTAGAAGGTAGGTGAGTTGTGGAGAGTTAAAAAAAAAAAGTCTAGTTAGTTGCCAAAGTTTTCCAATGCTACTTGGTAGAAACCTGTAAGTAAAAGTAGTTTAGTTATTTATTCATTTATTTCTAAAAGTTTATTTATTTATTTTGAGAGAGAGTGTGTTTGTATGAGCAAGGGAGTGGCAGAGAGAGAGGGAGATAGAGAGAATCCCAAACAGGCTCCACACTGGCAGCACGAAGCCTGATACAGGGTTCAATCTTATGAACTGTGAGATCGTGACCTGAGCTAAAATCAAGAGCCAGACACTTAACTGACTGAGTAACCTAGGCACTCTGTAACAGTATTTTTTAATATGGTTAACCTGTAGCCATAAAGTAAATTAATTAAAATATAAAAATCTATGTAAAAAGATCGAAAATGTTACTAATTTCAGAAATCACATTGGGGCTAACTTCCATCTCTGTTTTCCAAGAATTACTAAGAAATCCCTTGTCCCACTTTTCTTCCATTTCATTAATTTGGCAAATCCCCAATTTCTACAAGAATTCAGCTGTCTTCTGCCTGCAGATCTATAGCTGGCTTCTAACTGGTACAGTCCTGAAGAATATCATACAGATTGAAGTCTTTATAATTTCTATGGTTTTACCAAGACTCTCAGAGCAGCCACAGCAAGCTTCTATGCTTCCCTTTTAAACTCTCTGTCTTGTTCTCTATAGCCACTATTTTTAAGTTTTTATTTCTCATAATATTTTGTTTCATCATTCTTTCATTACTCCTATTTTGTTAAACTTGTTTCAGTATCTATCCAGTTATCTAAGCCAGAAAACAGAGTAAAATATTTGATCCATTCTGTTTTTTCACCCTTCACATGCAATCAGACATAGATCATTAGATATTTATTACCTTTTCCCCATCTTTACTGAACTCTAATTAACATATAATATTGTTTGAGGTTAAGATGTACGCGATGATTTGATATATATACTTCACAAAATGATTATCACAGTAGGGTTAGCCAATAACTCCATCACCTCACATAATTACCATTTCCTCTTTTATGGGGAGAACAATTAGGATTTTCTCTCTTAGCAACTTGCAAATATATAATACAAGGTTGTTATCTATAATCACCATGCTGTGCATTAGATCCCAGAACTTATTTCTCTTATAAGTGGAAATTTGTATCCTTTGACCAATACCTCCCCATTTCCCCCACCCTCCAGCGCTTGGTTCCCACCATTCCACTCTTTGTTATTATGAGTTTGACTTTTTTATATTGCACGTACATATATATATAGAATATCAAACAGTATTTGTCTATCTTATTTCACTTAGCAGAATGTCCAACAAAGTCCATCTATATTGCTGCAAATGGCAGAACTTCCTTCTTTCTTGTGGATGAATAATATTCCACAATCTCCATGTCTTTAATAGCAGTTACTGGAGAACTATTATAATCCTTTGGTGGTGTCATGTTTCTTTGTTTTTTGTTTTTTTTTTTATGTTCCTTGAAGTCTTGCATCTCTGTGGATGCATTTGAAGTGGTAGCCACCTCTTGCAGTCTTTACTTATTGACTTTGGGAAAGAATGCATTCTATCAGCTCTGGTAGTGATTCTGAAGCTTTTTTTTTTTTTTTTTTTTTTTCAGTGTTTCTATGAACACACTCCAGGCTTCTTGCTCTCCCTTTTGGCTGAATTCTTAAACTTGTATGCCTTCTCTTGATCCTGCAACATACTAGGCTGAGTTGACAGCCTTCCTTTTATCCAAGGATAAGCTAAAGCTCACATTTGTGGTTTCTCTGTGGCCCTGAGATTCTGGCCAGTTTTCTGCACATGCCTAGTAGCAATCTTTTAATCCTTGTTCTTGCCACCCTTGGGAGCATACACTGAGAGAAGGCCACAGAATGGAAGAGAGTGTGAGTGAAGGGTACAGAGCACTGGGGTAGCTTATGGGCTACCTGAGGGGATCTGTAGTCAGGTGTGCTCAGAGGCTTCCGGATAGACTTCTTGATGGAGTCTGAGAAGCATTTAGGAGGATCCATGTCCCTTTAGTACACTCCAAGAATCTTATTTGCCACTCTTTCCAGCTTTTTTCCCTTACAGTCCTGCAGCTCACAACTCTGTACTCTGGATAAGGTGTGAGGGAAATGGGCCTCTTTGGCAGCATTCTATACCACTGTGGAAGCCTGATTCTGGCTTCACATTACCCTGCAGGAGAAATTCTGGGCTGAGAAAATCTCCCTTGCTCTGAACTGTGCCATTTGGGGAGACAGATGATGTGGATAAAATAAAAATATTTCCCTTAGCCTCTCCAACTCATCCAAACTCGTATGTTTTTGCTCTAATTGTGGTATGCTAGAATTCTCCACCAGGAGCCTGGACTTGCCACAAGGCTTTCTTGTCTGTAGGTGATTGTCTAGACAGTATGCTCCAAGGGATCCTGGACCACACCCAAGAAGAGCTGTGAAGCCAGTTTACAGGGCACTACAGGGCCAACATCTGGGACAAAGGTCTGTATTTCTATAATCCAATGCATGGCCGCGAGAGCCTCCTTCCATGTTCCTTGGCATGTGATGCTGGTCCTGCTCCTTCCACATGACTTTGCCCATGGATATATGCCAAATTGTTGGACTGGGGGACAAGAATGAGGGACCTTTTATTCAGCCATGTGGCTGATATCATTCCTTGGGTTTCATTATCTTAACATTGTTTGAATCTATTTTCTCTCCTTTCCCATAGCCATCATTGTGTATCAGTCATATAAGTATAAAAGCTTATCTTCCCTAATTTAAATCATTTTTCATAAGACAGTCAGGACACTTCCAAAAATACATATCTGACTATGTCTCAATGCGCGTTCTCATGAACCACCTTTCACATACACAGTTCCTTGCATCTAAGCCCCACAACCTCAGCTCCATGTCACCCACCACTACTCCAACCATTTTCTTACCTGAAGTGTCTGTAACTTGTTATCCTTCAGATGTCAGCTCCAAGGTCCGTGTTTTCAGGAAGCCTTCCACATGTCTTACGTCAGTTCCCAACCCCCTGCATCCATGTGAATTTCCAGATCACATTGTATTATAATCTGCTATTTTCTTTTCTATATCCCCCATTTGACCCTAAATACCTTGAGGCAAAAATATGCATTATTTATTCATGATTATATCTCTAGTTCTTAATAGACTGACAGGCACTTAGTAGGCATTTAATAAATATTTGTCAGTTGGTTGATTGTTTGAATAAATGGAGATGACTTTTTTTTCCCACCAACAACTATTGAACTCTGAAGCTATTAGTGCAACTTACACTGATGACTAAGAAACATGTTTTCTCTACCCATTGGCATGCCCATGATTATTCCTGGGGTTATGATTTTGTACTTCAGTGACTTTTATATGTCATCATTGCAACATATTTGGAAAGGAGATTTGATCTCTTGAAAAGAGAGTAATGCTAAGTAACTCAGGTGAGAAGCCCTTTTGGTTGTTTTTCTCTCTGGATAACAATGGCAGATCTTGTCTCAAAATCAGGGTATTCTAAAATGCAATTCCTGCAACATCTAAAACCTCAGTTCTGACTTGACTACTAAAAAGAAAACAAAGCAAATATATGCAATAACGATACGGATGTGAGCATGTGTTGCCTTTTAATGACTTAGGCTTCTATTAATGTACAAGAAAAAATGGAGAGTAAAACTCCTGCTCACTGAAATATAGCAGGAGCCTTCTGTTCTCTGTTAGAACAGCTGCCCTATTTACTGCTGCTTTGGTGAAGTCACTGCCCAACTTCTTTATTCAAAAAGATCAGTGTTTACACTCTAGTCGGTCTTGAATCAAAACAGTTATGATTTGTTAATAATTCACTAACCAAATATTATGACTGAAAAACTGGGACACTGGTAAATAATCAGATGCAGAATGGAACTTCTGTTGCATTTAGTCCGATAATGGAAATGGAAAGCACAAATAAAAAATGTAATTTAGCAATTCATTGTATCCTGTTAAATGCCAGCTGTTTTCAGAATTTTAGGATAGTGTTTTGTTTTTCCCCTCACGTCTTTAGAATATGGGGAATAATTAGAAACCAATTAAGTTACTCCACATTTTCTATTAGCAAAAGAAGTGTATGTTACCAAGGACTCATTTTTTATTTAATAAATATTTGTTGTGCCCCTAGTATGTGCCAGGCATCTTATGAAACACAGAGGATGCAGCAGCAGTAGGGTGGCTGGGCTCAAGGAGCTTACATTCTAATTTGGGAGTGAGGGCAGCGACAATAAATAAGCAAACAAATACGAAATATGTCAGGCATCGAGTGCCCTGGAAAGCAAGGAGATGGGGAGAGGGCTGGAAGTGCTCTCTGACTTGGGATGCATTGGAATAAAGCAAAGAAACATCAGCTCATCCCACTATTACCCTTGAGTAGTGTCTATTTCTAAAATCTACTCATTGCACTTTTTGAAATGAAACAAAGGATCCCTCCTATATTGATTTTTAACTGCAGCTGTCAGAGGTGATTCTGAAGGATAAAACTTGCATTTATTAAAAAATAACATGAAGATTACAAAAGAGCTTCATGTATTAGGTATCAAACAGTACTTTTTATTCTGGTGTACATGTATCCAACATTTTCTGGTTTAATTGGAAATCACATTAATTATCATAAACATGGTATATATACAATTGATTTCAGCAGAACAAAAAGTATCAACTTTATTTATAAAATATATTATTTTAAATCAAATGATTTAAAATTATATTTGATATGTCAACTATTCTGTAAGTTACTTTAATTGAATATGCTTAATGACGATAACTTTCATATAATGTTTTTAATTTTAAAACATATTTTAGCATACCCCAACTCATCGAGCATCACATAGACTTACAAACTAAGTTATTGTTTTCCTCGACAGTAGAGAAGTCTGAGATTCAGAGATGTTAATTGGTACAATGAGGCAGAGACAGGCCTCAAACCCAGGCATTCTGGCTCCAGGCTTCACATTTGTACTCCCCCACTGTGTGCAGACCAAATTGATGTGAATTATACCACAACCCAAAATCATTTTCTATGTTTTCTGACTTCAGCAGTAAGTCCCCAGGATAATACTTTAACTACTGTCTCTTTTAATTTTTAAATTGTTCATTTGGTATTATTTCCTTCATTAAACCTTCTCAGAATTAAAAACAAAGGTTTAATTTTTTTTCACACACCCAAGAAAGTTTTCCTTTTAATAGAAAAGGGTATGGAATGTTAAAACATCAACTAAAAGAATAGTAATTAATTATAAATGTTTGTGGTGATGCACATTTTACATGAAACCACAGTGAAAGTCACATGGAGCAAGAATCTCCTTTACTTAGGGAAGTCGTCTGAGTAAGAGAATCAATAGTCAGAGTTTAATATGAGTGGATATTTAAAGACACAAACTAAATCATTATTAGTGGCTTACTTTTTCCCTGTCTATCTGACCTACAGATGGCAAAATATGTTGGATTTTGGACCTTCTCTTTCTTCTTTCCTCCCTCTCTATCTTCCTTCCTTCCTTTCATTTTTTCTTCTCCCACTCGTTTTCTTTCTCTTTCAAAGAATAGTTCCTAGAGGAGTACATCTTGAAAGGTTTGTTAAAATCAAACATGCTCCTTTGAGGTTTGAAGATTGGGTGGGGCACCTGGGTGGCTCAGTAGGTTAAGTGTCCAACTTCTGTTTAGGTCATGATCTCCCTGTTCATGAGTTTGAGCCCCAAGTTATGCTCTGTGCTGTGCTGTCACCTCAGAGCCTGGAACCTACTTCGGATTCTGTTTCTTCCTTTCTCTCTGCCCTTCCCCGCTTATGCTCCAACTATCTCTCTCTCTCTCTCTGTCAAAAATAAATAAACATCAAAAAATATTTGAAGATTGGGTTTACTTTCTAGTTCTATGACACATTTCCATTAAGAAACCTCTTAATCTTCCTAAATGAAACAATAGTTTCTCTCTTCAGTATATATTGTCTTGAAATGTTCAGAGTCGATAATCGTTGAAATGTACATGTGTAGAGATGTAGATATTGAAATATCAACTTTTGTTTCATCCATTTATAAAAATAGTATTAAAATATGTAAATGAAATTTTATGCTGGGCCAATTCTAGGAAAAGTATACAATGAAATGTTCTCAGTTTTAACCTAAAACTGTTACAAATAAAATCTACCAGGTAATTAAAATGATAAAAAGAAAGAGAACTGGAAACAGAAGAAAATTAAATGAGATTGTTGCCAAAGTCTCTGGCAGAACCTTATGTGGGAAAGAGCATGACTCTGAAGTCACAAGCCCTAACTTTAAGCAATGGATTTCCTGGGATTCCCCATATAACCTCACAAAGATTACTTGAACCCTTTGGTCCTCATTTCCTTTTTTCTAAAGTAGGATTTTTTTTTTAGTACCTAATCAAGAAATACAACAAAAGAGACCATAAAAATATTTAGCAAAGTTACAAAAATAAATTTTGATTCAACAACATAGTATGTTTTAAAAAATGATCAACCATTAACCAAGTATTCATTATATGTTACATTTTTACAAAAATGAAGTGGTATATCTCAATAGTGAATTCCAAGCTCATGATGGTCTTTTAGATTGAGTGGCAGAATAATATATTAGGTTTGAGCAAATATTCCTTACTTTTGGTATCTGAGAATATAGATGTAAACATTTTTAAGTTGTTAGTTTCCCAGGACTTAAAAAGGTATTACTTGAGGAGTCTATAATTATTGCATAACAGCAATATCATGTGTGTTTAAATCTAGAAGTATATTGACATTAAAATTGGTAATGTCTGACACTTATAGTCTGAGTATCTCCTGTGTACTTCCAGCCTATATTCAAAATAAAATAAAGACATAAATTGCTTTTTATAGGCAAAATATGAGTCTAATGCCAAAGCCCACCAGATGGGCCATCAGGGACGTCTTCCCCTATATTCTATCTATCTTCACATTTTATGAGAACTAAAAGCCTAATCAATAATTTAACAAGCTAATGGGTATATTTTTAAACACAATGGAATCTTCCTGAAAAGGGGCCTGCTGGTAGGGCCACGGAAGCAAAGGCAGAAACTAACTGCTAATATTGAGTGCTTATCTTGAAAAGTACCATGCTGTAGAGTGAGCACAGGACAAGCTGACTTAAAATGGGGTATACATCTTGCTTTGCGAAGCTACAGTTTCTTTCTGTATCTGTTGTAATGATGTATATTTTCTGATGAAACTTGCATCTGACTACTGTGTAAATGATTTGCTTTTTAAAGGTACTATAAGATACAGAAGTAATATCTAGTGTCCACTTTATGTAAAAATGTATGCTCTAAGAAGTGATTTGATATTCTAATTTAAGATACTGTATTTGATATTCTGGCTATGGATATTAACATGCATACAATTTACTGTGACATTCTGTTTGTCGTACAAGTAGGAAAAGCAATGGAAGTTACTCTGGTATTTGAAATCTGAAAATATTTTAACTCAATTTAAAAGAGGTTGTTGCTTCATTTTATTAATAAAATTAGACCTTTGTGTTTCTATTTTAGTTTTCTCTGTTATTTTGAATGTTAGTGACTTCGTAACAGGCAAAGTAAAATTCTATACCAAACAACAAATTGTATAATTTGCAGCTAAACAGGAGGATAACCATTGCCCACATTTATAGAATACTTTTCCATCTGTCGCCATTATTTCCATGTTGCAATACTTTGCCCATATTTAAGGATTATGCGTAGAGCTCAATTATTTTTCCCCACTTCCTTATTATCAAGATTTATATATTGCTATACTTAAAGCCTCCCTTTTTCTTGGACTATAGTTCTATCATTGAATGGATTTATTTCACAGGTAATGATCTTCTCAAATTTGGTGCATGCATATTGCATCTAGCGTTCAGAAACACTTTTTATGTTTCTAATGAATAATTAGACTTTGAGAGTGCCTTCCAGTGTTTTTAGTTTTCTATTTTAACAGCAGATAAAAGGAAGACATTAGACGTGTTTCATGTTGGCTCTGAGAGAGTTAAGCACGTTGAGAGTCGAGGGAGGGATGTATGGAGAAGTGTCGAAGGCAACATAGAGGCAGGCTTGATGACAGAAGCCAGAGCACCCAGACCCCAGGGGCACCCTGGACAGCCTGCCGCAGTTGGCCTACAGACATTAGCATTTGATATCTTATTCTTAAACTCACTCATTGAACATGATGTCCTTGCCTGTCTTCGTGACGTGAGAGATGAAGCTCTGCTTGTCGGAATCGATGTATATCTCTGACCGGCAATATTGTGAGGTACAGTGAGTTGCATCTATAAACATTTGCAGTGTAGCAAACGTATAGCACGGTCATACCTTTTCTAGATGATGCCTTAGGGAGTACTGAGCAATAGCATTCTTACTATATAAGTAAGGAAATAACAATCAAAATAAATAAATAAAAGGGCAAGATAAGCAGAGGAACAGACATGGTCATGTAAAAAATAGTAGTAATAGATTACAAGTCTGTGAAAAATTAATTATTTGCTACTATTTCATGCTGCATATTCCTTGACTTCCCTTATTTATGCTTCAAACCACATCTATTCTTAATTTATTTTATTCTCCCTACACCCTCTGAATAGGTTTTGTTTTTGAACAAGTCACTTGTCTAGAAATACTAAGTCTAAAATGTTCTGTCTGCACAATGGATGCTTTAGCAAGTCAGATATGCACAGTTAAGCTGCGCTTGCAGAATTTTTCTTGTTAAAGTGCAGTCGATTGACCATGTACCAGTACTAATTTGTTTCTAACCAGTAAGGCAGGTAAACATGATGCCCCGTACAATAGTGATTGTAACCATCATGGCCAGGATGCCCCTTCTAGTCTCAGCAAAGGAACATTTAAATGCAGAAGCATTGAGGTGCCTGAATGGCTCAGTTGGTTAAGCATCCAACTTCGGCTCAGGTCATGATCTCACAGTTCGTGGGTTCAAGCACTGCATCAGGGCTTTGTGCTGACAGCTTGAAGCCTGCTTCAGATTCTGTGTCTGTTTGTCTGTCTGTCTGTCTCTCTCTCTCTCAAATATAAAATAAAACATTAAAAAAATTTAAATGCAGAAGCATGCCTCAGTTTAGAACCACACAACCACACAACCAGACTCTGCTTTCCTCTAAAGATAGATTTTGCATTTGCCCTGGGTTAAGTTTGATACTTCCATTTGGAAAACAAGGCTTGTCTCCTAAGGAAATTCTGGACAAATGATTTAGAATTACACTGTGACAAAAATCTTTTAAAGGCATTTAGTTAATACCTTAATGAAATTATAATATACATCTGTCTATGATATGAAAATAATCTTTACAGTAGTTTCCAAGTAGTATTTTTATTTATAATTTTGTCAGTTTTTGGACACAGGTGCTTTAAAGTGCCTTCTTAAAATAATAATGCTAGAGGGCAGGTGGTAGATTTCTAGGACATTATTATATTTTTTTCAGGCATTCAGCTGGCAGCCTGGTTTTTCATAATAATTTCAGTCCTGAGAAACTATAATTATCCTGAAGCACACTACTTACACTGTCTTATTTCTTAATTATAGTAGTGACATGAGATAAATGCATACTTATTGGGATCAAATGTATATTATTTTGTGGTGATTATAAAGAAGTTCTACATGACAACAATTGCAATTATATGGTCATAATGACTGATACTATGTTATATTCTAGAAATTCTGTAATTAAGTCCTTACAAGAGGACACTTCCTATGGGGGGGGGGGAGGCTTTAGAGAGAGAGGTTGGCCAATGTAAAAACCACTGACAGACATAGATACCCCAAGTCTATTCTAATGATTCCACATGAATCTCAAGTAAGAACATTGTATCGACTAACATTTGGGAGGCTTAATTTAAAGTTGTATCTAAACAAGCTATGTAAAGAATCTTCTGTACATAAAAATAGCCTTTTTCTTTTCTGACCTTTAGAGTAAAAAGCTTTGAACACACTCCACAGGGAAAAAAATGGACTGGAAATATGATAGGAGTGATACTGCCTTCAAAGATAAATCTGCAGGCAGTCAGTAATATTCTTTCAAATACTATAATTCATCGTTTTAAAAGTTTTCATGTAAGATTCCAAAAATAATTTATCTCTGGCTTTCCAATTTAAAAGTAAAAAAGAAAAAAAAAACTTTAAGTTATCAAGATACTGCTTACCTATATTTTCCACTTTTTTGTATAGGCAAATGTCTTTGTCTTTTGTTTTTAAAAAAGCAGAAGGAAATAAAAATGATGGATGTGAAACTCTATGTATTAAAATGTTTGGGTGAAGGTGTCAGGTATATCATGTATCAGATTTGGGAATTAAATGACCTGGGTTTTAAATTCTGTTCTGCCATTGACTAGATGTGGGGCTCAGACAAGTTACTTAATTATACGTCAGTCTCTTCATCTGTAAAAAGGGACAATAATTGTACCTACCTTATAAGAATTATCCATTAAAGGATTTAATCTTTTCAAATATATAAAGGGTTAATTACATGCCTTGCACATGGTAAGCACCATATACTTTTTATGTATTATTTTATGTAATTTAGGGATATGAAGGATAATGAACCAGGCTCTCCCACTTTCCTCCCTATCTTCAACCATGGTGAGAGTATCTCTAAAAATTTTAATAAGCTTTACTCACAGAACTATTTTCAATATTCTAATATAATATATAGAAAGGGAATGTTTTTTTCTAAAGTAAAAGGGCCATTCAATGAACCTGATATCTTTTAACTTATAACTCACTCTGGCAATACTTTGCCAGAGCATTGTTTGTTTGTTTGAAATTCTGGAACAAGTTAACGCCCTGTTATTTTTAACACAAAAGGTATCCTCTTTAGACATTTATAGTTATCCAATGATATGTTAAGTCTTAAGCACGATGGTTTTGCTGTATATAAACATTCTTGCATGGCTAACATTCTAACCAGGTTGCAAAGATAATGATATTAGCATAGTTACTGCAAACCCACTTTTATTTTCAAAATAGTTCAAACAACCCAAATAAGCACACCAAGAAACATTAACCCTTAAAAAAAGAATCAGTTAGCATCCATACAAAAACTAGCCATACAACACTTGACTTTTTTTCTATATACTGCTGATGGATATTATTTTTCTGATTTACTTAACATGTTATATTTGCTTTGTTATTATTTTTAACTTTAAATTACTGTTATTTTTCTAATTAAGTTAATAAAGTACTTAATTATTATATGCTAATTTCTCTGAAATAGTAAAGATCTAAATAATAAGGAATAAAAATGAATTTTTAAAATACTTATATGCAAATATGAGATTGAGGAGCAAGTACAAATATTGTTTATGGTAGAGAATTATTAATTCCCTTTTCATGACTTACTTACATTAGTAATCTTTACTATTTAGTTCAAGAATATACAAATTCTCCTTCATTTGTTTATTTCTAATTTATTTTAATATTTATATATTTTTAAGAGAGAGAGACAGAGTGCCAGGGGGAAAGACAGAGAAAGGGAGACACAGAACCCAAAGCAAGCTCCAGGCTCTGAGCTGTCAGCACAGAGCCTGGTGGGGCTTGATCTCATCAACTGCGAGATCACGACCTGAATGGAAGTCAGATGCTCAACCAACTGAGCCACCAGGCGTCCCCTTCATTTAATATTTTTAAATTTCAACTGCAATCCATGAATGATTGTATATGATATCTATAATACTATTCAAAAATTTTTGCTATTTCCAAGAGCAATAAATATAGATTTTATTTTATCTTCATCTTTAATCTACAAAAATACAATACCAAAATGCTATGGTGTTTTTAGAGTTAATATAGAAATAAGAAATATTGCAAAAGTATGAATAAGTATGGAAGAGTTTTTTGGCTAAAAGAAATCAGTTTCCATGCAAATATTAACAGTTTCCTTTTTAAATTAATTAATTAGTTAATTAATTTAATTAATTAATTGAGAGATAGAAAAAAAGAGAGAGAACACAAGTGGGGTAGAGGTGCTAAGGGGGACAGAAAGAGAATCTTAAACAGGCTTCATGCTCAGCATGGAGCCCGATGTAGGCATCAATCCCATGACCTGGAGATTATGAGCTGAGCCAAAATCAAGAGTGGGATGTTGAACCAACAGAGCCTCAACAACTACTTTATTGCAGTAAGAAGTCTTCATTAGACTTTTGAGTCTAATTCCATTTCTATCTATATACATATCTACACCAGTTAAGATCAGGAACTGGGGCGCCTGGGTGGCTCACTCGGTTAAGCATCCGGCTTTCGCTCAGGTCATGATCTCACAGTTCGTCGGGTCGAGCCCCACGTCGGGCTCTGTGCTGACAGCTCAGAGCCTGGAGCCTGTTTCAGATTCTGTGTCTCCCTCTCTCTCTGACCCTCCCTTGCTCATGCTGTCTCTCTCTCACACACACACAAATAAATAAAAATATTAAAAAAATTTTTTTAAACCAGGAACAATTAATTTTCAAACTAGTCTATTCTGGTTCTTCACTGCTTAGAAGTGATTATTATTGGCTTTAATGATGTTGATTCTACAATAGGGAAAAACTGATATGGAAATTAAAAATATACTTTTAATAAACAGTGTGGAAGGAAACCCCAATTTCAATTTCTATTTTAAGACTGAGATTAAGAGTGATTTTAAAATAGAAATCAAATGTGTGGCTTTCCACTTGTATTAGTCTGTGCAAGGTGCCCCAACAAGATACCTCTGACTGGATGTCTTAAACAACAGACATTTATTTTTCACAGTTTGGGAGCCTGGAAGTCTATGCTTGAGGTGGCAGCAAATTTAGTTTCTTGTGAGACTCCTCTTTCTGGTTTATAGATACAGCCTTCTGGATGTACACAAAGGGAGTGAGGGAGAGGGGGAGAGGGAAGGAGGTGGAGAAAGAGGAAAGGAGAGAGAGAGGGAGGAACAGACGGAGAGAGAGAGGTTGAGAGAGGGGAAGGAAATGGGAGAAAGAGGGAGATGGAGGAGAAGGAAGCAAGTAGAGAGAAAGAGAGAGGGAAGAAAAGAGAGAGAAAGAGGGAGAGAAGGAAGTGGAGTGAGAGGGGAAAGATGGAGAGAGGGAGGAAGGAGAGAGGGCGAGAGAAAGTACAGGCATTTCTTCCTCTTCTAAGGGCACAAGACCTATTGGACTAGAGCCCTGCCCTTATGACCTTGTTTAACTGTGATCATCTTCCTAAAGGCCCAATCTTTGAATCATCCCATTGGACATTATGGTTTCAACATATAAATTTAATAAGAACACAATTCAGTTCATAACACTGCCTAAAATGATCATTGTATTTCTCATGAAATTCCAATGTTAGGTGAAGTAATGCCTGAAGATTCTTTGCCACTTTTGACCATAAGTATGTTATATTTTATGGTCATTTGTATTTGTCTTCCAGATCAGCATTTTCATGACCCATTTGTCAAACTATGGGAATGACCGCCTGGGGTTATACACCTTTGTGAACTTGGCCAACTTCGTGCACAGCTGGACCAACCTGCAATTGCAAACTCTGCCTCCAGTGCAACTTGCGCACAAGTACTTCGAGCTCTTCCCTGAGCAAAAAGACCCTCTCTGGCAGGTAAGGCAAAACATTCTCTCCTGCCGTGGTAGGAAAGAAACCAGGGCCTAATTTGTATTAGGAACTCTGTTGGAGATATGAAAACTGACATTTAACACAAACTTCTTTTTTATGCAGTAGCTTCATTCCCTTCAATAACTTTTTTGTTTTATGTAGTAAGTGTATTTTTTGTTTCTCTCGTATTTTGCTTGTTTGGTTGGTTGGTTTGGAAGTTTTGCTTTGAGGATGATGTTTTATCATTGGTGTCTCCTCACAGCTAATCATTTTGACTCTCATTTAGTATGAGCACTAACTGGCAGCAAAATAGGTAGGCACTGGGTATCTAGGGAGATAGAAGCCAAGAGCCATCATAATCTAAGACCCTATAACTAACCCCTGATATGTATGTGTAAACACAAATAGTATAAATGAAAAGGAAAAAACACTTTTTTATCTCATGCTTCTACAAATGCTATCTTTAATAGGTCTTCACATTTCTTTTTTTAAAAACAGTTTTTTAAAGGTTTATTTATTTTTGAGAGAGAGAGCACAAGTGGAAGAGGAGCACAGAGAGAGCGAGACACAGAACTGAATCAGGGTCCAGGCTCTGAGCTCTCAGCACAGAGCCTAACGCAGGGCTCAAATGCACCAACCACGAGATCATAACCTGAGACGGAGTCGGACGCTTAACTGACTGAGCCACCCAGGCGCCCATCTTCATATTTCTTTTAAATCTAATTAATCTTTCACTAGAACCAGATCTATTGGTAAAAGAAAGATTGTCAGTTTTAGGATCGCTTTTACAAATAATTCTGTTTCACATGGGAGCCACTCAGCGTCATTGTATGAAAATGTGAACTATCTGCTTCTTAGGAGTTATCTGGGAAAATGCTACCTCCCATTTTGCTGGTTCTTTATGCATTACATTACATTGACCCGCACAATCAATAAGCTGGCTGCAGAGAACAGATCACATAGTCCCCTGCTAAGCAGTTGGTAGAGGAAAAGCATCATCGCTAATGAGAAATCACTGTGAACCAGCCTTGTTACCATCCCCCCCTCCACAAGACTCTATGTTTCTTCTTATTCCATAATTCATGTCACATGCCACTCTGTGTCTATACCATCAGGAAGTCGTCCAACACATGTTTGTTGGGCATCTACTGTGCATAAGGCAAGGCTAGTTGCTCTAGCGAGTACAAAGAATGAAACACAGCATTTTCTCCCAAAGTCAGCAGGGTTTCCTTGCTATTCTTATTCACTGCGTATATTTCAAAACGTGCTTTACAACTGACTGCTAGAGTAATTCATACTTTAGTCTGATGCTTTAGTCGGGAACTCTTCACCATTTGTGTTTTTGTTGAACTACACAGTCTAATTCTTTTGCCTATCATTATAATAAGTTGCTTGATCATTTCTATGTTTGGTGTATGAATTACATAGATAAATGGATGAAGACATAATTTTTGTAGTTTATTATAGTGTATCGCATCATACCAAGTAGCTGCTGAATTCCATAAAGGCCAAGCTTTGTGTCCCATAAATGGCATTATTCAAAAGTGCTCACACACATATAAAATTGATAAATCATTGATAGTAAATTAATTCTTTTCCCACACATGCTTATTTATGAGGTATCTATAATTCATGGTACAGTAACAATACAAAGTAGCCAACTTAACAACGGTTGCAAACAGCTAACATACAAGAAATGAGTCAGTACCCCCAAGCGCCAATTTTTCTTTTCCTTTAGTGGAAGGAAAGTGTTCTTTAGATGAGGAATTTGTATATCTTAATATTGTGTGTTTTACACACACAAATTAAGAATTGTATTTATTGATATCATTTCAATATCAGAAATGCTGTTCATTTTGGCAAGGAGTAAATAAAGATACACAAAGATACACAAGCTCCAATACAGTTTGGTCCACTTGATGATTCTAAATATTTATCGAATATCTGTTAAATATGAAATACTACATTAATCAATTGATGGTATAAATGAAAATTAGACACAGAAATAGAACTGTTTCTTAGAGAACTAAGTCATGGTGGACTTGAGAACCTAAGTATACACAAAATATCTGAAAGGGATGACAATTTTGAATAGCATCACAGAGGTAAATTCCTAGACAATTCTTAACAAATGATAGAATTAATCAGAAAAGGCTTCAGAGAATTCACAAATTTTTGGTATTGCTGTTGTAATTTACATGTTTAGCAATTTTAACATGTTTTCAAAATAGCTTATAATAAAAATACTTATTTTTTTTAATTTTTTAAAGTTTACTTATTTATTTTGAGAGAGACAGAGAGGAGAGAGAGAGAGTCCCAAGCAGGCTCCATACTGTCAGCACGGAGCCCTGACACAGGGCTCAATCCCACGAACCATGAGATTGCAACCTGAGCCAACATAAAGAGTCATCAAGAGTTGCACACTCATCTCCGCCAACTGAGCCACCCAGGGGACCCTCATAAATGTATTTAAATAACATTGAGGAGTGAATATTTACTAAAAGACTCCCATTGTATCAAGCAAATTATATTATTTATATGGTTTCCTTTGACTGAAACATAAAGTTGCAAGCATTTCTCACTAACTAAAGTGCCATATTATCTCAAATATATTTAAGAAGGAAAACAAGGAGTAGAAAGCAGGAAAGCAGTTAAGTTCAAGAAGGAATTGTTAAGGTACATGAGATTTTTGAGGACAGCTGACTCATTGAAGAAATCTGATCAACTTTGCCAGGCATACATCATGTCTACAAGACTACAAATGGTTAAGTAGAGATAAAGTGCATAATACTTTGTGAGTCCCTTTCCCTGGTGGTTAACTCTTCTTTCCATATTCATATTTATAATGGCAAACAGAACAGCTGTGAGCATTATCATCATGTACTTTATACAATATGAATTTAGTTTTACAAAAAACATATAAGTATAACCAGCACTAATTAAATGTTTTGTAGCCCACTCATCACAACCCTACAGAGTTGGGATAGATGAGTATTATGAGTCTGTCATTATTATACATTCTCAAAGTCATTGTTACACATTCTCAAAGTCATTGTTACACATTCTCAAAAGTCAGGTACTCTTTTGTGATTCTAAGCATGTCGTATTCAGTGGATTTCATTTTTAAAAGTAAATCAACTTATTTTTCTCAAGATTTTTAGTTCGCACATTTTTGTTTCTACAAATAAAAATAAAACATGAAATAATGATAATCTTCACATCTATTTAATTTCCTTCAGTTCTTTATGTAAATTTTCATTAGCACCAACTACCATATATGTACAACTGCTTTGTCACCTAATTAAAAAGTGCAATATGAGTATCTATCAATGGGCAGCATGGTAAG
This sequence comes from Crocuta crocuta, assembly GCF_008692635.1. Lineage (NCBI taxonomy): Eukaryota > Metazoa > Chordata > Mammalia > Carnivora > Hyaenidae > Crocuta > Crocuta crocuta. The sequence goes on from NW_027527817.1 coordinate 344,593, forward strand.
CACAACACAAAATGTGTGTGTGCTTCCTTCACTGGAAGCTGATTCTTTCAAAGCTGTTAAATGTGAGAATATATGCTGAAGACCCATATGGAACTCTGTCCCTAGAGTTTATTCTCACTCTCGTCCCTAGTGTATAAGATTCTTAAAAGGATTCTCACTGGTTCCTATTTATTCATGTCCCTTTTTGTTTTGGTAGAATAATCACTCTGAAGCAGAATAGGATTTCCTTTTTTTTTTTTTTTTCCTTTTAACTCTCATTATAGAAACCAAAACCACAACATGGAGGCATTTAGAAGGTCAGATTCTTGCACATTCGCTAATCGATGCTTTTAAGCTCTCAAGCTGTCAGGTTAGCTCAGCCTCAATCTTCACGCAGTCACTCCAGACTCTCACTATCAACAAACATGCCAAGCGTGATGTGGATTCCTGCTTGCCCGTGTGACCAAGGGAATGCTCAAAGAGCCTTCTCCCTCTCCATGCCAGTATCTCCAGGATTAAAGACGCAGGAAAGTAAACCACAAGGTGCTAACCTTAAGAGTTAGCACCTTTGTTGATTCTAGCTGTGAAATCCTCCAACTCCAGCTTAGAAATGATGAGATTTGAACAACTGTGACATAAACAAATCACAAGGTCTAGCAACATACACACTGTAGATTCTATTATTATGTGTCTGTTGAAAGAATAAATGAATTCTGACACAAAGAATTATAGATTGTAAATGCAGAATAAGAAGTTAGGGGTGTCCAACCCAACCTATTGATTTTAGAGAAGAAATGGGTGACACCTAGCAAGATGAAATATCTTGTTCTGAGTCACTCAGATTATTAGGGACAAGTCAGGAGTAAAGCTCAGGTTTTCTTTTTCCTACTGCCGTGTAGTTCCAACCACATCAAAATGGTAGTTTTACATTTAGAAAAATTAATCTACTTCTGTCATCAACTCCCTCTGAGGGATGAAATTTCAGGTATACCTTGTTACTTTAGAAGAATCTGGTGGTGTACTCAGTGTGTATTTGTTTGACCTATACTTTCTTAAAAATTTTTTTTAATGTTTATTCATTTTTGAGAGACAAAAAGAGCATGAGCCAGGGGTAGGGGGGTAGAGAGAGAGAGGGAGACAAAGAATCTGAAGCAGGCTCCAGGCTCTGAGCTGTCAGCACAGAGCCTGACATGGGTCTTTAACTCAAGAACTCTGAGATCATGACCTGAGCCAAAGTCGACGCTTAACCGACTGAGCCACCCAGGCACCCCTTGACCTATACTTTTGATGTACCTACATAATAGAAAGGTCTTGTCCTTCGTAGAACTTACAAACCATAATTGCTCTTGGTAATGTAGCAAAATGACCATAAAATTTCTTTTCATATTCATTCCTCTGTTTTCGACTCTATACCTTTAATGACCCTATAACTGCACTTACCATATGGTATTGCAGACACTTACGCCTGTCATATGCCTGCTCATACAAACCTGAAAAGGTTGAGACTATATTTATTCATGATTGTAACCTAGAATCCAGTGTAGTATCATAACCACTGTCATGAAAATCTCATGAATGAATAAGCAAAGGCAGAAGTGTGTGCATGTACACAAAGAACAATAACATAAACACTCATTTCTTAGAGAACAGTAGGAATCCAATAGGAAATAACCTTGGGACACACACACAAGTCAGTTGGGAAACCTTTGAAAGCTATCAGTTAGAGTAATCTGGATTTGATGGGCAATAAGGAGCAATTCTCTATAGGTTCTGAAGATGAAAGTAAAGTAATTTTAAAAAAAAGTATTGGCCAATAAAGATTATACCAGAGTCTTTTTTCCAGGATAGGTAGGAACAGGGGGCAACTTAAGCTGGGACAATAACATAGTCATGAAAAAGGGAAACTCTGAGTAGTTTCGTGGTAGTGAAAAGAGTGAGACCTTTAAAGAAATGGTAGAAATTGTTTGTGGGTGAGACACTGAGGATAAAGGAAAACTTATCTGCAGCAGTTTAGGGAATAAGAGCTCTATAATTTCATGTTTTCATTGCTAGTTATTCATCTTTTAGCCTTTTTAGTGAAATAGCCAGAGTAAGTTTTCATCACTTCATAGATGGCACGCATGATAGAGGCACAGACCTCATCCTCTTACTTTTCTCTGTTTTTTCCTAACCACAGTTTGAATTATGTATTTGTTACACTTATCTTCCTAACTCAGACTAGTATTTAAACGTCTCAGGAGTGTTTCCCAAATATGTTGGCATTCTTCATGATTTTAATTTTTAACTTACACTGAAACACTTTCTTATTTGGTTATACAATACTGTCAGAATTCTGACATCCAGAAATGGTGACATAAGTCATGGATCTTCCTTTTCCTGTCAATTAGTTGCAAACATGATCTTGCCAAGTGTCAAATTCCCCACACAAATAACTTACTGAAGTTTAGCAATAAAAAAACTAATTGCAGATAGTGCCATAAAATAAATAAAATAAAAAGCTATAATACTTTCATCTTTTCTGAATCAAAATCATCATAAAAAAGATTTTGAGCACATAAAGTCTAACAACAACAAAGACCTGACCTTGTGTTTATGTGCCCTGAAGATATGTCTGGTAACTTACATGGCATACTGTGAGCAAATATGCTACATGAGACCAACCTATTAATAAGAATATTAAAATACAGTTTTTAATTGAGTTGGCTATCTAGATTCTCTAACATGATATTCATAAAACCCTAAACAATAACATAAGATACCGTGTGCAGGAATATGCAGTCATCTGTTTGAATATACTCAGAACTTCAGAGTAAACCTATCATCTCCTGGGGTCAATTTTACTATGAAAATATTTCATGGTAAAATGTCAACAGTATCAATTTATTTAAATAAAAATGGATATAATATGGTGATGACTGCATAGATGTTTAGGGTAAATCAGAGTCTTTTGTGCTTAACACAGCTTTCATGGAGCTGTTACCTCAGACCCACACAGACATACACGCCCTTTTCCAACCACTCCCACTCTCTAAAGTGGGCATTTATGCTGCTCTATATTCACACTACTTTGGTAGGAAAGTTGGAATAAGAATCAGACCATTAAGTGCTACAGGAGTTCTGTGGAGAGTATTCATTATAAATCAGTGCACTCAGAAAGGAAAGACTTTTCCAAGGAGTTGATGGACTAGCTGCATTTTACATAGTGTGCAGGTAGAGTCAAGCTTTGTAAAGATTGTGTGTGTCTCGGAGTTTCTCCGTAAGGATTTGCTGATTGAAGCACTGAGGATAACATCCATAGCCTATTAAAATTCCTCATCAGGATATGTGGGTTGTATTAAGCTTAAATGACATTAAGAGACAAAAAAATTGGAAATCATCAGCATGTATAAAACAGATTGGAAAAGGATTTTGTTTAAAGACATGCACATGGAGAAACTCAATAAACAGAAGAACTTTTAAAATGACACAACCAGATAAGGAGGAAGAAGAAGAATTTTAAAAGAAACAAAACGCCTTTCATAGCATTTTCCTTTAATCAGTGAGGTCAGAACCATAGAAGGCAAGCAGAGAGGAAATGAAGAGAAAGCCTCTGAAACATTTGTAATTAACAAAATAATCTTGCCCTGAGCACTGGGTGTTTTTAAGGCTTCAGCTATTAAAGTCTAGATATGTCCCAGTTATCTGGAATAGGCACATGACTTGAGAGTGGATAATCAATCTCACTGATAATTCCACAGTGTCCTTGTCAGTGAAGGATGTGGAGAAGCAATGAGCAAAGCAGATTTTTAGTAGAGTAAAGGCAATGTTATTCCAACTACATCTAATAAGAACAGAAGTTATTTTCATGTATTCTATAAAACTATGAACTTCAGAATAATGTAAGCAGTGTGATTTTTAAAATACATGGTTTTTAGCTTGATTATGAATTTGAAATTTTTACTCAACTGGAGAGGAAAAAGCTGGTTGCTAAAACCCTTCTCCTAACACAATTTCATCAGAATTTACTCCCCTTACTAAGTCTGGTCCATCACCTCAGGGAATCTTCTCTCTACCACTCTTATATCTTCTTAAAAGTAAATCTGCCTCACCTCATCAAATATTCTGTGTGCAAAACTACCTGCATCTTCTTTACCTGTGTGAGAGCTGAGTTACATGCATTTTTACTAGACTGGCACTGTAACCATGAGCTGCCTAAAGCAATTTTAACTGAACTTTTTTTTTTTTAAGTTTCAGTATATCTAGATATTTAAAACAGTAAACTACTGTTTACAGCAGTTTCAGATATGCAGAGAACAATCAGGTTAGAGAAGGAAAAGGGATTATAATTGCTCTGTAATTTTCTGACTTTTGAAATTAAAATGATAGCAATGGAACAAAGTATGAAAGCACAAGGAAATGCTTTGCTTTTTCTTGGGAAGACCCTTTCACCTTCATAATCACTGCTGGAAACTCTCTCTGTCTCCCTCTTTCTCTCTCTCTCTCTTACACACACACACGCACACACACACACACACACACACACACTATTTAACTGCAGAGACAACCCCAGCTTTGGATTCCAAATATGAAACTAACTTGCTGTGTGACCTTCAGCAAGACCTAAATAAAACACCTTGCATCTCAGTCTCCTCAGGTGTAAAGAAGGGATAATGATATCTGTCTTGCCAGATTGCTTTGAGGATTAGAAATAATCTATGTCAAGCAAGTGCCTGGAATATAGAAGGTGATCAATAAAGGTTAGATATTATTTTAGCTGTTATTCAAATATTCAGGCAATAGAAGAAAAATCAGATTGGGAAAAATCTAAGCAAACATTTTCAGAATATAAAATAGGAAATGCAAGCATCCTGTTAATAAACTTGTGATTAACAGACACAAGGGGAAACATGCAGGAAAAGAGGTTAAAGAAGAAATAATGGATGTCTGAAAATAGCATAACATAGAAGGGAGGCAGTTATAAAAACAGGCAATCTGCCTAGATTGAGGTATACAAATGCCACCAACTGTAAAATACATATAGGAAAACGGGAGTAGTGTCAATTGAATTGTTAGTAATAAAAGCACTTGGAACAGCAAGCAGGGTCACAGCATCCAGGAATTTTATTTGATAGTTTATTTCTGTTGGTATAATTTCTTGGGAAAGTGCAACTAGAAATAACTAGTGTCTTTGTGTGCTAAAACAAGCATGTTTATCCATATTGTGTGTGTCAAAGAAAACTCTTTTCAAGTCTTATATTGAATTAGTCCACTTCTGTGAGTTTTATTTCATAGGTTTTGCATGCAGGAATTTGAATGGCAAAGACATGTGTACTGCAATAAAGAAAATAAGTGGCCTAGTCGAACATAGGGAACCAGAAGATCTCACAAAAGACACTTTCAGCAGTGGCACTGAATGATTGATCAGTTGGCTCATCTACCTTTGCTAAGAATATAGAAACCATTTGGGCAGATTAATTAAACATCTAATCTGAGATTTGTTCTTCATGAAGATGTATGTGGGGAAACTTGGTAAGTGTAGGTCATGGGAACTGTATTCCTATTGTTTAACATATAAAATAGAGTTGAGAAATAAAGTTCTTTATAAATGTAGCAGATAAATAATATGAGGAAATGGTTTAAGCTATAAAGTGATGGCTTAAGGAAATAGCAAACACTTGCTTCTGGGGCCACTGTGAATGACATCATTGGAAACTGCAGATGCTTTTTTGTCATAATTTTGGAAGTAAAATGTCTCCACAGTTCACATTATATTTGATTCCAGCCATTCTGACAGGTGTAAGGTGATATTTCATTGTGGTTTGGTTTGCACTTCCCTGATGATTAGTGATGTTGATCATTTTTTTCGTGTGTCTATTGGCCACCTGTATGTCTTCTTTAGAAAAATGTTTGTTCAGGACCTTTGCCCATTTTTTGATTTGTTTTGGTGTTGAGTTGTAAAAGTTTTTATATATTTTGGATATTAACCCATTGTCTGATATATCATTTGCATATATCTTCTACCATTAAGCAGGTTGCCTTTTTATTTTATTGATGGTTTCCTTTGCTGTGGAAAGTCTTTTATTCTGGTGTAGTCCCAATAATTTATTTTTGCTTTTCTTTCCTTTGCCTGAGGAGAACTATCTAGTAAAATGTTACTAAGGCCTATGTCAAAGAGATTACTGCCTGTTTGCCTCTTTTATTCTATGAATTTTATGGTTCCAGGGCTCGCACAGGTTTTGAATCCATTTTGAGTTTATTTTTTGTGTATAGTGTTGGTGATTGTCAATTCAGAGCAGTGCTACTCAAAGTGTGGTCCATGAATGGGCTTCAATTGCTTGTTGCTGATTTGCCATGAGACAAAACCTTGTGAATATATGTAAACCCAACTATGTCACTAAACACACTGGCTGCTTCAGTTGGATTTTTTGTTTGTTTGTTTGTATCAGGATGTTCTTATTGCAGTAAGCAGTTCAATAATTCACATTCTGACACAAGTTCCTTATCTTCTCACAGACAAGTGCTTTGAAACATATTGAGTTAGAGTATAGGCAATGTTGCTATAACAATGACATTCCAAACAACAAATTGACTAAATAAAACAGATATATATGTCTCACTGATACAACTGTCTAAAAATGGGCAGAACATTTAGAAGCATTAGATAGCTCTATCCTACAAAGAGGATCGTCCAGTGCCCCAGGTTGGCAGCTGTTCAATGCCTCTGAGTCCAAGGCGCATGTTACAATTGTAACCATTTTACATCTGGCAGTCAGTAGGAAAGGGAAAATCCAGGGAGGGTGGTCTTATCCTTAAGAAGGTACTTTACATCATTTTGGCTTACTTTTCTTTGGACTGAAAAGAATCAGATGAAGAAAGCTTGATTCAAAAGAGATTGTGAAATACAGTCTCTGGCTGAAACCTATAGACTATGCAAAATAGGGGACTAACTGAAAGAAGAAAAGGAAACCAAAGAGTTTACCCTTCTCTGCCATAGTGAAAATTATGGTTATGGAATTAAACTGAAGTTAGACTATTGGGGATTTGAGATTGAATACTAAATAAAAAGATGACATAAATAAAAGACACTGGTAAAAATAAAATAAAATTATGGTATTGTGCAAAATGAATAATAAATGTGAAGTCTATTGGCTTGTAATTAACTCCTTTTATCACAAGTTTTACAAATGAATTCATAGAAAGAGCCAAAAAGTATACCCTAACTTTTTCCAAGGCAAATTCTCACAAAGTGCAGTTGTCTTTATCTATTATTGGTCTTTTTATTTTGCACTGCATTTATGTTCCAATGGAAACTGGGGATGGAAAATTCATTAGAATCAAGTCTCAGATAGGAAATTTGGCTCCAAATGATTTATTGAAGAGATACTCTCAGAAAAACCTATAAGGGGAAAAGTATAACAGGAAAGAGAAGAGGATATACCCTATGTGAATAGAGAAGGCAAATCCATACTCTGAATATGTGTCAGCATGTGTCAGGATGAATCACTGCCCTTTTCAAAATAAAAGTGTCCAATATAATCAATTTTCTACTAAGTGGTAGGATGGTCAATTTCTGAGATTTAGAACTTTTCTCTCTTACTGACAGGTCAGATATTCCACAGTGGCTGTAACTAGAGGAGACTTAGGAGAAGGAAGCTTATGAATGGCTTCCATCTTGATACCATGGGTACTCCATTCACAAACTCATTGCTCCAGCAATGGGTTGGCTAAGGACAGAGCTTAGGTGACATCTGGGAATGTTGGGAACTGGCTGAATCATTCTGTCCACTTGGTTGTTTAACATTTCTACATTTAATACTCTTTGGTATACATTAATGTGCAGTACAAAGATCATCACGCATTTTGGTCACCACCATGGGTCCATCCACATGTCTTTTCCACAGAACTACTTAGCCCTAATACTCCCATGTCACTCCTTTAAGTCCCTCGGCTAACCTATTCACCACTGCCTATTCATCTTTCCTATTCTTACATTGCCCTACTAATTTATCCTCAAAAAAGTAGATGACCAGAAACATTGCCCAGAACTATGTTAATTGGAAATTTTCCTTTAACCACTAGTTTTTAGGAACCTCTCTATGTGGGGTTTGTAGTGCAACAGCAGTCCACTTTCTGCCTCTGCTAACATGTGGGTCAATCTATCCACAAAACAAGCTTGAGTTTCCCCCTCTTCATCCACAGATATAGGGGCTCTTCCATGAAAATAAAGGAATGAGCTAATATAGAGGCATTTGTTGAACAGTGATAGGTGACATGAGGGTCTGGGTCACTCATTTGTAAAGGTTACTTGTAGCCTTTGGATCAGCTTGAGATCAGTCCCAGACATACCATTCTCACCTCACAATGAATTGCTACTGGGTACAAGTGAATTTAGGATTTGGTGAGTCTTCCAATACTCAACTTATGATCACCAGTTATCCATGAGAAACACTATCTCTTCTAGGGCCCAGTAGCATACCAGGAGTAGACACCAGTTTGAATGACTGCTGCAGGTGGCACGCCCTGCTGCAGAATCTTCAGAGTGTACACTGTGATTCTTCTCTGGGGCTTAACCAAAACTCTCCTTGGCATCATTTTGTACCATGGATGCCATAGTACCATAGGTCTTCCCAGATGTATGATCCAAGTGGGAGAGCTGCTTGTGCCTCAGTCTTACCTCGTGCAGGACTCTTTCTTGTTCTGGGCTCAAAAACTAGCAATTTTCTGCATCTTCCTGTCAATAACTCAGAGCAACATTCCCTAGTGCAACAAAAACGCTGCTTCCAAAACCCAAAAAGGCCTATCAAGCCCTGTGTTCTTTCTTAGTAATTGGAGTCACAAAGAACAATAATAGACCTTTACTTGGAAGAGATGTCTCAGCATGATAGAGACCACTGGACCTCAAAAAACCACAAAAGGTAGTAGGTCCCTGAAACTTTGCTTCTACCCTTATCTTTTATCCTTTGGAGTACATGTGTCTTACCAAGACAGTCAGAGCACTTAATACTTGGTACCTTTCAAGTATAATTAACATGAAATCAACATAGAAAACTAGTGGTAAATTCTGTGAAATGTCAAGACAATCTAGGCCCTTTCACTCTACATGATGACACTGAGGACAAGCAGCTTTGATTATTATTTTTGAGAAAAATATTAAAATGTTATTTTGAGAAAAATAATATTTTTCTCTACCTTTAGTGCTTTTTGTCATCTTTAAAAAAAAAAACTTCAAAGCAAGAAGGGAGGAGACTAAACAAATTAAGTAATGAGAATTCAAATGAACTAGAGGGTTTAATTTGGCATTCTTTAATTGAATTTTGGAAGTTCAACTGTGGTAAGCATTCCTTGATAGATATCTTTTTTTTAAATAAATTTATATTCTGTGCTAGAATGTAATGTTGAGAAGTCTATGATTTTGCAGCACTTGTATTTGGCAAAAAGGTCAAAAGTTTCAGTTAAAGATGACTCATTTAACAAGTTTATTCCTGAAAAATATTCATCAAAGAAAAAGACTCTAAATGGGAAATAACTGAAATATTTGGCTTCTAATAGATTTTCAAATATGGAAAAAAATTAGAATTGGAAATAACAGAAACAAACTTCCTTTAACAGAATTTACTCTGAGTTTACTTCAACTCTATAAAGAAAATACTCCCCCAGTTGAAAATTTAGTGTCTATAGAAAAGAGTTATTTGAAAGTATTAACATTTTCAAATTTATTAATCATGAATGTAACTTTGAAAAAGATTGTAAGCAATTTTATTGAAAAGTAAAACATAATAAAACCATGGTGAAAACAATCACTCTATAGAGAAACTTTCATGACATGGTATTAGAAAAAGATGTGGCTAGGGGCACCCTGTGTGGTTCAGTCGGTTAAGCATGCAACTTCAGCTCAGGTCATGATCTCATGGTTTGTGAGTTCGAGCCCTGTGTCAGGCTCTATACTGACAGCTCAGAGCCTGGAGCCTGCTTTGGATCTGTGTCTCACTCTTCTCTCTGTCCCTCCCCCACTCATGCTGGGTCTCTTTCTCGCAATAAATAAATAAATAGTAAAATGGAAAAAAGATGTTGCTAAAAAACTGATTAAATTACACAAATATGAATCACAAATGATTACTTATTGTATGACATTTTAATATTTGGATAATAAATATACAATTATAATTGTTTTTATGCCTAATGTTTGTTTTTAGGCAGAACTTTATTTGTGAAAATTATTTTTGAATATTTTATTTGCGTTAATAATATAGTAAAACCAAATTGACAGTCAAAACGTATTTTTAAAACTGTATTATTTTTATTTAATGGCTCTTTCAATTCTCAAAAATCTCATGATTTAGATAATAAATGTGGGTCACTCAAATGAAATGGGAGGAGAATGAAACAGGAGAAGGTTGAGATGGAGATAAAATTGGACCTATGGGTATGTTGGGTCTGGCATTTCCTCACCATGTCTATATAGCAATTATACATATGCCATTTAAAATATAGGTTAGGAGCTCAGGTGGGAGATACAGACTAGAAATGTTAATCGACGTGTTATCAGTTTGTAGGGTAGGACCAAACATTAGGATTTGCTGGATCAGTCGAGAATAGCACATAGTACAAAAACGAAAGGAAAAGTTGTCCAAGTTTGGAGTTCAAGGATGGCCCCCTAGCCCTCAGGGAAAGAGAAATAGGAAAGATTAGGGCAGAGCACAGATATCTAAGAAGTTATGGTTAGAAGAAGGTTAAGACAAGTGAATTTTCAGATATACAGACATGAAACGTAAATCCAAAGGACATGTTTCTAGATATAGAGTGGAATCTCAGCATTTAGAACCTAGCCAAGCTTCAGAAGAGGATGACAACAAAATCAACTTGATGTTAAGCTCTAGTCTTAAAGGAAAGGAAGATGCCATTTCAGAAGGAAATAATGTGGAAATCAGAAAACCAGAACCAGAACAGGATCTAACTCCTAGTTCTAGGATATCAGATAAGAATTCAATCCAGTCCTTTGAACAACTATTATAGAACAGAGCCAGGAATTCATTACACAGTAAGATTCATTATTCTTCCGTCATGCAGAATCCATGTGATGATAAACGGCACAAAGACATTTGGTCCAGAGAGAAAACTTGTGACCACTTGCCAAAATTCCTTGTCATTGGGCCACAAAAAACAGGTAAGAATAGCCAACTCTGCTGCTTGCTTGCTTTCTGTTTCTCTCTCTCTCTCTCTCTCTGTCATGAAACATATTCCCATACAGTATAACTGGATTAGGTTTTGCCCTGTGAAATATCTAGACACCCATCCAAGTTCATTATTTGAATGATACTTCATCCCTATGGATCATCTTCATGCTATGAACCTCAAAGGGGCCCTAATGCTGCCTAATAATTAGATTTGAGGACTAAAATTTTAACTATAGATAAACCTGTTCAACAGATATCAAATTTTTGACAACTTTGTGTTAATGTACCATAGTTGCAGTATCTGATTTTAATCTCTACATTTTTGTAGTTTTGGCTAATTATCTCCTAAATTAGGTTATAAAGCAAGTGCTTGCCTTGATTCAAACTATTTTACACTGTAGATCGGCCTTGAATTGATTTTTTCCAGAACCACTTCCATTATTACTTTAAAATATTCTATCTGGCCATGTGTAGCAACATGGATGGACCTTGAGGGTGTTATGCTGAGCGAAATAAGTCAGGCAGAGAAGGACAAATACCATATGTTTGCACGTATAGGAGGATTAGGAGGAACTTGACGGAGGAACAAGGGGGAGAAGAAGGGCGGAAATGGTGGGGGAAAGGGAGATAGGCAAACCATGAGAGACTCTTGAATGCTGACAAAAACTGAGGACCGATGGATGTGGAGGGGAGGGGGGGATGGGCATGGAGGAGGGCACTTTGGGGATGAGCACTGAGTGTTATGTGGAAACTAATTTGACAATAAACTATTTGAAAAAAAATATTCTACACGTGTGACTTGTATTTTAAAAATAATTATTAAGTATAAATATGGTTAGAACTTATTATCTGATATACCTGAGGTTCATCAGGCATTTTTCCCCTTAGTATTTTCTCATATGCTGAAGGACAAGTGTATAAGAATGCAGTAAAAGAGAATGAAAGTATTTCACCAATGAGATGACACTTTCAATTAGAATATTTTATACTTTCTTCAGCATGTGACAGTTTTATACACTTTGCTCATGTCCTGATTAATTAAAGTTTTTATTGAGTTGCTGTACTTTGAATTCACTACTTTGACTAGAAGCATTTTCATCAGTGAGTGCACAAACCATAACACAAAACAGTCACAATAAATAAGCCTGGCCCAGATGAAGATATTTGTAATACAAGCAAGTAGATCATTTTAAAGGTTGTGGGAAAAATTTCCAGACTATTAGATATTGGTTGTTGAAATCTTTTCTTCCTCTAGGAATATAAATTGTATTACAACAATAAGTTACACATGTGCAAGGAGGGGAAAAAAGCAACACATATTTTCAGATATATCACCTGTGCTGTTGTTGTTTAAAATGTGCATTAATTTTCTACCAACTCCCTTATAGCAGTGCTAACTCTGGAAACACTACTGAAGAAATAAAACATCCTTGTGTCATAAAATTATGCTAAAAATTTAATTTAAAGATGCATCTTTTATCATTTGTCATTGAATATTATTACTTCTTAGTTCTGCGAGAAAACTACAGGTTAGTAAGTATAAATCTAGTTTTCCTCCTTGTTTGTATTTATATTTGACCTGCCGGTATGGAAATAAAGCTTTTAACTGCTTTTGGCATCCCCAAGGCAAACAAACAAACAAATAAACAAGGTTAAAATAAAGGAATTGGATGATAATAATATTTTATGTGCTGTTAGGAAATGCTATTCTAATGTGAAAATGGTGGTGATAATTCTTAAAATCCATTCAATCATGGAAGTTAAAGTCTTCTTTTGTTCTTATTGCTTTAGTTGGCAGAGCTCCCAACTGCTGTCAGAACTGTAAATTTCCCGGACACAGCAAATGCTAAGAATCTGGTCTTCAGTGAAAAGTTGTCCTTAAACAATTTAAACATGGCCTACACCTCTCTTGCAATAAACATGAAATACAAAAGTAGTCCTCAAACCCTTGTTTTCTCCACTGTTGTGAGGTGAGAATGGAAAGAACTGATGTCCCACTTCCCCATTGCTGAATCCTAGAAGGAATTCCTGTCAGCTGACAGTGGCAGTGAATGAGGACAGGCAGAGAGCAGAATAGGCCTAGGCTTAAGGCACTGAAAAATTAAATCCCCAGCCTGCTAGAATCCTTCATACAGATAGGCATCCTGTATGATTCTGGGTCAAATTTTGATATTACCAGGTGAGGAAGGGGTTTCCAAAAGGGTTAGATTTAACACCATAATTCTAAAACCATAATTCGTTGGCCTTATCTCTCCAGAAAAGCAATGTCCCCATTGTCAATATTAATTTGTCATGATTTGACTGGCTAATTCTGGTAGAACTGAAGAGAAATCGATTGTGTATAAAATAGAATGCAGTTTATCTGAGAGTATTACCGGGGATGAGGTCTTTTCTACTTCCTCCACAAAATATTTATACCAAAGACATTGGATAAAAATGAAAGTCAACAGTAGATGAAAACACAGGTGATAATAAAATAAATATATAGTTTGAGATGGTAGGCCCAGATTCTATGACCCATTCTAGGAGTATCAAGCCACATACTTACTGTCCCCAGTTGAAAGTGCTTTCTCCTTACTTATGGTCAGATGCCTCCTGATGTCCTTCTGGCTCCTAGAGGCATGAAGGTATTGTGGCTCTGAACATAAAGGCCTTTATGTAGCCCAAGGAGATTTGGTACAATTCTGTGACCATCAGGGTAACTAAACATTTGTACATGTTACTGAGTGAAATGATATGTATTTATTTTGCAACATTCAGCAATAATTCAAAGATATTCCTTTATCTGTACTCTGGATCCATCCATTCTCTACATCTCAGGGCTATGAAACTGTGAATATTCTCAGCAGCTCTCTTGTGTGTCTCAAATCTCTCTCTCTCTCTCTCTCTCGTGCATGCGCACGTGCATGGGTGCATACACACACACACACACACACACACACCCACACACACACACTTCATTCTCATCATTAGTTAAAACATTTTTATGTAGCTCCCACCCTACACTTAAAAAAAAAGGTATTTAGAAAGAACCTTTCTGAATTCCCTGTTCCCTTCCAGATACTCTGTAATACTCTAATTTTTTTTTCTCACTGAAACATTTTTGTTCCTCCTCTAAAAGTTTCTCCATTTTGAATTCCTGTTGTTTTCAGGAGCAACTTAGATCAGTTCTTCAGGACTCCATACCCCCTCATAATTCCACATGTTTGAGACAGTGCTGCCATTCCTTTGGGCCTCCAATTGAGTACCTAACTAATTCTGACTCTTTCAGTTTTTAAATTGAGTACATATGATCTGATTCCATCTTTCTTAATTTTTAAAAGTTATTTTAGTTAGTAATTGATTTTGAAGCACATGTATTAATTTTTACCCTCCATCTCACTAGGAGCCACCTATTCTAGATTCCTTAACCTGTCTTCCTTCCAAGGTGGTTGGTCCCCTTAGATCTGTCGTCACTTTCCTTTAACTACTCATGACCCTCCTCAGTTTTGGTGGTCATGTAAAAGCTGTGAGGATATAAACAGGGGGGCATCTCATTAATACTTGAAGCACGGTAGACTTTGCTCCTATAAGCTTAAGATATGTTAGAAAAAAGTACCTATTCTCTGATGATCTGCTCAGCTTCCAGTTTTCCTGCTGCAAACACTACTGTTCTGCCAACCCATATGTGTAGCTCATCTCCAGCTCTTCCAAGGCCAGGAAACCCAACAAACCTCCTGGGTCCATGTTTTAAAAAAGGGATAATCTTTCCCAGATGGGAAATTTTGATTTATGAGAACTATGAAAACCCAATCGCTTCATGATTCCTTCTGCTGTGGCCCTGAGTCTCTGGCCCAACTCAAATGGAAACAAGGGTCAGAGACTGCATCTAAGCCTTCTGTGATACATACACTCAGTGGGTTCTAGCAGCTAATCTGCTCAGCCGAGTGCCTCAGTTATCCGATTCGATTGCCCCTTTTTACCAGGGTAGGACATTCAAGTGGCCATCCTTCCAGATTCCTGCCCTCCTCTTTCAACCTTACTGGGAACACTTACATTTTTTAGGCATTTTTTT
>NW_027527817.1:359808-373836 GCF_008692635.1 Crocuta crocuta
CCTCCTAATCCTCCTATACGTGCAAACATATGATGGGTAGGACACTCTGCCTGACTTATTTCGCTCAGCATAACACCCTCAAGGTCCATCCATGGGAACACTTACATTTTTAAGGCAAAACCAGAGAAAACACTTCCTCTTGGAAGCTGTCACTGACTTCCCAAGTCTAAGTCACTCATTTTCTCATGTATTGGAAAGCCACTCTGGTCTTCTCTCAGTATGGAAACTCACTATATTTCAATTACCTGTTTACTTGGCCCAAGCCCACACTTATACCTTAAGTTTATCAAGGCCAGCAAATGAGTTTTTATTATCAAGAGTTATCACCAGGAATAAAAAAATAAAAGAAGAATTATCACCAGGGACTTGCACAGAGTAGCACCAGTTAGCATCTGTTGAGTAGTTTTATTGAATTGTATTGATATGAATGTAATATAAAATGAGACCCACCACGTTCAAGTATTGTGCTGGAATCCCTTGATGCTTTAGCCTCTCACTTGACTCCAGGAGGGAAATTGAACTGCCAGTATCTGAAGTTCTCTTCCTTCTTAAAGTACAGAATCATCCCCTTCAGATGCCCAGTTTTGTCATATCTTTGTACAAACACCTGTGTGCTTTTTGTATTTTTTGTATGTTGTGCTTCTCCTGTGGTATATTTCATATTTCATCTTCAAATAAACTGACTTTTTACCACATATAGAATAATTTAAAGCAGAAACTTTGTATCATCTTATAAACGGGAGAACAGTTACTGCATATCAAACAAAAAAATGTAAAAAATACATTGAGGACAAAAATAAGCTATATCCTCAGTCTGTTCAACTTTGCCTCTGTACAAATATTAAATCAGATGTTTAGGTAAATGGAACCGTGAAGACTAATAAAACAATACTTAGATTGTTGCCACATGAAATACACCTAATTGATTTTTAGGAAGTCATTTTGACACCAGAAAAAAATTGGGCTTCCGAATATTACTCCTTGAACAAAAATTTGGTAAAATAGTATTTGTCTCTTCTTTTGTTGTCATATATAATCTTTTGCCTCCTTTTTTGTAATAGGAACAACCGCACTTTATTTATTTCTTCTTATGCACCCTTCCATCATCAGCAATCTTCCCAGCCCCAAAACATTTGAAGAAGTTCAATTCTTTAACGGCAACAACTACCACAAGGGAATTGATTGGTAAGGAAAATAACAAAAAATAAACTCCATTATTAACAAATGCTCAATCATAGCAGAGCAATTATAGATGTATGCATGGCATCTACATAATTACAGCGTAAATTTATTATGCTCAATTCGACCATAGTGAATTAGAAATTAATTTATAACAACGATATGTTTAATCAGTGTTGCCTATAATTTGATTTGGACAGTGCAATAATGATAATATTTTTCTGGTAAATTAATATGATTGCATAAAGAACATTATGGGATATTTTTGTCAGAATTATTCATAAGGATATTTAAAATTCTGCTTAAGCATATTATTATTTTACTGTGCCTGGAATTTTTTTAACTAAATACATAATCTGTCTTCACAAATGATGCTTAAGGAAACAAATAAATAAGTTGTTTTATTTCCTACTCTGTGACATGTATCTTCATTAACCACATAGACTGTAGAATGTTGTATTATAATATAAGCTGATATTTGTCATGCAAATAATAACAGAGCATTTCCAAAACCATATTAATGCTATTTACACATATGCATAAAAGGAATATTACTTTGCATTTAATAAATTATGAAAAATTTTTAAATCACAATATTTTCCCTAAACTGAAATAGAATAAATCTGATATTACAACTGATCTTTACTCTGGAGCTTTATCTTAGCTTTATTACAGTTTCTAAGAAAATACAGCTCTAATTCCAATTTCCAGTTATATGAGACAACTTTCCCCCTAGGAAAATGCCCCTACATGCATACCTTGGCAGTGTGTAACTTTATGTCAACACCACACATGAACCTGGTCTCAACAAGAGGCCTGTTGCGTTGAGACCAAGCTAGGGTCAGAGTGGGGGAGGGGCAATGCCAGGGAGAAGTTCTGGTACCCACTCTGCACCTAGGATATCACTGTTCTACCTTCCTTTTAAAAAACTAAATGAATTTTGGAAGTGCATGCAAGTTACTAAAAGCAGAACAGCAATTTTCACTTATCTGTGAGCTCAAATGGAACACAAATTGTTAAGCAGGAATATAGATGAGACTTTTCACCACTTCACATTTGGGAAACATAATAACAAGTGTCAAAGAGGAAAATAAGTGTCTTATATGAATTCTTAATTGCTCTCATTATTTATTTCTAGAACATTTGAGGGTTAGAGAAGTGATGAGCTGTAAGGAGGATTACACACATAATTAAAGCCTTGCACTGAGTTAACCTCTGAACATATTGATTCCATAATCTACACACAGAGGAATGTTCCAACAGCATATGGAGGAGTGAACCTACTGAGGCACCACAGGATCAACTGGCAGGAAATATCCTCTTAATTACTCTAGATAGACAATAATGTGTTCACATTGCTACACATAGTACAAATTATGCAAAAGTTAAAAAGGAGAAGAGCAGCTATGCCTTAATCTGTTTAGGATTTTATAGCTATTCTGATTTACACATCTTCCTCTCTTGTGCACTTTCATCCGAAATTAAAAATTTGAATTCAAGTTTGCAAACATGCAATTACTATTTTAAAATATTCACCAGGCAATATTGTGTAATTTGCTGTTTGCCAAGGGTAAACTTAATATTTCAGGATTTGACTTTTGATAACACAGAATATCAACCCAAATCTAAAGGATTTTTCCTCCGTTCTTAAGAATCTACCTATTTCTGGCACATGGGTGGTTTAGTTGGTTAAGTGTGGGATTCTTAATATCTGGCTTAGGGCTCAGCTCACAATCTCCCAGTGATGAGCATGGAACCTGCTTGAGATTCTCTCTCTCCCTCTTTCTCTGCTTCTCTCTTTCTCTCTCTCTCAAAATAAATAAATAAACTTTTAAAAATCCACCTATTTCATCTCACTCCTTCCCCTAATAGTTCATTAGGACAATTAGTATTTCAGGTTGTTTTCAACTATTGTAACAAATTTCAAAATTTCAACTATTGTAACACTAATAATTAGAAACCAATATAAATGAATGTAAATATGTTCAGTTATTTCATATCCATTGCATGTTAAAAAAAAAACTTAGAACTCAAATTAATGAATTATCTTTCTCTGCCTTCAGGTATATGGACTTTTTCCCTACTCCATCCAACATTACAAGTGACTTTCTATTTGAAAAGAGTGCTAATTACTTCCATTCAGAAGAAGCTCCCAAGAGAGCTGCATCTTTGGTCCCCAAAGCCAAGATCATCACCATCCTCATCGACCCTTCAGACAGGGCATATTCTTGGTACCAGGTATGAAGCAGTAAAAAATACTATTATAAATATTTGGCCAGAACTTAAATGTAAGCAATAATGAGTACCAAAATAAAGTTAGATGATCAGATGTACTAAATTGGTCAAGTGTTATAGAACTAAACACACAGAAAAAAATAAAGAATGGAAAAGAAAAGAAGAAAAACAAATTGTAAGAAATAAAAGTTGTATACTTAATTCATGTCAAGTCAGGCAAGGAATTTCAGGCATAAAGTAATAGAAAGCATACATCAGAGAATTAGTTGATTGGATAACATAAACATGTAAAATATTAGTCTATCACAACTAACAAAATTAAAAATACATATCTAGGTAGAGCAACTTTAATAATACATGGCAAATGGTTTAGTGCCCTTAATTTGTAAAAAAAAAAAAAAAGTTTCTGTAAATTGGTGAAAATAAAAAAGTATAATACCTCAGTAGAAAAATGAGCAAACAAACAGAATGCATAGATAGACATTTCATATCACAAATACACACAAATGCAACTGCTCAACTATTTCTATGGAAAATGATCAACTCAATTAGGAATCAACAAAATATAAATAAAAATGATACTTTTTTTGAATATCATCTCAACAGAAACTGTAATGTTTGTTCATCCTCCTGGCAAGGCTGTGATGGTGAAGATATTCAAACATTCCTATAGGAGGGTGTAGATGGAGGTCCTTTCTAAAAACTAATTTGGTGATAATTATCAAAATAGCTTTGTGAAGTTTCTTTCGTGTTATGGATCCTCTTCTAGAATGAATCATAAAGAAAGTTTCAAAGGGGTGGACAAATATTTATCCTTTTATATATCGCAGCACTATTCAAACAATAAAGACAAAGAAAGGAAACATAAATACCCAACAATATAGATCTGTGTCACACTGAAAGGCAGTATTCTGCAACTACATTTAACAATGGTTTTAATCAGTAGAAAATGAGTTGAAACATTGTGTCCATTTTAAGATGTGGCTACATATTAATCAAATAATCACAAAGGTATATAATTAGAAGTTTTGAATGCTGTGTGAGAAAATGTTTATGGTGCTAAGAGAGCATTTGCTTGAGAAATAAACTTTCGATTTAAAACTGAACAATGATTCAGTATAAACCGAGTGGGGGTAGAACGGAAGCATATTTATAGAACTAAGGAAACTCAGTGTGACTAGAGAGCCAAACCTGAGGTGGGGATCTATGGAAGACGAATCCGAGATGTACACAGGGGCTGGGACCCTCAGGTGGGGGGACCACATGAACGCTATTCTTCAAGTAACTGAAAGCCTTTGAGAAGTTAAGACGGTGTATGACCACCAGATTTCTTTTAGAAAACAGACTATCTGCTATTTGAAGAATGGAGTGGAGTGGAAAAGAAGACTATTCAGGGAAATCGAATAGAAGCTGGTGCAATAGTCCTGCTGAGAAATGAGGTAGCATTGACAGAGAGTAAGTAGAAACTGAGTGAAGTATAAAGTCTTAAGAGACGGTAGGGATTAAAATCAATAGAACCTGGTGAGAAAACAGTGTCAGGTGAATCAAATTCCCGATGTGGGCAACTGGATGCTGAGTATATATTCCCCCCAAAATAGAAGCACTGAAGAAGGATAAAGGACTGGTTGGGGGGGGTTGCTAACGATGTGGCACAAATGGTGATCATGAAGTATGGAATCACTGTTGTACTGAAAGGAACAGTAGAATTAGCTAGCAGGCACCCTGGGGAGAGTCTGAGCTTGAGACAGAAATTTGTGAATCAGAGGCAAAAAAGAAGAGCCATCAAAGTGGTAAAATTGCATAAGGAAAGAGTTTAGAGAAGAAAAGTATAGAGAAGATGAGGCAGCCCAAGAGATAAGAGAATACAGCCAGAAGGATAGAAGAAAGAAATCCAGGAATGTGGTGACATTGCTTCAAGGGAGCACAGACTACCAAATGGAGGAGGTGACAAGAGTGTCAAACAGCTGCTAAGAAATTAGACAACAAGGCCTGAATTATTTTCACGGAGTTGAAAGACATGTAGGGAAGGGGAACATTTAGCAACAGAATGAAAAGAGCAAAATCAGATGGATTTGGTGAAGGAAAGTCTAAGTAGGAAGTAGAAATAGAAATGTGATTTCAAAGGGGAAAAATCAAGACACATGCTTGTTACGGAGAAGGTAAAGCAGTTTCAAGGAAACTGTCCGCTATGGTGGTAACAATGTGATTTATGGGGAGTTTCCAAAAAAGGAGAGATGTGTAAACCTGGGGGAGAAACCTGGAATCAGTCCTGTCAGGATTCTGAGGTGCCAGGAAGGGATGTATAGGAAATAGCTTACATGAGAAGGAAGGACTCCATTTGTAAACTTCACTTTTCTTCTGTGGAGACCCTCTGGCAGCTGCTAGACTCTATGGGTCCCTTTCCAGAAATAATTTTTCAATTTATTAATTAATTTATTGAGAAAGGGAGAGAGAACACAAGCACAGGAGGGTCAGAGAGAGAGAGAGAAGAGAGAGAGAAAGAGAGAGAAAATCCCAAGCAGGCTCCATGCTGTCAACAGAGTCCAATGCAGGGCTTGAAGTCACAAACGGTGAGACCATGACCTGAGCCAAAATCAAGAGTCAGATGCTTAACTGACTGAGTCATCCAGGCACCCAGAAATATGCTTTAAAAGCATAAAACTACATAGAATTACATAGAATTAAGTTTCCTGAAATATAATTGTCAAAGTAATTTTTAAATCAGTAGCAAATATTTACTTATTAAACAGTTCAATGATAAGGTCTAATGTTGAGACTAATTCTTCTGTAATGTTGAAGCAGGATGAGCATAAACAACGGTTTGATGTATCTGCAACAATGGGATCTAAAAATAACCTATTTTTATTGGTAGTAAATTCATAGGCAAATTAAGTGCAAAATTTCATTTACAAGTTACTAAAAATAAAGAGACTTTTTTTTTTCTCAGAATCAAGTTCACAGACTCTGAATTACATCAGTGGGCCTCTGGCTAAGAATCCTTCCATTTCTGGGGCACCTCGGTGGCTTAGTTTGTTAAGTGTCTGACTCTCGGTTTTGGATCAGGCTATGATGTCACAGTTTGTTGTGTATCTGTATGTTTAATGCATATGTAAATTAATGCTCAAATAAACAAGTCTAACAGGGAATGTTTAAAAACACACAAGTAATTTTTCTGTGTTAATTTCTTATTTATTTACTTTTTACCCATTCTATATTTTTTTATTCATTCTTTTTTCTTGACTTTCCTCACTAGAATATGGCCAAGTACAAGGAATAATGGACAAGGAATCATAACCCAAGTGTACATTGGGATTTCATGTGGTTGGGGGTCCAAGCTGAACACCGGGATTGGGAGCAAGATCTAGTTACTATGATTAGATTCCATGAGTCACCGTTTCCTTCAAGACACAAAAACGTGTCTTTCTCACTTTATGAAAATTCATATTGCAGTGCAAGATAAACTTACTTTTTTCAAAATGGTGACAAAAACATGAAAATATGAAGCCTTAATTAAAAATTTTGCATACAAGTCCTTGGGGAAAAATGTTACACATTCTCCAAGCAGAAACCATGGAGCATTTTTATATGAATCCTTTTTTTACATGGATTTAACTATTTAAATAAATGAGAATCTGTGCCTGCTTCTTCAAATAAATGCATTGAACATACACCCTTGAAAGGAATTATGTTTTCTGATATTTTTATTGCCATATTGCTAAGAGTAGGGTCCCCAGACCGCTCCACATTTCAAAAGAATGCAGCCTATTACCGAGCTAGTCCTGTCTATTCAGTAATACTGTAAATCCAAAGCTCAGCAGGTGTAATTCAGAAACTCCTACAAATGTCACCTGCCACTGTAATTTCCACCCCGCATCTTTATAATGGGCCTCACAGAGAAGCTATAGTGAGATTCTTTTCCCCATAAAATATGTTCCTTTGTGACTTCTGGTCATATTTCTAAGCTAATCTTCTTAGTTGCTGAATATAAAGAAAAGTTGGTGTTAAACTTTTATTTTATTTTAACTTTATTTCTGAGAGAGAGAGAGTGAGCAGGGGAGGGTCAGAGAGAGAGGGAGATACAGAATCTGAAACAGACTCCAGGCTCTGAGCTAGCTGTCAGCACAGAGCCCGACGTGGCGCTTGAACCCATGAACCATGAGATCATGACCTGAGCCGAAGTCAGACACTTAGCCGACTGAGCACCCAGGCACTCCAATGTGTTAAACTTTTATAATTCGATATAGGGCAGGTTAAGTACAGTTCCATATTATCACTGTTTAAAATAGAAATTTTAGCATTAACATATTATATGCACGTAGTATTTTTATATTTCCTTATTCATAGTATATAGTTTCTATACATTATATCAATTCCATGTATTATGTAGTCTCAGAGTACTCAGCACAATGTGTATACATATAAGAATGTCAATAAATGTACAATAATGAGAGGGCTTCAGAAGTCTTGTTTCCCCAATCGACCACTTACTGATTACTGTTTAGTCACTTCTTAATCATCTTTACTTTTGAAATGACTGTTCTTTCTCACATAGATGATGTGCTGCCACACAAATGTATCAAATCGTAATACACTCCTATGCTCATCCTGCAGCTGATTTTCTTTATGTTAAACTTTTAATGTCTTGCAAAATCCATTCATCCATTCCCTCAATTCATCCACTTCCATTCAAACCTAAGGAAAAAAGTTCAGTTTCTATGCTTATTTTTTCTACTTCTAAAAATCTCTCTTAGTACATTTTAGTTTAAAAATTTAACCATTAAAAAAGAAACCATCATCTTTCATTCAGAACTAATCACTTATAGGTCTGGCTTCCACAGCAAATAATTTGTACCTCTAGTCAAATATATGACTTTATTACACTCTGTTAATCTCTTGTCTCCCATATAAAATTTTTATCTTTGAAGATAGAAATGACATTTTGCTTATATCTTTTTATCTCCAGAATCAATTGCAGTTCTTTGCTCTGGTAAGGAGCTTTGTGAGCGCTTAGGAAATTGTATTGACTGCTAAGTTCATCTCTCATTGTATTGGGCTCTTGAGCTTGACTAATGATAGTTTGATATGAAAGATGGGGAGGATTTGGTACTGAAAAGTAGGAGTGAAGCAGTACTTGGAAATGAGCAGGGTTGGGCAGAAACTGTTGGGAGAGCAACAGGAAAGGATGTGGGGCAGCATCAACATCCTTGTGACACCTCCACAAGCATTAGGAATAGACATCTGCTTTCTCTGTACTCATAGCATCTGCCACACAGGGGTCTTGGGAAAAAGGGGTCCTGCAGCTACTACTGCAGGAGTAGCTGTGATAAAACAATGAGCAAAGTAAAGTGTAAGCCTACTCTTGCCAATCTCAATCTCTTTTCCTTGGGCTTGATTTATCTAGCCCCTGACATCTATTCACTTTTAATCAGACCCGTCAAAGACAATCCTATACTGCGTCTCTTGCCTTGCACCTAAACATTTTAGACACGAAGACGACCACAGATGTATGTACATATGCTGAAAGCCTGAGTTTTAATATATGCATTCTTCCTCTTATTTTTTCATTCTAAAATTAATTTTACCATTTTTCATTACTCTTTGGAAATAAAATACACACACACATATACATACATCAAACACACATGCACACATACCCGTGCAGGCATAAAGAAAATTAATTTTACAATGGACTTTCTTGTTAAAGCACCAACGATCACATGAAGATCCAGCTGCCCTGAGATTTAATTTCTATGAAGTTATTACAACCGGACACTGGGCCCCATCAGACCTGAAAGCTTTGCAAAGGAGGTGCCTTGTACCTGGATGGTATGCAGTCCACATCGAAAGATGGCTAACTTACTTTGCTACTTCTCAGGTAAGGTCCTAGAATTAATTTCTTCTGTTAATTATATTTTGGCTGTATTGCATTTGACAAACAGAAAGTAAGAAATAACATTGCCACAGATAAAAATTTATAATGAGACAATCATATCTAAAGAAGATTTGTGGATTTTCATATTTTTTAAAATGTTTATTTACTTTGAGAGAGAGAGCAAGAGCAAGCAGGGGAAGGACAGAGAGAGAGAGGGAGAGAGAGAATCCCAAGCAGGCTGTGCTGTCAGTGCAGAGCCTGACACAGGGCTCGATCTCACAATGTGTGAGATCGTGAACTGAGTCAAAATCAAGAGCTGGATACTTAACCGACTGAGCTACCCAAGAGGCCCAATTTTTATACTGTTTATGTCAATAATAGTATTAAAATGTTAAGTGGCCGTGAAACATACTCTTGGGATCTTCTTTTAGATAGTAGCTGGTCTTAAAGTGCAAAGTCATCATATGGAAGACATCACGGGTTTCATAGGCAATAACTCAACTACTAGTAGAACAGCTAGTTAGACAATACCTTTATGGAATACCATGTGCAGATACTCTGACATCTGTCCTGTAGGACTCTTATAAGGAAAGAAGGTCATGCATTAGACTGTCAAAATGGAAAATGCTGTAACAACTCCAGGAATGTGGGATAGAACATGAGGTAAGGATTTGAAGAAAGCATATTGCTTATATTCTTTACTCCAGATCAGGTCACAACTAAAACCTCAGTTCTCTGTCGTTGGTTACAAGGAGAATAGATGAGTAATTTTTATCTATATGTTATTTCTAAGGCCTTTACTCCAAGGTTAGCTCATGGGATCCTGTAGGCTGGATAATTTTCTGATTACATGACAGATGGAAAATTGAGTTTCTATTGAGCTACTAAATCAAGAGAGTATCTACATTTCTTTCTGATTAACAATCAAGTTAGTTAAGGGTTATAAACGATGCCTATGGCAAACTTTAATTGTTGTTTATTTGGAAGGACACAAGAATAGTAAATATTAAAATGTATTCTAAGTACTGCATATTTTCTTCCTATTCATGCTGACCTAATTGATTAATGTTATACCAGGTCAAGTGGGGCAGCTCAGTCTATTTAATTTAGTTTTGTTCTTCATAAAGTGACTATTTTTGACTTTATAGTTGCTAATTATTGATGGACAGCAGCTGAGATCTGACCCAGCTACTGTGATGGATGAAGTCCAGAAGTTTCTGGGAGTTACACCTCATTATAATTATTCTGAAGCACTAACGTGAGTCTATTCTCATGCTTGATTTCATTTCCATTATTTGCCATCATAAATTATACTGGTAGGTGTGTATATAGCATCATTAATACTAGATATGCCTTTATACATCATTATGCTACTCAAAAGCAGTCAAAGGAGTATCCTCATTTTTTATGTAGTGTCTTCCTTTTGAATACCACAAATATTTTATTTTACAAAGTGTTATCCTTTAGGCATTTCATAGGTCACAAATTCCCCTCTTTGAGCATATCCCCAATGTATGTTTGGTTAAGTAAATTTTTTAGATGCCTACTCTGTGCAGAAATTGTCCTAAAAACTGAGGTTATAAAAGCAAATATATACACATGTGTATACATGTGTATATGTATATATATGTACATATACATATATGTATATAGTATCTTCCCATAAGTAATTCACAGGTTAGAAATGAAATGCTGATGGCCATTGTTAACTCTGTGAAAATGAGCAGTGTTTGGGACAGAATTGGGAAAAGGATAAATTCCTGGTTTACTTTGTATTTATTAAGCTGTGTATAACCACATATAATCACATCTAATGTTCCTGTTATCTACTGTCACATGACAGACCATCCCCAAACCCACCAGCACATTACCAAAGCCATTTTATTATGCTCATAGATTCTCTGGGCTGGGCAATCAGACAGGACACAGTCAGAACAGCTTATCTCTGCCCATAATACCTGGGACACAGTTGGGAAGATGTGACTATTTGGGTATGAATCAAATGGCTAGGGACTGGAATCTTTGGGGGCTTCTTCAGTTTTTCAGTCATATCTCTGGCTCTTGGACTGGGAGGGCTCAAAGGTTGAGCTCAACGGGATGAGGTCTCTTTGTGCAGCATTGCTGCAGTGCAGTGGCTGTGCTCTGAGAGGGAGTGACATGTTCAAGGCAGTGTGATCCAACACAGCCATGGCCTTCTCTGACCTGGCCTCACAAGTCACACAGCATCACTTATACTTCATTTTATTGATTATAGCCAAGTCACTAAAGCCAACACAAATGCAAAGAGAGGGAAATGAGCCTCTCCCCTTGATGCAGAGAGGCAAGGGTATTCTACAGAAAAGAATATGGGAGGGGAGATATTGCTGCAGCCATCTTGGAAAAATAAAACCATATACTTGGCTAATTAAAAATGGGAGGGAGGCAAAGAAGCAAAATAACAAACAAACAAAAGCTCAAAGAAGCCAAAAAATATTTTAAAAGGGCATGTACTTGACTCCTTTACAAGGCCTGACACAAAGCCTATTAAATTTTAGACAAAATTCTAACAAGCCTGATTATATAATTTCCCAGTTCACAGCAGATTAGAATCAGCAGTTAGACAATTAGAGAGGGTAATGGAAGGACAGGAAAAGCAGTAATAAGATTGGGTTGTTCCTTATCCACTCAAACAACTCTAATGAAGTTTTTACCTACACTTGGAAATAATAACAATACAAGGCATGCCCCTGTTGATTAAGTAGGCAAAGCTTCCTATAACCTGTTTTACATTAATAGTTATTGATGTTTGCATGTCTTCCCATGCCTCCCTGCAGTAGTTTAGGGAATAGCTCTATCTTGTTTACTACAAATAGTTGCTTTTGGTTCAATAAACCTGTAAAATCATACTTTTCAAAAAGAGATTGCAAACAAGTACAGAATATATGGCTTTTAATATGTCTCACATCACAAAAATTAATAACTATAGTGATGTTCAATGTAATAAAAGAAGTCATATGGCAACCAATTCATGTCCTCAGACTTGTCTAACAGTTATTTGAAAAAGGCTTTGGATCTTCATTTCACAATTTCATGCCAACTAAAATACAAGCGTTATACAACGTATTCATAGAACTTAGAAAAAATAAATGTCCTTTGTTAGAGTATATACCATCAGTGCAATAAGCAAAACCAGGACAGCAAAATAATATGGATTCAAGGTTATGACAACCCTCTCAACAAGAATGACTTTCAATATGGCTCTTCTTGTTCAGGTTGTATTAAGTTCTGCCTCACAACAGCTGCTGTGGAGAGTAGGAAGAGACTGCAGCCATCTTGGGACCTCCACACACCTGAGAGCAAAGGAGATGCTCTCCGCGTGTGTATAAATGTCTTGGCTTTGTTGCCAGAACTGTATTTTACCTTAATGCAGTTAAATATTCTCATCCTGAGGCAGAAATGCTGTTTAGGGGCACAGTTATGCCGACTTCCCCATCTCATTTTGCAGAGCAGGCTGAATTGTTTTTCCTCTTGGGAAATTAATGAAAACTAGAGAAAGGACTGTGATAGGCAAGGAGCAGATTGAAAAGTCCAGGTTGGAAATGAGTCTGTCTTCCTTTTATCCATTTAACCAGTGATGTATTTAATTTTAATTGATAACATGTACTAGGACAACCTGGACTGCAAGGATCGGGTCTCTAATAATAGGATGGGCAGGGAACTGTGAAGAAAATTCCCTCTCCCCCTAAATGAGTTCACATATGTGCAGAGGCAAATTGCAGGTGCACCGGTATTATAGGAATGGGCCCAGGGCAACAAAATATTCTGCAACTAATTAACTTTACATCCCCGTCAATTATGCTTCATCTTTCTAAAACATCTGCTGAGCAACAAAAATGCAAACCTTTTCGATGTTTTATGCATGCAGCAAGTCCCATAGCAATAAATTTAAAATTTCTCTTCTTATTTGGTTTATTCTTCCATTTTTCCTATCTTGTTAGTTCTAAACAAAAGTTCTTATATATCTGAGTTTAAACAATTAGGCCACACATCCTTTCTTTTGTAACTTTGTACAGCCATGGGAGCAAAACATTAGAATTTTCTTTAAGAGTATAGGGACCTAAATTAATCTATAGATCATTTGCCTCCTACAAAAGAAATGAAAAGTTGTCTAATCTTTCACTCGCCACTTGCATAGCCTGTGCCTAATATATAATTATATATAACATAATAAATTATATTTTTACAATTTCAGTTTCCTCCTTTAAAAAGTGTAAATATTTTGAACTTTAAAATCTACAGCCCTTTTCCAAATTAGAAGTTTTAATTCATGTTTATATTCACAAAAGTATACTTACATTACATTCAGTCACTTTAATATGTACCATTAAATGATTTCAAAGAAATCTGTTAATATATTTTGACAGGGAAATCATATTCATAAGTAAATAAATATTTTAAAGGTCCTGTGTATATGGGCTGTAGTTTTGATGATTGTTGATCTTTTATGCATGAGTAGGTAAATATAGAATTTCAGTTAATAATTTCAACCTAAGATTGAATTAAATATTTATGGGTCTTTTTCATTACAGTAGAAATATTAAAAAACATATAATAACATATAGTTTATTTAATCTCAATTAGACTATCAAATCAATTAGTGAATATGCATAGAACTGAATTAAGTTAAATTGAAACAATGGAAATATTAAATTTTCTCTTTCTTTTTTAATGTTTGTTTATTTTGGAGCAGAAGGAGAGAGAGA
>NW_027527817.1:373865-417975 GCF_008692635.1 Crocuta crocuta
CGGGGCGGGGGGGGGGAGAGAGAAAAATCCCACGCAGGTTCTGAGCTGTCAGCACAGAGCCTATGCAGGGCTCTATCTCAAAAACCCTGAGATCTTGACCTGAGCCAAAATCAAGAGTTGTATGCTTAACAGACTGAGTCACCCACACGCCCCCCAAAGTGCATTTTCTTTATCCAATTGGTGAGGCTTTCTCACTCAAAATTCTGTATATAATTTATAATCATTATATTTTTATAATTATTTTTATGTTTGCTCTTTTGTAGGTTTGATCCCCAAAAGGGCTTTTGGTGTCAGCTCCTGGAAGGAGGAAAAACCAAATGTCTTGGAAAGAGCAAAGGCCGAAAATATCCACCCATGGATCCAGAGGTAATATTTTCCTAATCTCTGAAATACTCTGATAAAACTGTGCCTACTACTGTTTCAAAATGAGTGACAATAAATTTGCTTCATGTTTCTTATCTTTCTTTTCTCTTAATGTTTTATATATTTAGAATGATAGACTGACAAAGATCAAGAATTGATAGATATTTGTAGAAATTGTTTACCATTAGGGTACAATTGAAACATAAATACTTACTGAACAATAACACTTTTCCAAAATGTGTTAAGTACTTAAATGAATTGCTCACTAAATAAATGATTTCAGATAAAATACATAAACTGTATTATTATATATTAAATGTATGTATGCAATGCCTATACCATGCATGGGTACTCAGTTAAGGAATGAAAAGTAAAGGGTTCTGATTACCAGTTACAACATGTGAGTAGGGAGGTTTCTCCAAGCCAATCAATGCTCAGACACCAGCCGTATATTTTAAAATTCAACTCATTTCTAACACTATCTCCCCAGATATAGCATAAGATCCCACAGGTTAAGGGCTCAGTTCTATAAGACTAGTTCTCGCACCCCCAACTTGAGGTTCCAGGTGCAAGCCCAGGTTGTCACCTGTGCTTCTGACCAACCAGCTATAGACTGAAAATTCCAATGATTTCCTCCTTGCTACAGTGACAAAATTTGCCAGAGACTTGTTCACAAATTTGCTTTGTGTGTTTTTTGCTACATTTAATGTAGCAAAATTTGCTATAGGGACTCACAGAACTCATAGAAATATATTTACCAGGTCACCTGTTAGTTATAAAGGGATATAACTCAGGAATAATAGCCAGGTGGAAGGGATGCATAGAGCAAGGTATGGGGAAAGCCCTCCTCTGTGAATGAGCCACTCCCCCCAAATTTCCATATGTTTACCAACAGGGAAGTTCTCCAAATCCAGTCCTTTTGGGGGTTTTATTGGAGATTTCATTACATAGACACAATTGTTTAAATCATTGGCAAATGGCAATTGATTCAATCTCCAGCCCATCTTTCCCAGGAAGTCAGCAGGGTGGGACTTAAACTTCCAACCTTCTAATCACAAGGTTGGTTCTCCTGGCAACCATCCCTCATGGAGGTGGGATCTGGAAGCCACGTAGTTAACATAACAAAAGATACCTTTATTATTTCATTTAGGAAATTCCAAGGATTTTAGGAGCTTTGTGCCAGAAGAAGGGGTAAAGATATATTTTATAATGTAAGTCACAATATCAAAAGAGGATATAAGATAAAATAGTTATGAACCCAGATTTATTATAGAAGGGTAAATTAATTGTTATCATTGATTTATAATAAGATACATAAGACAATCACAAACTACAAAAGCAGGAAATTTTTTTTCTTAATAGAAGTGATAGTATGAGGAGGTAGACTAGGGTTGGGAAACCAGTTAGCAGTAGCTGAGCCAGATGTAATGAGTATCTCTCTCAAGACAAGGTGGGCAAAGGGAGGCTGAAAGTGATTCAGGTGTTACTATGGAAATAGAAGTACCAGAACGTCCTTCTTACACTATACCTGTGAAATCAGTAATTTCAAAAGGGTTTCAGAAATCACTTTAATCTGCCAAGAAGTCAGCGTAATGTTCTCACTACTTCTATAAACATCGTATCCAGAATTTGAAGTGTTTACTATCTGGTTTAAGAGAAGAAATGTAATGAAATGCCTGGTGGATGATACAAGACAAAATGTAGTTGTTTTAAGTCCATTTCCACAGTATACACAAAGTTGCCCGGGGAGTTTTATGAGGAAAAAGACCCATTTGTGTTAAAATATTGGAAAGGGCTTAAGAGAGATGGCGTATCTGACCAGATGGAAAACAATGTTTGGATCATTGCTTGACTATACTGACACAGAAGTGTTCATCTCTACTATTTTATCAGAGACACAAAACAACGTTCTTTGGGTTATGAAGTAAGTGACATACAGAGAGAAAACCCAATTATAAATTGTCTGTTTCCCAGAAATAAAAGAAGACATAAACTGAGACTACTAATATATTTGAGAATTCTTTTTTAACCATTCATCCAATAAGAGCCAATCATTCCAGCTTGCCTAAGAATTTAAGAATCACAAACTTTCTTAAGTTTGTTAAATTAAAATATATTTCTTCATATAATTTTTGAAGAAAACCTCCTCTTGTCTTAAAAGCATCAACTTTTGTCCTGAACAAACATAGAAAATATTTTTGTATAGTTGCAAGTTATTTCTTTAATCGTGAACTTCAGCTTGTATGATTATTTATGTTTACGTTGTATGCTATGGCCCAATTTTACAGAAAATAACCAATTTTAAAGGAAACATATATGTTTTTTCTGGATCACTTTTGTGGATTTGGTACCACAACAGGTCCCTACTTCACTCTTCTTTAGTGTCGTTACCTCTCATCAACTTTTCTCCTTGCATAGCAATACTGCAATTAAGAAATGCCTGAATAGTGTATAAACCAGAAAAGATGCACCTGCACCTACTTTTATTTTATATCTACAGCTCTGCCAAATCCTTTCAAAAAGTAATGAGTGATGTCTGAAGAAAAATACAAAGAAATGTATACTTTGTAGACACCCATATTGTAATAGAATTTCTTAAGAAATGTAGATTGCATCATTTTATTTAATGAACTAATAACTTCCTTCAAGTTGTTTGTGTTTTTGTTTTTGCTTTTTGCTTTTCAGTCTAGAACTTTCCTCTCTAATTACTACCGAGATCATAACGTGGAACTGTCCAAACTGCTACATAGACTGGGGCAGCCTCTGCCATCCTGGCTGAGACAGGAGCTGCAGAAAGTGAGATAGCACTGGAGACAAGCACCAAGGCTGGAAGGATGCTTCCTTTTATTATTAAATAGAAAAGCAAACCCCACAACCTTTGTCCCCTTAATGCACTTGTGATTGTCAACAGACGACTGTGTGAATAAATTTTCTTCTATCTTTTTCGTAAAATGAAAATGGTTATATATGCACGCATTGGCAATTACTAGCATCCATCCCTATATGAGTTTCTGGGAAGTAATGTGGGGTTTTGTGGCATCATCCAATTTCCAGTGTGGGGACCATAACATAGCCCAGTTCCTCTGTTAACTATAAGGTTTCAGAAACTCTACATAAGACTGGGAACCCTGATTATATGCAAGTGACAAATGAGAATCTTGAGGAAAAGATAAGGACAGAGATATCTGTAAATGAAGTTAGCAGCCACCCAGTATCTGAATTAAGGGCTTACATTTTCTCTTTGCTAATTTAAAAACACGTTTGCTTTTGTGGTGAAAAGAAATTCTCTGATCCCATACTCTTATTTTGAGCAGTTATTATTTATGATAGTCAGCCCATGTATATTTTCCTCCTTTTAATGAACTTCCTTGCCTTGCTAGAGAAGTTGTGAAGTTGTAATCCCTGACTCCTCATGTTTTTTGTCTGTTTTTCTTTTGTAGGAGGAAAAGTTTCACTTCAACTGATAGTACTATTTTATCTGGCAGGGCAATTCATTCTCAGTGAATTTTGCATTATGAGTCCAACAAAACCTATCTGAGATTTGGGGAAAAAGAGTAAGGATCCATACTCTGTGTAGTATCAACTAGTATGTATAAGGCCATCATTCCATGGGTCCAAAACCTTACCACACTAGTAATCTAGGTGTCAATCTCCACCTTGACAGTGATGTAGTATTTACATATTTTGTTCACTCTCTATGGAAGAAAAAAAAAACTTGATTGATAAGATATGGAATGAAAACTCCAACATGTGTTTACAGGTAGTGTGGGGCACTCATGCCTTCTATGTAGTATTACGTCAATCAGTTTAAAGCATGGACTTTTATATATGCCAGTACA
This sequence comes from Crocuta crocuta, assembly GCF_008692635.1. Taxonomy (NCBI): domain Eukaryota; kingdom Metazoa; phylum Chordata; class Mammalia; order Carnivora; family Hyaenidae; genus Crocuta; species Crocuta crocuta. Next base: position 378,068 of record NW_027527817.1, read on the forward strand.
TATACTATTGCAGAAGATTATGTTTTTAATGGCAATTATATATATATACATATACATAATATGTATTATCTAAAACTTACCTCTTTAAACATTACTAATTCTCTAACCTAAGCTCTATTTCCCAGCCATGCCACCCAGCAATTAATTTCTAGAAGAGAAGTGATGGCTCTTCCCGTCTTAGAGCCATAGGTTCCTCTTCTACGTAGAGAGGATTGTCATACTGTTTGAATGTTTTATCCGATTTTTTTAGTGAAGACATATTAAGGCTTTGTTAATCTTTGCAGTGTGATACATGAAGGTAAAATTTCAACAGAACAGTAAATCAGATGCTTTGGGAACATTACCTATAGATCCACCTTTCCTCTGGAGTAATTTTCTATATTCTACAAATAATATTTTTCTTTCAATTTGAGAAATCATGCTTAACATAATTCATTGTCTTTAAAGGTAACTGAAGAGCCTTGTTTTGTTTGTTTGGTTTTTGTTGTTGTTGTTATTGTTGTTGTTGTGTGAAGCAAGCAAATCAAATCTAATCTGAAAGAGAATCAAGTATTTACACACATTTTATGACAGAATCAACTTTAGATTACACTTCATGAAAATTTTTGTTTTTCTGTTTCCCCACTATGTCTAAAGCCTTTTGATCTTTTTGAGAAAACGTGAAACTTTTTCTTAGGGATGAGTTAATAGAAATCACAAATTACTGCTTTGATTGTTCCTGTGTTAACTGTGAGACTCAAATTCTTAACCTTATTGTTATTTATATGATCATGTGCTTAAAAGCATTGCATTAAGCACACTATAATCACAATAACTGGGTTTCAGACCTCTCACATTTCATTTGTTGGTTCACTAGTTTCCCCCAGTAATATTTTATTTTTGAACTAGAGATTAACTTTTTTTCCAAGTGGGATAACAGATGTTTATAGAAAAAAAGGGGAGATATTTTTCATATTAAGTGAAATTCACGCAAGTCAAAGTTCAACTCATCAGCAGATTTGTAAAAATGTAACTCATTTTTGACATTTTCTCATTTTTTACTAAGTAATGTATCATTCACCTGTCTACAGACATCAGAGAACAAAATTCCTTCAAATCAACCAGACCCTTTCATTTCAAACAGTGTGTACATTTTTCTTCTTAAGATTGATAAGAAAAAAAAATTTTAATTATATAATTCATCCTCATCTTATAGTAAACTACTTGAAGGGACTCTGGGCTTTGGGAATATTATAATAAATCAGGAAAAATCTTAGCTTTAAGAATATCTTGATTGTCCCGAATTGTTACCCACTTCAGAATTATTGAGTCAAATTTAATATATGTAACTCTTTAAAATTTTAAGTAAAGTCTATCTCATGATCTTGAATTACATACTTTTTTACATTCTAAAGAACTTCCTAAATCTTTTTAAGCAAGACAATGTCTTCTCCTCTTCTACCAGTTGCCTAACTCACAAATATAATCACTGATTACTTCACATTAATAAAGGCAGGAATAATGTTTGATTATAAGCCTACAGCAAGAGGTAATGACATGCTTGTCAAATACCAGTCTTTAAAAATTATATTACAAATCTCATCCAAAAACAAATGTTGCTTGTTATTTAACAATGGCCACCAAAGAATTGAATAAGCAACAAGGAGAAATGCAGGTGAGAAAAATCTAGTCTTTTTATTACTATATTTTTTCTGAAAAAATACTCTTACTCCATTTAGAGATTTTATTTGTCTTGACTTAAACGAACTCATTTATTTTTACCGTATGTAGTTTTTGTTCTTCTATCTCACTGTTTTAATATGACATAAAGTGTCCCCTTTGCCATGAATGATTGATTTATATTTAGTTACACAAACAACTTTATAGTGTAATAATATCTTAAAAGTCTGTTTTGGTTAATAGATAATATATTAACCATTTGCTTGATGGAAGTACCTCAAAAGTAATGCTGACCAAATTTTGAAAAGAAAGAAATCTAGTACTCTTGCATATATGATTTCATCTCAATTACAGAAACACAGTGTAGCCATGGGTACATATACGTACCCAGTATATGTATATAAACATGCAATGAATATTTGTGTGTGTGTGAGCCAGTGAAGTGGATGGGGAAAACATGAAAGAGAGCTCTGCATTTATTGAAATTGTGAAATAACGGATATAGTATCTTTGGTTCTTCACAATAAATACTACTACTGGTATGGCAACTAGAGTAATGTTGTTTCTCCTCTAAAACCTAAGGTTTTATTTATTTTTTTAATGCTTATTTATTTTTTAAGAGAGAAAGAGACAGTGCAAGCAGGGAGGGGCAGAGAGAGAGAGAGAGAGAGACAGAATCTGAAGCAGGCTCCAGGCTCTGAGCTGTCAGCACAGAGCCTGATGTGGGGCTTGAACTCCCAGACCACGAGATCACTACCTGAGCAGAAATCGGACACTTAACCGACTAAGCCACTCAGGCTCCCCTAAAGTTTTAATCAATAGATGCTTCTTTTTCCTTTCCTTTATCTTCCTATTTTCTTTTACCTTCCTATACCTTATCTATATGCATATTCCCTAAATTCCAAACACATAAAAACTATAACCAGGAAGTTAAGGGAACTAACTTTGGATATCTGTGCTCTCATGCCAGTTATGCCTCTCACTAGCTGTGTGGCCTTGGGCATTTTGTGGAATTTCCCTGAGTCACAATTTCATTTTCTGTAAAAGAGAGACAGTAAAGTGTTACTCACCTGGTTAGTGCAAGCATTATATGAGAATATATTTAAAAAACATCATAAGGCCTGATGTAGTTTTGCTGGATAATATCTGTTACAAGAACAATGTATGATATTCAAGTGACTATCTCTTCTTTCATCAAACAAGAGTATGTTTTCTACTCCTTTAATAATAAAACATGTATGTCTTAAACATATAATTAATTGTATTTGGTCAACATAGGAAACTATCTTCTGCATCACTGTCCAAAAATGATTTTGTGCTGCTCCCTGCTATTGTTCTGATCACCATTTTGAACAAGGTAATTCCATCGCAGTCCATGCTCTTGAAACCCCTTTCCTCCTACCTACCTCTTCCTCAGTTTATTCAGAAGAGTATCTTCCTTATACCCTTTCTTTGTATGTCTCTCTTCAATTCCTTTGCAACCCAACAGATATTCTTTTTTTTTTTTTTTTTTAGATTTATTTTTGAGAGAGAGAGTGCAAGCAGGGAAGGAGCAGAGAGAGAGAGAGACAGAAGATCCAAAGCAGGCTCCATGCTGATAGCAAAAAAAAAGAAAAAAACGGATGCAGGGCTCAAACTCACAAACCGTGAGATCATGGCCTGAGCTGAAATTGGACACTCAACCTACTGAGCCACCCAGATGCCCCCAATTCCTCTGCAACCCAACAAATAGTCTATCAGGGATATCCCAGAAGTGCAACTTCCTCAAACCAAGTCACAGTCACAAAATTTAATAGAGGTATAAATATAACAATGAATCAACACTTAAATAATTTAGAATATTAAAAATTACAAGAAAATTTCTCTGCATGCTCCAGAAGTCCTTATCTCCATAAGATCTCCTTTCCACAAAGCATTTTATTATGCTTTATTTAATATATTGTTTTATATTATATGTGTTAGTATCAAATACTATTTTTTGAAACTTTTATTGCAAATGCACAGTATCTCAGGCCTGAGTGAAGACATTTACATAAATAATTTATATTAAAAATATTTTATTCTTTCTCACAAGTCTGAAGTTTTACATACTACCAAAACCTGACACACAGTAGATACTCAATAAAAATCCATTGAAATATATTGAAATGTGTTGAAGACTACCACTACACTTAATTATTTGCCCAACTTTAGTATATATCATTAACCATTTTGTTAGTATACTGTCCAGGTGCAGAGTTTATTCATGGCTTTCAATGAATCAGTGATTTCGTAGAACTAATGACTCCAAGATCCATATCTCCATTCTCAAATTTACTCATAAATTCCACACCTATTACCCACCTTACTCTGTTCTTCCCATCTAAACTTCTGCCTAACACCTAAATTGAGCACATGCCTTTTAGTTACTGATTGAACTCTTCCTTTTCAGGGAAATGTTCTAGTTCCCCTCAATCCCCCTTTTTTAAAAAAAACTACACCTAATCAGAATGTTTTTATTCCTCCTGGTAATCTTTTTTGTCTGCAAGCCCAAGCTCCACTGATTGTTTTCCTGAATGGCTTTCACTAAACTGTATTTGCTCAGTAAAAAGCACAATGTGAGTCACAAGTGTAAACCACATGTGTAATTTTAGGTTTTTTCGTAACCACTTTAGAAAACTATGAAAAAATTAATTTGAACACTTCATTTAATATATCCAAAATATTGTTTCAGCATACAGTCAATAAAAAATTATTAATGAGTTATTCACATTCATGTGTTCATACTGAGTCTTCAGAATCTGTATTTTACCCTTAGAACACATAATAATTTGGACTTGCTTCATTTTAAGTTCTTAATAGCCACATGTAGTTGGAGGCTCCCATAGTGGACCGCACGGCTCTAGCCTCTACATTCTCCATCTACTTGTTCTTGATCACTTCCTATTCACCACATTGGTGAGAGAACTCTTGCCCTAAGATTCAAACCACAACACACAGCATGGAACAGTTGAGATCAACAGCAGTGTATCTGTTACATATACCCCTGGTCTGGGGAGGAGGACATTCATTACACATCATACACTGCAGTTGAGAAGGAGTAAACAACAGGGGAGTGAGAGGCAGATCTTTCAGCAACTCCTCGTTTCCATAGGAACATGTGATTTGCCTTTTTTTAATAATTCTGCAGGCTGGCAGGAAACTGAAATCCACTACTCAAGATAAGCAGAAACAGCTCCTGGGCCACTTGACAGAACAATATGGGGCTAAGATACCTTACCCAAGGAGTAGAGTGGGAAGGGAACTCGTGGTTAAGCTATTCAAGAGGCTCTAGTTTTAGCAGATGTCCAGACAGCACATAATAAAAGTCTTAACTTTAGGCTTCACCCCACACCTGTCACCACTGTTTCAGTACAGCCTCTCTTCATCTGTCTTGTAGAATTTCATCACAACCTCTGAAATGGAACTTTCGTTTCTCTCTAAATCGTGCACCGCACTACTAATAGAACAGTATTTCTAATTTGTAAATAAGACCATGCTATTCCTTACCTTAAAAACCCTCAAATATTCCCCAAACCTAAAAGACATAAGCCAACTCTATAACATATTCTACAGAGTTCTTTTATTGTCTGAGATTTTGTATACCTGACCATTCTTTTTTCATTATCTTTAAAATCGCATTCCCAATGCTAGTAACAATCGATGAGAGGAGTCCCCCTACCCACAATTTCTCTTTTGGTAGTTTCAGTTCCCCACAGTCCAGCACCGCCTGGAAGCAAATGATCCTCCTTCTGACGTATCGTCAAAAAGTCAATCAATAGTAGCCTAGAGATTCTTAAATACAGAGAATAAATTGAGACTTGCTGGAGGGGAGATGAGTGGGGGATGGACTAAATAAGGGATGGGCATTAAGGAGAGAACTCATTGGGATGAGCACTGGGTGTTATATGTAAGTGATGAATCACTGGATTCTACTCTTGTAACCAACACTACACTGCATGTTTACTAACTTGAATTTAAATAAATAATAGCTTAACACTATATGATCACCCTTGTCTTTTACCTCACTTCATCTCATCACATAGGCATTTCATCATGTCACATCATCACAAGAAGAAGGTGAGTATAGTACGTTAAGATATTTTGAGAGAGAGAAACCACATTCACATAACTTTTATTATAGTATATTTTATAACTGTTTTATTTTATTATTAATTATTAATTAATCTCTTTCCAGGCCTATTTTATAATTTATAATTAACTATAGATTAAATTTTATTATATATATGTATGTGTAGTGTGTACAGGGTCCACAGTTTCAGACATCCACTGAGGGGCTTGGAAAGTATCTCCTGCAGATAAGGGGACAATGCTGTATTTGGCATTCTCCAATTACCTTGTAATTTTTACATTTCTAGCCTTTTGAACATGCTGCTGCCTAGAACACTTTTTGTCCTTTCCTTAACTGATCTCCTGTATGAATGGACATTGCTGATTCACTAACACAGAAACACTTTGAATCTCAAGCAAACTGGCTATGAAAGTCCACTCCCTTTTGCTTCCTAAGTCCTTTATATCTAAGTCACAGAAATATCAATCCTCTCAACTCTGGGTCTCTGGCTTTAAGTTGTACCTGAAATCTTCCAGTTCCCATGGCATTAGGCCATCAATATCTGGGATATGATGATAACATATTTAGAGCTATAATTAGATTAGTCAGCAACTAGCTCACTAATCATATTACACTATTATTATTGCACCTATATTGTACTGTAATTTTTCATATGTCTGTCTACATGATAAACTATAAGTTATCAAAATGGGAAATATCTTTTCATTTTAGTAACTCATGCATTATACAGTATCTGGCACAAAATAAGAAATTGTTAGATGAACATATGCATCACCTTATATCTTTACAAGGGCAGAAAATTGGACTTCAATTTGTAAACGTAAAATGTAAATATAAAGTTATTCTCTCAATCATAGCACCAAGATATACATTTTCAAGATTTGGGTTTAAAACTATTGCCTGTTCTCTAAGAGTCTTTATGGTTGTACATCCAAGTCACCTAATCTTATAAATAAGACCATTAAGCAGACCAAGTTAAGCATCCCTAGACACATTAGGAATTAAAATACATTGACTATTGTTCTTTCATATTGGTCTAAAGATCTCACAGTATTGCCCCCTAAACATGTTTGTTTATAATCAGGACAATGCTAAGAGCTGCCTATCTACAGGCACTTTAGTTGGTGAAGTGCCAGGCTTAGAATTGAAAAGAATTCACCATATTGAAGGGGATAGAAGATCATTGACTTGATATTGATCATTGAAGCCCTTGAGTTATAAAGATTTTTTTTTCTTGTACTGACAAAAAGAACAATGCTCATTGTTTAATGATACATTTAAAATGTTTGTGGAAACAATGCACAAGAAAAGATAGGTGAAATTTGTCATCTCAAAAACATTGACCCTTCCTTTTTTAATTCAACTGGAATAAAAACACCTCCATTTAATAAGATATTTCCATATAAGCACACTTATTTCTAGGATTTTTAAAAAAAAAAATCCTTAACGTTTATTATTTTTTTGAGAGACAGAGAGTGAGTAGAGAGGAGCAGAGAGAGAAAGACACAGAATCTGAAGCAGGCTCCAGGATGTCAGCTGTCAGTAATGAGCCTGATGCGGGGCTCAAACTCACTGACCTCGAGATCATAACCTGAGCCAAAGTCGGACACTTAACCTGAGCCACCGAGGCATCCCACTAGGATATTCTTAATTATTTAAGACTCCATTTTGATTTTTGTAATACTTATGTCTTTTCATAAATCTTAATTGTATGCCAGAAATAAGACACTAGCAGCAAAGTAAGAATATACAGCAGAAAAGAGAAACCAATTTGTGAGGATGCAAGAGAATCATGACCACATTCTTGTGACTACTGATGACCATGCCTAAATCTCATGGGTTGGTGTAAGAGAGAAAAATTGCTATGAGTTGTATAACTGTCAACAATATTTTCCAAAAAGCAGAAAGAAATTTTAACTGCTTTTGACCTGGAGCATAAGGTGGCAAGTGGGTACAAGGACCAAGCCACATTGACATACAAGTGAGAGTATGTCAGGAGAGGAAACTTGACATTAAATATTTTTTCCTTTATTTTGTTTGCTGATGAAGGTGGATCATAAGTCAAAGAGTAGTACGTTGTGGAAAGTTTTGGGAGTGGTGAGTTTATTGTAACCCACTTGCCATTTGAGGTTCAAAACCAACAGACTTTGGTTTGTCTACCATATCTAAAATAAACTCTCTACTCTCTATACTCTACAGGGTGAAACTGTAAACATGTTTTTCTCTCTGTACCTTCAGGTACTAAAGTCTGTATACTAAACTCTCACCTGTGCAAGCCAATTGTTTTTTGGTTTTGTCTTGTTTTGTTTTGTTTTAGTGTTTTTAATGTTTATTTTTGAGAGAGAGTCTGTGTGAGCAGGAGAGGAACAGAGAAATAGAGGGACAGAGGATCCAAAGTGGGCTCCATACTGACAACAGCAACCCCACATGGGACTAGAACTCATGAACTAAGAGATCATGACCTGACCTGAAGTTGGATGCTTAAGCAACTGAGCCACCTATGTGCCCCAGTTTTAATTAAGGTCCAGGTCAACTGTAATTCTCTCTTGAATGTTCCAGGATGTTTCCTGCAAATTGTAGTCGTCCAAAAGCTTTTATCCTCTTGATAAAATCAAGCATATGTAAACCTATAGTTAGTTATGTACTAAAGAGATAAATAATGTTATCCACAGATGAGATCCTGAAGATACTCAGATCCCATTTTAGGAGAATGGCAAAGCTGAAAAGTAATATGACAATAGACTTAAGTTAACAAGAAGTTATGCCTTTGTAACAGGTAACACATATACAATACATGCAGACGGCAGCCACCTCCTCCCTTAGCCACCTTCAACCAATATAAATGATAAAGCAAGCATTGAGCAGTTTGTGTACTATTCTCTGAAATGAATGAATGATATGAACCCATTGTGATTTCCATAACAATGTCTATCAAACTATTTTAAACTATTTCAACCTGAGGAAGTACCGTGCATAATGCCATGCAGGGATCTCTGGACCAGAATCACAGCTCAAAATCAGACAATACCGCTTACTCATCATGTGAGGTTCTTCAGGCACATTATGTACACTCGTTGGGCTATGATTTCCTCATCTTTACAATGCAAATGATAATGACACCTATCCCTTGAGATTATTATGAGGATTATATGTGTTAAAATACATAAAAGCACCTATACCAGTAGCTGGAGCATATCAACCACTACAAGAGGATTTACTGTTATTAGTTACTTTGTACATATATATTTCTAAATGCACAATACACATTTAAAAATATGTTCCCCTAGATGAACAGACTCAGGTTGTAAGAGATGCAGGAGCACTTGCTTGCTGTCTTTCTTCCTAACAAACCCCAAAACTAATATTCAGAGGGAAGCTGCATGGACAATGTCAAACATCACAGCTGGTCACCAGGACCAGATACAGCAAGTTGTGAACCATGGATTACCTCCATTATTCATTGGTGTTCTCTCTAAGGCAGACTCTTAAGACACAAAGGGAAGCTGTATGGGCTGTGACCAACTACGCACAGGGTGGAGCAGCTGAACAGATTGTAAACCTCGTACACCATGGCATAGTAGAACCCTTGATGAACCTCTTAACTGCAAAAAATACCAAAACTATTCTGGTTATTCTGGATGCCATATCAAACATCCTTCAGGCTGCTGAAAAACTAGGTGAAACTTAGAAATTCGGTATAATGATTGAAGAATGTGAAGGTTTGGACAAAATTCAAGCTCTACAAAACCATGAAAATGTGTCTGTGTACAAAGCTTCATTAAACTTGATTGACAAGTATTTCACTGTAGAGGAAGAAGATCAAAATGTTGTGCCAGAAATTAACTCTGAAGGCTATACATTCCAGGTTCAGTTTGGCACTCCCGGGACCTTTAACTTTTAGATTGTATAGCTGAGGCATAGAGCTGTTTGTTGTGTACTATGTTTGGTATAAGTTTGTCTTACTGTTTCTCTACTAAGAATTCTTTTTAAATATGTTTTACTATTGTAGCACTTTTTACTATGGAAACTATACTTGAAGAGGCCCAAACTGTACAAATTATATGAAGCTTCTCTTCTCAGTGGGTTTCTCATTTCTATGTGGAATCTCATATCTTGCAGTGTCCTGTAAATAAAGATTAAATTCCACCCTTTTCCTTAAAAAACAACAACAACAACAACAACAACAACAACTTTGTTCCCTCAAAGCTGGCTTCATGTAAAATTAATTGCATGTAAAAGTAAGCATATTTAGAAACACAAAAATCTACAAACCCAAGAGGTAGATAGTAACATGGCAGTAATATCAATTATAATATCTCCACGTTTTAACATTCTACTTCTGTCAACCCTTTTCATGTGCTTGACCAAATTATGGAATTCTTATGAGGCTCATTTCTTCCTGTATTAAGAATCGAGGATAGGAACCTAAAGATAGAGCACTGACAAATGAAACTAACGTCTAATACAAGATTGATGAAAAAAGAAATTATAACAGAAAACTGAAATTTTCTCGTTAAATTCAAGTCTCCTGGGAAGGATAGATTTATTCAGAACACTGAGAGAATGTGCAAAGTAGATCATCATATGTATAAAAAAATTAACATTTAAGTGCTATTATTAAGGAATAATAAAAAAAAAATGTGCCAGAAGACTGGAGAATGGAAAATATCAACCTGTATTTTTCAACTTATATTTTTAATGGCGTTAAAAAAAAAGGTGTATTCTGTGAGCCATAGACCATTGAACTTAACAATTTACCAATGGCCAAGATTCCATAAGTCAGTGTTTGCAACTAAGTTTAAAAAAAATTTTTTTTATGTTTTATTTATTTCTGAGAGACAGAGAGAGAGAGACGGCATGAACAGGGGAGGGTCAGAGAGAGAGAGAGGGAGATACAGAATCTGAAGCAGGCACCAGGCTCTGAGCTAGCTGTCAGCACAGAGCCCGACACAGGGCTCAAACCCACGAATCGTGAGATCATGACCTGAGCCGAAGTTGGACGCTTAACCGACTGAGCCACCCAGGCGCCCCTTAATTTGACAAAAGTATTCTACAGAAAACTCATTGTCTGTACATAAATCAAAAGGAGATAGAATATCCAAATTCCTCATGTAATTCAAATACAAATGGTCTTCAGATAACATTTTTTTGAAGTTTGGAAGAATTTAGATATTTCAACCTTTGAAGCCCCAAATATATGGATTTAAGTAAAGTATCTGTCTAAATCAGCAGTTAAGGTGCAACGTTTCTTTTTCTATTTAGGCAAAAAACCGAAAGCAATATGAACTCTAAACTACTGAAGTTTAGTAAATCAGCAAATAGTTGAAGAAGCATAGTCAAAGAATACTTTTAATGAATAAATGTCTGCCTAAAAAAATTTAGTGGCCCACTCTTCAGTTTTTTCCAAGAAAATTTGTACACAAATATTCAGATGAAGTTATAAATTAAAGATCCCAATATCACAGTCTTTGGAGATACCAGAAAATAGTTATTTTTAACTGGTTTTAGATGGAGCACATACTTCTAAGTTCCCCGGGATGCACAGCCAACTATTTTCCTATTCCCAGATCTGAAATTTATCATTAAAATAACCAGATATGGGATAAAGTTGGAGGGAGTATAAATCTCAGAAAGCAGTGTTGTGACCTGGATTCAGCATGAATAAAGTATTTAAATATAAGTTCCTAGTCTTAGGTCAAGACATGTGGTTTTACTTATGATTTCTCAAACTAATGCACTATAATAGAGAAATTGCGGAAGCTTAATAATTCAATACAATAAAACTTCATTTTGCACCTACATAAAACCGAATCAGTGGGGAGAGAGAATAAGGAGGGGTGGGGAGAGGAGGAAATTGTGCTCCATGTTGTCATTCAGAAATCCAGTCTGTTCTAAGTTTGACATCTGTAAACACAATACGGCTTCCCTGGTCACTATAGACTCCAAGCTGCAAGACAGAGGAAACGAGAATCAAAATCATTTAGGAGTATTTTGTGGGACTCAAAATAATATATAACATTCTAGTACATATCGCAGTAGCCACAATTTAGTCACAAGCCCAAATTTTACTGAAGGGAGGTTGGGAAATGTTGTTGAGGCATATGCCAAGAGGAGAGGGAAATAGGTTTTGTAAATAGAATAGACATTCTCTGTTGTAGTCTCTCCTTCCAGTCATCAAATATCCAGCACATTCTTACTCCTCCACATAGAAGACATTCACCTATTTTCAAGTGAGGGTAACACAAAGTCCTATCTCATCACTTTAGTCATCTCAATGTGGAGAATCTCTGAGTTCTCTGTCACCGTCGTCAACAGGTCCAGACATGGCTCTCATGATCTGACAATCTGTGTATTAGTCATCTTCTTTCATCACAGACAGAAATACAATGATGCATACAAACCACAATAAACAATCCCATTTGAAAATGGGAAGAATAGGAGACATGGATCTCAATAGATGGCAATCATTTTGCATTTTTGCTTGAAAATAGGGATGCCCGGAAGTGGGAAATTTTTTTTCTTGATTAGAGCCTAATTTTTCCCACTCAAAGGATCTATCTTGATCATTTTTGTCCATCCTGATGGTTCCCATCTCTTTTTTTTTCTCAAAAAATCTGGACTCATGATTTCTTTCCCGTATATACTTCCCTCAGAAACTTAGTAGATATCTAACCTAGTTATTTTGTTTCCATTCAGTTCCATGTTGCCAGTGATTATCACCAAAACTCTTTCCTTGAACTAGTACTCAAATATGCTTTATTCCCTCATTTTCTTGCCCCAATCATCTCTCATTCTCTCTACTCCTCTCTCAGTCTCTCTCTCTCTCTCTCTGCCCCCCTTCCTCCATCTGTACTCCCTCCATTATGGCAGCTCTCCTAGAGGCATCAGACTTAAGTAGAAAGGTAATATTCAGTCTCACTTTTATCAAGGGTCTGACTGTAATGGGTCTTTGTAACTGAAGATTTCCTTCAACCACTTTTGAGGCTTCAAATATCTGGAGTCCATTTCATTTTATGTTTGCCTACAAATCAACCAATTCTTGACTGAATTCATCTCTTTCTTCTAATATTTTCTATTACAAATCAAAAGCATTCTATTTCAAAATTTCTATATGTAACAATATAGTCTTGGAAGCATCTGATCTGTCTTTCAAATTACCAAGCATGACAGTTCTAGCAAATATTTTTCCACTCTTACCCAATATCTAATAACCACTTTCTCCTTAGCATCTACCCACACTGCTGGACAATGGCACAAATGTTCATTTATAATAGCGTCACTTCTTGAATTACCAATATTAACATTAAGTAAGGTGCTACTAGCTCTGTAATGGGTTAACATCAAATTTTTAGTAGTATCATAAAATAAAAATTTGCTCACATACACTTTAAATAGTGGGGGTGGGAGGAAGTGTTATCTTTCTCACAGAAAATCTGTCTTCTTGATTATGTAAAACCCAAGATTGACTTTTGTCAATTTTCAGAAAGCAACAAGGATAAGACAAAGTGGGAACTTTTTGAAAAGTTTGTTTGTTTGTTTNTGTCAGGGACCCCTGGACCTGCGGGACTGGCCTTCGACACTTCTTGTCAGTTTTATATTCAAAACTATTCAAGGTCCAAGAACATCCTATCATATTCAACCCTAGAGCCCTAATTTGAGCCTCCATTATCTTTTTCAGAGGGACTAATATAAGTTCCTACTTATGGATTTGAACTCCTACAACTATTTTCAATACCAGTCAAAGTAATTCTTTGACCAACTTTCCTATCACTTCTCCCTCTTCAGGCCACACAAGCCTCCTAACTGCCCTCTGAACGTGCTAGACTACAGGAGAGCCTTCCCACTATCTGTTCCCTAAACATCTGCACTCCTCACACTCCATTCCCTTCAATTTTTTGCTTAAGTGCCACCTTATCAGACAAGTCTTTCCAGACCCCCACTCCATCATTCTCCTGTTTACTTTCCTTTCTTGATTCTTCTCTGCCATTTATCACTAACTGATACATGAATGGTTTGTCTCTTCATTTGTCTGCTTTCTCTATGTTATAGGGAAATTATAGACTATATTATAAGCTCCATGAGAAGTGTTCTCTTTTGTTCACTATGGTATCCCCTATACCTGGAGCTCCCTGAGACTTTGTATTAAGCCCTCAGTAAATATTAGTAAAAAAATGAAAAGAGAAAGAGATTATAAAGGAACATAAAACCGTAACATATCAAGAGCACATGGAGAAATAGAATGTTTCGATGGGGGTTGGGTGGGTATAAGCAAGGAAAATTAGAAGTTAACCAGAGTATGAATAGTTTTCATGAACTTACTACAAAAAAAGAAGTTATAAAAAAGGTAAATTTCTTTTTAATAGAAAAAGTATTTTTCTAATAAATAGGGCATGTGGAATGAGCTGCTTGGAAGATGTAATATGTTACTTGCACATATTTTTAAAAGTTCAAGGATAGACTGAATTAGAATTTTAAAGGCAAGTCATAAATTAAATCTGAAATTCCAGCCTTATGTTCCTTTCTAATTCTGAAGAGGATAATATTTAATAGTAAAAGAAAAGAGAAAGGAGATATAACATTTGATGAGGAATGACAGCTAACATTTGGTTAATTGATCGTCTATCTGTGTAGGAAGTTTTGTATTTGTTTATTTATTTAATTTGCTCTTTTATTTAATAATGCAGCTATACAGGTCTTAATCTTATCTGTAGACTAATAAAGAAGCATGAGCAGGAGACTTCTATCTACTCCAAACTTCTGTAAAAAAGGAGCAATTGTTCTCATTTCCAAATGAAGTCATCTACCCTAGCCAAGAGAACACACATAAATAAATACATTATGGCATGTTTGCCAATGTACAGCATATAAATTTTATGTAATATTTATACAGTATGTTTTTGTATATGTATAAAAACATATACACATATATACACACAACCATATACAAATGCATATATATATGTAGTGTGTGTGTGTGTTCTGCATGTCTGCATGCGCTATAGTAATACAGATATAATAATCATGTCCTCAATACAGCAAGCATTTGACTATGCCATACCATTGAAAAGCTTGCAAAATTGAAATTTATCATCACTAGGAATGCAGTATTGTTATCTTTTTCAAGTTGCTTCACTTCTAAAAGCAGTAAATAAACACTTTTATTTTGTCTGTAGCATTTTATTCTTTACATTATGACACTTATACCACTTATCACCAAATCCTTTCTTTCTGGTTGACTTTATGATTCAACTTCTCCAATAAAAGTTTTATAGCAGGAGTCTAATGAATTAGACCCTACAGAAAGGAAAGTAAATTGGTCTATTTTAAAGCCCAAAGCTGGAGCCATAAGTTCTGTGGATTTATTGCAGACCTCGCTACTGCTTCAGAGAGGGTGCTGAATGCATGGTTTCCTAGCCTTGTTTACGACTAAGACAAATGCCATCAGAATCACAGAAATCCAAGAATTCACAGAGAAGTCAAACAAAAAAGTTGTACTGGATTCACTAGCATGAGGACCATGAGAAACGAGGGTTTAATGGGCCACCTTAAAAAAAGGCTACATGAAGGTACCAATCTGAGAAAGCCTGTATCATGACTAACCCAAAGAAAACAAGGAAAACCACACAAATAAACCTGATTCTTCCAGATAGCATCAGAGCAGTAGTCTCTGTGGGAAGGCTAGCAAGGCTGTGGCAGAGGCTTCTTTTTTATAGACCAGGAAGCCTGGAGAAGAAGAACACCCAGGAAATCAAGGGGTGTAATTTGTATTTCAAAGACTTCAAGGCAAGAAACTCAGAAGAAATTTAAAATAAAATGTTTTACTTTTTCAATTGTTTAATTCGAGTAAAGAATTGTTTCTGTCATTGCTGCTCTTTATTTATCATGCTGAGGAAACCAAATAAAGTTGGAAATTTGTCCCTTTACTTACCATCAGGTACATTGATACTAATTAATTTTCCCAAAGGCTGGAGTTCTGCTATATATGTCTTGGTATCGGATTTATAGAAGGAAAGAAAAAGAATTCAAATCATTGAATTCATTGGTGAAACAAGTTTAAAAATAGAAAAAATAAACATAGTCTGTGCTTAATTAAGCAAATGACATTCATTTTAGTTGGTATATGTGATAGTTATTTCCCATACATAAATATCAAGTCACATTTAGCAATTGATAATTTAATTTAAAAGGATTTGAATGTAAAAGAAGCAACTTAAAAATACAAATAAAAAGCTGCTGAAAATTTACTGTTCTCCTTCTTAATGTACTTAAATCTTTTTTAAAACAAGTAAGTAAAGTTCAAGCTAGCTTGGACAATTGGTATAGTACTTTTTATCAAAATGATCATTGTAGAGTTCCACAAAAGAACAAGAAATTTGAGAATAGTAAAAGGAAGGCAAACTTTAAAACATTCTATTGGTGGTAATATGCAGGGTACCACTTTTTTTAATGTTTATTTATGTTTGAAAGACAGAAAGAGAGAGAGCAGGGAAGGGGCAGAGAGAGGCACAGAGCCTGACAGAACTCGAACTCACGAACCATGAGATCATGACCTGAGCCAAAGTCGGTTGCTTAACCGACTGAGCCACCTATGTGCCCCTGCAAACCACTTTTATGAGTATTTATAAACCTGAAACATATAACAAAAAATGGTGTCTATGACACTCAACAAAAAGTGGCGGGGGGGTTTTGTCCATGTGTGTTACATATTACTAGAGGAGCCATCCATGATTAGAAATACATCTTTAGGGGCACCTAGGTGGCTCAGTAAGTTAAGTGTCTGACTCTTGATTTCAGCTCAGGTCATGATCTCAGAATTCTTGAGATCAAGCCCCATATTGGGCTGGGTGCTGACAACTCAGAACCAGCTTGGAATTCTCTCTCTCTCTCTCTCTCTCTCTCTCTCTCTCTCAAAATAAATAAATAAACAACAACAAAAAGAAACACATCTTTAATTTAGGATACATGTATGTATGTCCACCCTGTTTTGCAGCTGTATGGTTACAGAAAATACCAATTTCAATAAATGAATTAGTGTCTATTCATATTTTAAAAATAGTTGCAAGCACATTATACTATATATATTAAAGTTACTTTATTTCAGAAAGAGGCTATATCAAATATTAACATGACTTTCACTAATTATTTCTGCTGGAAGAATGATGGTGCCTCATTATCCCATAATAAACCACTGCCCACATGTCAAGTGATACCAATTGTCTAAATGTCTCTCCTTCACTTCCCCCTATAACTTTATAATGCTATTTCTATCTAATATAAATTACTATTAGTGCTATTCACTTCTATTGAAATATTGCTGTGCTATTATTGTACTTTATGGATCCCTCTAGCTTTTAGTTTGTATTGTCAGAATTATTTTTGATTTTCAAAAGTGATATGTCTTTTCTTGGTTGTTTATTCTCCACCACAATTTTAATACAATCTTGTCAAGCATGTAAACATGTTAATCTTATTAAGGGTTTGAATGGAATTGCACTAGACATAAATATAATTTAAAATATCATTAAATATTTGGTTTTTCCATAAAAATATAGTGTGTTTAAGTTTTATTTTTTGTATACAATTATTATACATGTAAAGTAAAATTTTGGGCATGTCTAAATATTAATCCCCAGTTTTCTCCTGATTGATAATCTAGCTTGTATTGTCCACAGGGGAACATTTTCCCCATTACCATTTCTAATGTGTTAGTTTTCATTATGGGGAAACTATTGTTTCCATAGAAAAGCTATGGGGATCTTTTAATTCTTTTGTGTTGGTACAATAGGATGGTTTTAAAAATTTTTTAATTGATTTGTGGTTGATTTCTTTCAATTTCTTACATAAATTTTTTTAAAACAGAAAAGTCATGGGGCGCCTGGGTGGCTCAGTCAGTTAAGCGTCCGACTTCGGCTCAGGTCATGATCTCACGGTTTGTGGGTTCAAGCCCTGCATCGGGCTCTGTGCTGACAGCTAGCTCAGAGCCTGGAGCCTGCTTCAGATTCTGTGTCTCCCTCTCTCTCTGACCCTCCCCTGCTCACTCTCTCTCTGTCAGAAATAAATAAAAGTCATGAGAGGCACCTGGGTGGTTCAGTTGATTAAGTGTCTGACTTCAGCTCAGGTCATGATCTCGCGGTTCATGAGTTTGAGCCCAATGTCAAGCTTTGTGCTGATGGTTCAGAGCCTGCATCCTGCTTCGGATTCTGTGTCTTCCTCTTTCTGTGTTCCTCCCCTTCTCATGCTCTGTTTCTCTCTCAAAAATAAATGAAAACATTAAAAAATTTTAGAAAAAAGAAAAATCATGACAATTTTATCTCTTCTCATAGTGTCATATAACATTTTTATTGCAATATTAAGAACTTTAAAAAGGTTGAACACAGACTTTTAAATTTTTAAATAAAACTTCACACAGTTTATGTAATTTAAGTTCATATGGGGTCATTTCTTTACATTCTCTAGGGGACATATGAGCTTATCATACACTTCCAGGGGAAGCTCATTTAATCTTAGATTTTTTTTAAGTTTAATATAGTTCAAATTTGTTAAATATTTCATGATGTTATATGTAACAAACTTTTATCAAGGTTTAGTGACTGGGAAAAAACTTGGGATTTTTAAAATACAGTATGAAGTATGAATAAAAAAGAAGCATATCTAGAGGGGTTTATAGAGTATGAGTGAATTTGTGAGACCATTTCTGGAAGAACTCATTCATTTGATCAGTTTCCATCACCAGCCTGCAATGCCCTGTGAGATAATGTCATATACTACAAAGCTTACAGTCATTCGATATTGTCTCACAACAAGTACTAAAGTGGTATATCTGTAAGTAAACATATTTTCTTTTAACTATAGAAATAAAATTATTGTCAAGATACTGTAGACAGATCTCCCAGTGATAGGAAGAGAGTTTAGAAATGTCCGTGCATTCATGTGTGTGATCGGCCTGGACTGAGAGCCAGAACAATTTTAAGTTCTCAATGAATATTTGCTAAGCTAAATTATTTTAAAACAAACTTAAATTGAATTTGAAGACTATGTAAGTAGCATTTTCAGATTTGCTTTCTATAGTATCTTTTTCCTTAACAGGAGACATTGTTATGCATAGATTAAATATCATCTAATGAAAGAAGAGTTAAAATAATATTTCACTTCATAAAACATGATTTTAAAATAATGAGATAACAGGCAATAAAAATGTATATGGCTATGGTGCTTTATTATTCAACTATATCTAATTGTTTTATGAGCATTACCATATTAACTTAATTATTTATTCTGTAAGCCTATCTTTATATTGATTTGTCATCCAGAATATAACAATGAACAAACTAAAATTAATTGATCTGCTCTTAAAGTTTATCATTAAGCTTGCCTAATCAGAAAAAATAAATATAAGTGATAAAATTGTACTTACAAACTTCTTTGAAAGAAATCTCTTTGGACTTGGGCCAAAATCACAGAAATTAACATTTTTTATGTTGATCTACTGACATCCAAGCCTATACATATTGCTCTGATTGCTACCAGATGATTAATTTAAGTATGTATTATAATGCCAAATATTCTAAAACATCCTCTCTTTTTTTGTGTTTTTTATATAGCAGACCCTCTGAGAATCAAAGTCAGAAGTGCTTGAAATTGGTTCATATGGATTGAACCTCAATCTAACTTCACATATACCAGTAACATTCATTCACTATAGCTATTTAGATCCTTTAAAATGGTTCAGGATTATGAGGTGTTAATGAGAAAGATACAGCTCTTGCCTTCAAGATGTTTAGGGTAAAGTGAGAGAAGAGACTAATGACTAGTCAGTTTCAATACAGAATGTTAATATTCTGATAAAATGGCACATGGGGAGAAGTGAGAAAGGACCTGATTCAGACAATAGACTTGGGAACATTCCTACAGTGGAGATACCTCTGAATCAAATTTTGAATTGTAAATTGAGGGAAATGGGTATGTGTAAGAGGAGAAAACAGGAATTAGAGAGGGCAGGAGTGAAGAAAATTCACAGAAGAAATTCAATGGAATGAAATATATGGCTATTTGTTCAGTGATTTCTTTCCAACGGCAACATATGTGTTTATACACATAACAAAGGGAGGAAATTTGATGGCCTATCAATATCATTTTGGGGCCAAAATTTTTCTAACATGATACAGCAGGTGGTCAGTGCAAAAATTTTTCTAGGCTAAGATGACACAGAACACATGTTTTAGCATTATAGTGCCTTTTAAAAAAGCTTTACTGCATCTGCACTAACTGGTACCATTTGTAAATTCTGGTCTACATCCCCGCACCATTCTGATATCTAACACAGAAATATGATCCAACTTACTGGGTACAGCTGTCACATAAACAATCTGATTTTGCACAATTTAATTGAGGAAACTGAGTGTTCTATAACATTCTTACCTATGTAAGATGTTTGATACTTACTATGTAAGTATCAAATGTTTTAAACTCTGATACCACAATGTTTAATATTTTAAGCAATCAAACTTAACCAGATATAGCATTCGTGTAATAATATAATAGCACATAAAAAGAGCCACCTGGAAGTTGAAAAATACTGTGCCTGAATTTTGCATTTTTTAAGAAATATCAAATTATTAGAATGGGTATTTCGCTTTTTATTTTCTCAAAATGCAATTTTTACTATATATTTGTAAAAAGCCCTTTAACCAGGATGTGTGTCAGCTTAAAATTTTGCAGTTGATACAGTAACAGCAATGATACTTTTAATAAAGTGCACAATGAATAATGCACCCCAGGAATAAATGAAATGGTTATTCTAATTCAATACGGACACAGATAAATATAAAAATTAAGACACTGGTAGCATAGAAGTGATATGAAATCTTAAAGGGGCTATTTGTATATTCACTGAATGCTCTACTTATTACTTGAAAAACAATCTATTTTTTAAAAGTAATTTTAAGCAAACAAGTTACCTTGAAAAGATGTCAAGGAATATGAGCACAATGTCAAAACACTATTTGGAAAAATGCCCTTTTTAATGGTCATCTACAGCTCATTGAGTGTGGTTTCTCTCTAAAATTAAGGGCACTTTTAAAATTTAGTTTCACAATTGATTCACTTAAGTAACAGTAAGTGCATTTTAGATTGATAAATTTGTAATAAGTCTAGACAGTAAAAATCTACTGCAGTTTTTACAAACTCAGTCACCTTCCAGATGCTTATATGCTCAGGGATGACATTATATTTTTAAGACTTCTTTGTTGCATCTGAAGAATGAAACACTTCTCCAAAGGGGAGATTAAACTGTGCTCATATTTACTGACTTCCAGGTGTATATTTTAAAGGAATATACTAAAATGACTAAAACTTGGGCCTCCAGATGAGAAATACTAAAAAAAAAAAAAAAGAATAGAAGTTTATTACATATTGTAGAATATTCATAAACTAAGCATGTATCATTTTAAATGTTTCAATCACTATACATATATTATAGGCACTCCTACATTTATTGAGATGAATTCAATTACCAAGTCTAAATACGGAGTTGGGTAAATTAGTGATGGCAATATGTTCTGTATTTTGCTAATTTGATGAAAAAAATAAAACTATGGTTTAGATTACTAGATTTTGTGTTTTGAAAATTCAAAATGTTACTGAACCTTTAAAAATTTTCCTAAATATGAATAAAGGTCTTTTTGTGGTAAAAGACTAGATTTAAATAAACATCAAAAACATATATGATATTTGGTAAGGATTTAAGTTTTAAATCTCCAACTAAGGTGGAGTTGCCACCAAAAACTACGTATTTTTATAGATATCACATATTATTTTTGTGTACTTATTTTGAAATAAGTTAGTAGAGAATTAGCAAAACTTTGTTTCGTGTGGTGTATATGCAAAGTAACAAATGTTAGATTGTTATTTTAAGTACATAATATCCTAAATCTCTTAATATCAATGCATTAGACCAAGGAGGGGAAACAAACTCCTTCACATCAGTATTCAAGCTGAGCAGGATGACAAAATGTAAACAGCAAGGACAATGAATGACAAAATGTAATATTACTTTATAATGTTTTCTTCTTATACTGTATGTAAGAAAGTCATTATATTACAATAAAGTGCATTCTGTAATTGCCTCCACTGAACAACTGAAAACAAAACTGTAGAGCGCACATTCATTTTACATTGCATTAATTTCTTCTTTTTAGGAAATTAACAAGACTTAAAAATTACTCACTACATTTCACATTCACTTAAATAAATATCTATATAAATGATATTGTATATCATATGATAACATGACATATGACTTCAAATGTGTTTGGGCTGGTTAGTTGATCCTGCTTCCAGGCTTTCCCTCTTTTTCTGACTAGCTGAAAAAGTCTTTTATTCATACTACGATAAAACCTATAATTATTTCCTCTTTCTGTCATTAAAAATAGCAATAATAATTATATGTATGCATATATGTATATATATGTGTGTACAGATAGAAATAGATATAGATAAAAATGGATGTAGATATGTATGTATAGATACAAGTATACAAGTATAGATATAAATATATACCTCACCAGAGAAGTTGGAATCCACATAATATATTACTATAGTGTCTGTTACCCTCATTCTCTCCTCCCTTCAGTCAGGCCACGCCTAGAAGAGGAGAAAGGTAAACATGCAAGTAGCATCACAAAATACTGAAACTTGGAACTCAGGCTGAATTGATTGCCCAATTAAAAATTTGACAAAAGAATAAGCATACTACAGAAAAGAAAAGGTTAATGGCTAATAAATATATAAAAAGATGCTCAAATTTATGGATTATCTCACCTAATACTCAAATCCATGGTATAAGTCCTGTTATTTACACCCTTTTACTGGATGGGAAAGCCAGCACTTGGAAAGGGTAATTATATTAATTGTCAAGGTCACATATTAGTTTCATAGGAACGATAACCTTCACCTAAGCACTGGGATCCAGACGCTAAGAAAGCAAGAAAGATTTTCATTCACAAATACATTCCCAGTACAAAGCAGAGTTACTGCCCTATATGAGAGTTCTCACAGAGTTGTTGAATGAGCAAATGAAAGCATTCATTAAGGAAGAGCATAGCAAACAATATTCAGTGTAAAGTATTTTTCATTAATAGTCCAACGATAAGGCCATCTGTTGTTGTGATGATAAGAATACACATTCCAGGGTATTCTTCACTTCTGTGGTTTCCTTTTACTTCATCTTCTCATCCTTTGTCAATTACAAAAGGAATTCTCTCCCTAACTATAGATTTACCACTTTTTTTTCTCCCAATCCCCAAATTAATGGTCAGCTTCTCTTTCCTTCTAGGGGTCAATATTTGTCACAAGAGTATAGGATGTTTTCTTCCCATTTATTTATCATCTTCATCTCTTCCTGTGTATTGTCTGTGGTTTTTCAACTTTAACTTACAACTTAAATGAGACATCGAGACACAAGATTTCCAAGTCACCAACAGCAAGGAAAAGAATGTCAGTGAGAATCAAGACAGACTCTAAAATACCAAGCTTTGCTCCCAATGATAGAGGTATTCTGCTTCCAACCAGCCTTCATTCTCCCCCTGGTTTCTACCTAAAAATAGCTAGAAATTTGGAGCATGATGTCTAAGCTGTTTTAAAGTTTACGGTGGGATGCAATTATAAGACTTTAGGCAGATATATTTCTTTAGTAATCATATCAAGAAAGAGATCTCAAGAAATAATAGCAAAGAAGACATGTATTCTTTATTACATAGGTATACATATTACCTATGTAATATCCTGGACATTATGACAGGTGGTAAATCTTTTAACTTGCAAGTCATACTGAGAATGCCACAGACAGAAAAAACACTGTTAGTCCCCCCTCCCCATTTTAAAAATTTTGTGTTATCGCCATAAAGCACATTGAATGCATTCCTATGATGCCAGAAACTGTATTAATTGGTCCTCTCATGTTGTGTAGAGCAAGTATTTCCTGAGGGCCTGATCTATGCAAGGTGTGGAGCCCGTCCTGGGTGACCAATCTCCAGCCGAAGTGATATTCATAGGCACTTAGCAAGCATCAGACAAAACGATTCGTATCCTGTTTCTCAGTGTTCTTTCCAAACTGTCATTTATTTTTGTCCGGGCAAAATATGTGTATTATTATCAACCTTTGTTAGTTTCTGTCATGTCCATGTCTCTCTTCTCTCAGAATGAAGGAGATCTAAGGTCAAGGAAAATAGGAGGGAACGAAGGGTATAGAGATGTGAAGAGACACAGATGTCAAGAAAGCAATAATCTAATTTCCCTGAAAGTCGCTTGCAAAATAACGAATGCGCATGCAGACGGCAGTCAACTAAAAGGCAGAAAATTAAACGAACATGTTTATGTTATCAATAAAATTCTTTATGGACTTGATGGAATTCATAGAAAGCCTAATTTAAAAAAATCAGCATTCTAGAATGCATTTTGCCTGCTAAATGTAATAGCTATACCATACTTGCCTTTTTCAAAATAATCTCACAATCAGGGACCGAAATCTCAACTGCAAGCCAGTACACATTTGTACTTTGTTCAGACCTGCCTATCTACTCCTTCCCTGAGACTTGCTTTTGGCTATTATGCAGGATCCCCTTTAGTTGCGCTCCTTAGGCACTGATATGTACCTACGCTTTTGCTCTTCTGTCATTTTTCTTGGAAAGATAGCTTTCCAGTTTATCTCAGAAAATAAATTACCAACTGTGCCTTAACCTAAAGAACATATTGGTGACAGAGAGCAAATACTTTTCCTTGTTTCTTGGTCTTTCAGGGTGTCCATTGTTTCATAATTTCAGCTTAGAATAGGTCACCTGGCCACTTAGTTGGAATATTTCACAAATTAAAAAAAATTGCCATCCCTTACCTATATCCTTAATCAATTTTGCTAAGAAACTGTTGTCCTGCTTTGACATTTAGGAAAGAGCAACTTATAAATGAGACGGACACTGTTACATTTACCTCCAGACGCCCTTTCAGTTCACTTGTTACAAAGTAAGAACTTTCTGCCTCTGCTGCTTTGAGCACCATCAGCTGCCAGCCCCACCTGGAACAGCCCGGCTGCTGAGAACCACCTCACCCAACGTCATGTCTCTTTCTTCTGTGGCGCATGGTCAGTGGCTGATTGATGAGGGAGTATGAAGCAGGGCCTTCTGAGCTCAACTTGGAACGACACTACAGAGCCATCCCAATTCCATCACTCCTTGTGGGATTGGCCAAGCCTTGGGCTGGTGCCACAGCTTCACCTCTGTGCCCAGGGCCGCTTCATCGTCTCACTTCCAACGGTGTTGATTTTAAAAGCACTAATAAGCATTTTCCACACTAAGTTCCGTCTTGGAATCTCCTTTTCAGGGATCCCAAGGACAGATTCATCCTTCAAGCCTTTCTTGCTCATTCATAGGTACTGCAGTTTAACGGGAAGAAGTATTGCAAACAGAATGACATCTGTATCCCACTCATTGTTATCTACCAAAACTACTTAAACATTTTCTGATTGTCAGTTTTTTCATCAGTAAAATGGGAATAATAATATCAACTCACAGCTTTTTCTGTGGGGCTTAAATAGGTAACCTATATGAAAGGTAGAACACATGTCAATAAAAAAGTAAGCACTCCATAAATATTATCTTACCCATCCTTTTCCTCCACTATTCATTACTTGGTTTATATTCTGTGTGTATGCTGATAATGATGCCATTAGAATTTATTTTCTGCAAAGCTTTGCACTTAGTCTTTTGAAATATGGGTTAGGCAAAAAAAAATTTTTTTAAATAACCTCAGTCCAGTTATAGTTCCAGGTTCTTCATTAATTGTGGTACTACTCAGCTCTTTTAGATAATATGCTATGTGGCTGTGACCCAGTTTACAATAATGCTTAGTACCATTACCTCCTTGTTTCTATATTAGAAAGTAGATGCCATGTTTTATTAGTCACACAACTGTGAAGAAGTTCCAGCTGCCTGTGAGAAAACGGAGAAAGTGAGTAATGCTGCTCTTCATTAAGTTTTAGAGGCAATATTACAATACCTGCTATGTACTGAATATTAAAACCTTATAGTTAAGATCTTCAAAAACATGATTATATTTCATTAAGGGTAATATCAACAGAAACAAGTTACAAACTACCTTCCCAAAGCAAAAATAAGTATATGATAACAGACCAGTCTCCAGTCATAGGCCTCATCACCTTAGAAGGCATCAAAATAATATTATTTCACAGTTACATTTTGATATTAAATACACGTCAAACATTATCATAAATCTACTAAAAGAATGATTATACATATTTCATGTGGTTCATTGTAATTTTTAACTATTTACTTGTAAGGAATTTTTCTTTTTTTTTTTTTCTGGTAGAGATCCTAAGTATCTACGTTTATTGAAAGTTTCCAAATTTCATCATCATTACTAAATTCATTTTGGAGATAGCTCCCTGACTTTACTATACATTTATAAATGGAAAAATCTGTTATAAACTGTCTTTAAAATGTAATGGTGTGGTGCCTGGTAAAGTAATATTCATATTCTATCATAGGCTTATCCTTTATTTAACAGTATTAACATTAACCACTTTACAGTTTAAATAGCAAACCCCTCTTGAGAGAGTAGTGACTCTAGACTTCCCCTTCCAGTTCGGGAGCCATGTCAGGTGCATTTCAAATACTAGCTCCTTATTTGCACATGGCCTGGCCATAGCTTAGTTCCTTACTTCTTAGGGTTTCAATTTTTCCATTTATCTAATGGATGTAATAATCAAGTATAATCAAGTAATAATCAAGTAATCAATAATCAAGTAATAATCAAGTATAAAAAGTGTAAAGCATCTGAATAGGGTTATTTTCCAAAAAAATAGGTCCTCCCTCCTCCTATCCCTATGTTTTATTTTTGTAGATAACTGGAAACATCAGAGGTAAATGTTGCTCATAGGGGCTCAGTAGCAGAACCAATAGACCCCAGTGCTCAGACTGGGGCAGGTATAGTAGAAAAGGGGGAACATTTTTTTGCACCCATATGCAGCAAAATATGAACACATGCATGAGAAATATACATACTGCCTTTTTACCTTGGGCTTTAGATGTATTTGCAATATTTAATTTTGTTAAGACATCTAAATCACTATAGCAAATTATAATATTTTTAATCTTGATGATTATGAGTTTCTGCAGGTTTGAAATATATCAGAATTGGGGAATTAAAATTCCTTGCATAATTATCTTAAATGTTATATGCACTGTGAGCTGGGAAAAGTCTTGACATATTATGGTGCCATCTGGAAAATATTTCTTCTCTTCAGTATGAATGTAGACTCTGTCTCTGAGAAAGCCACATGCATTGTTGGCGTTTATATTTCTGTGACTGTATTACTTTTCAAGAATTAACAATGAGACAAAAGCTTGGGAAAAATGTGGAGAACTTAAAGAGGCCCAGATCTGAAAAGATTAGGGTCTTTCCTCACTGCTCTGCTGAAGCCCATCTGCCCCACAACGTTGTTTTAGCCAGAAAATAGACTATAGGTTATTTTAATCATTGATTTTTTTCTTTTTTTTTTTTTTTTTAGAGGATGGAGGAGTGGAGGGTGGAGAGAGAACTAATTACAGGGTGAAAAAATCCTTGTAAATGTAAAGTCTTTCCAGAGGTGGTTGGATACTCACACTAAAGAAATAAATAGGTGGCTTATTCTGAGAAACCAGATATAACTCAGGTCAGCAAAACTAGGAATAAGAACATACTCATTAAGGAAATCTTACAAAGGATATACATTCTATTTCTCTTCCCTGGTCTAGAAACAGATACATTTAACATGTAACTTAATTATTTTTTTCTGTAATATATTTATTCTGATTATTGTCAAGTCTCCTAAGTCAGATATGTATAATTGCCATCAGTTCCATGGAAAATGGGAAGGATTGAAGTGCTGAGGCCGAGATCTATCTGTGGGTTTAGAACTGACTTGAGTTGGGAGACAGGTTAGTCCTGGGGTTTTCTGGTTCCAGGGGGACAAAAGATATTCAGTGATTGGCCGAGAATAGTAGACAAGAGTCAGATGAGATCAGAGAACAGATTCTAACAGAGACTAACAGTAGTGGATGAGACAGAACTCCTTACTTGTCCTACTCAGAGCCCCCAGGAGCAGAAGATAAAGGGGAAGGTATAGATATAACTGTAGATTTCTCATGTATTTCTACACTTTTTCAAAGTGTGTGGAGTCCTAACAAGGTGCCTCCATGAATCAGGTGTAAATGGTAAAAGAATGGCTGAGAATGATAAGCTAGCTGCAAATGCAATAATCCTCTTCCTCAAAGCTTTCATGGACTTCCATCTAAGAAGTCATTTATTAAAAGATTCCTGTGACACAGAAAAGGAGTGAAAAACATTTATTTTTTGAAATGAAAATATTTATATAATATAGATTAAAATAAATAAAATGTATCTTTATGCANGTCATGGCACATTGGCATTTTATTTATTTTACTTGATTTTTTTACATTTATTTGTTTTTGAGAGACAGAGTGAGCCAGGGAGGGGAGAGAAGAGAGAGAAGGAGACACAGAATCCAAAGCAGGCATCAGGCTCTGAGCAAGAGTTCAGCACAGGGCCTGATGCGGGGCTCAAACCCATGAACTGTGAGATAATGACCTGAGCCTAAGTCTGACGCTTAACCCACTGAGCCGCCCAGGCGCCCCAACACTGGCATTTTTAAAAAGATTTCTAAG
Source organism: Crocuta crocuta (assembly GCF_008692635.1). NCBI lineage: Eukaryota > Metazoa > Chordata > Mammalia > Carnivora > Hyaenidae > Crocuta > Crocuta crocuta. Next base: position 406,571 of record NW_027527817.1, read on the forward strand.
GGTGCCTGGGGAGCTTAGTCGGTTAAACGTTGACTTCAGCTCAGGTCATGATCACATGATTCGTGGGTTTGAGCCCCGGGTCGGGCTCTGTGCTGACAGCTAGCTCAGAGCCTGGAAACTGTTTCAGATTCTGTAACTCTCTGACCCTCCCTTGCTCACGCTCGCTCGCTCTCTCTCTCTCAGAAATAAATATAACATTTTTTTTAAAAAAGATTTAAAAAACGATTTTTAAAATNCTGTGCTGACAGCTCAGAGCCTGGAGCCTGCTTCAGATTCTGTGTCTCCCTCTCTCTCTGAACCTCCCCTGCTCACACTGTCTCTTTCTCTCAGAAATAAATAAAAAACCTTTTTAAAAATTTAATGTTTTTCTTTTGAGATTAAGATAATCAATTCCTTAATGCTTATAAGCAGAGGTTTTTACAAAATGAAAGGAAGAATGTAGTTTTGTGTTGTACAGAATTTAAATGTACAGAAATTAATCCCACATTGAAGAATCCATTAAGATAGAGATTCTTTCAGTTCTTTCAAACGCCTGCTTAGCAACTAATTAATAATAGGTCAATTGGTCATAATAAGATGTAAGAGAGCTGAGCCCCTGAGTCTTCTCCATGTCTTTTGGTGAATGCCTGATTTTTATTTCACTTTTATGAACTGTAATGCTTTCATCCTCCCTCCTTGTCAATCTAGGCATCCCAATAGTCTCCTTTGAAAAGATTTTCATATGTTATAACTTATCAGGTCTTCTTACTAATTACAAATATATGAGTATCTATGTCATCTGTAGCCCATTTTTTTAGTATCCCTGCTCACTCTCTGAGATGTGTGTGGTGCGAAGCAAGAGAAATAACCTAAGAACATGACCTATTTCTACTCATGACTCCATCACTAACTGTATCATGATCAATAAGCCTCTTTCAGATTGTGTTTCCTCACTTGTACAATGAGATTGTTTACTCTTTAGAATAGTATTTTTTTTAGATGTTAATAACCTTTAAGAAAAATAATAAGCAACATAAAGTAGTGCTATTTATGGAGTGATTTTTCAAGACTTTTCCTGTGCAAATGCTTATTATATATCTTCAAAATGGGGCCATGGCATGCAACATTTTTCAGCTTTGTTTGATCATGAAACTTTGTGTTACCAGAACATTTTATAGTAGTTTTATAGGCAGCAGATTTAGGAAACATGGGTCTTGACATCCCTCTGTTCTCAGATTCTACCTTACAGCTTTCAGAATGTAAGAGAAGTAAGAAAACTCCAGTAAATGGCTGAATTTTTGTGAAAGTTAAAAAATTTAATTAATTAATAAATAAATAAATCTTAAAACAATGCATATTTGGGATTCTAGAGGGCTGGTTTGGTGATGGAGCTGGCTTTTGCCCTGAAACCTTTGCCTGGGTTAAGAAGCCATAGAATTTAAATATTTGAAATAGACCAGAGGAGGAAGCAGGTTGATGCTCTCTGTGAGTGAGCCTGAAAAAAATCTACCCAGAGGCTGAAATGTGAAGATACTTATCAGCCTTCTCCTTTATAATTTTTTTGTTTTAAGATTTTTAAGAAATATTTTTATGTAATGTCTACAAACCCACAACCCTGAGACCAACAGCTGCACACTCCACTGACTGAGCCAGCCAGGCACCCCTTCACCTTTATAATTCTTAACCAAAAACCCAAATGGATTTGGTGCTAGAATTCACTCAATGTCTGTGGTCCAAAATTGCCACACACACAAAAAAATGTAATCTTTAGCGCTCTTAGTTATGATGGCCTCATGTACCTGTATGAAGTTCAAACAAACCTCTGAAGGATGACTTGGGACCAGACTCTGGTGGGTGCTGGCCATGGAGGTTACACCAACTTCATGAAGGTTACACATGAATACACTCAGATATCCACCAGCAGTGAATGAAAGAAGGGAAGAAGGGAAAGATACCACATTTTGCCTATTATGTGTTAACCTAAAATTTTAATGTGAAATGGTTTACCACTAGAAAATCAATAAATGGAATTCACCATGTTAACAGACTTAAAGGAAATAGACATATGATTATATTAATAGAGGCAGAAACAAAAGCACTTGATGAAAGTCAATATCTACTCATGACAGAACTTCTTATACTAGACTAGAATTTATCACTGATAAATTCTTAACCTGATAGCAAATCTGTCTTTCGTATATACTCTTATAAGTGTATATATAAAATATGCCTGATAAAAATATTTAAATACTTGTCATTGTAATTCATAGTCATATCTAGAAATCATTGCCCTAAATGGCTTATTCTCTCAGGAGTAAATGTAAATATATTGAGTAAAAGTAATATGGATATTTTTTCTCTATAAATTCTAAGATTTTTTAAATGGTCTATATAAAAGTATAATATCTCAGGCACCTGGGTGGCTCAATCAGTGAGCAACTGACTTTGGCCCAGGTCAAGATTTGCAGTTCGTGGGTTCAAGCCCCATATTAGTCTCTGTGCTGACAGCTCAGAACCTGGAGCCTGCTTCAGATTCTGTGCCTCTCTTTCTCTCTGCCCCTCGCCTGTTTGCACTCTGTCTCTGTCCCTCTCTCTCTCTCTCAAAACTAAATAAAACATTTAACGTATTTTTTAAAAATAAAAGCATAATAGCTTTCACTATCAGTAATAGCTAATCTTAAAATATCATATCAATAATGCATCCAAGTGTAAGTTCTTATTGTTTTCACTTGAATTTTTTTCTGCACATTTTTTAGTAAGAGCTTCATTGAGATCATCTCATTCCATAAAATACCCATTTTAAAAGTGTACAGCTCAATATTTATTATATTCAAAGATGTGCAACTATCACCATTATCCAATTTTAGAATATTTTCTTCACCCCCAAAATAAGCTCTGTACCCAATAGCATTTAGTCCCCATTGCCCCTCCCTCCCAGACCCTAGCAACCACTGATCCACTTTCTCTTTATGGATTTCCCTCTTCTAGATATATCATGAGAAAGTAATGATTCAATATATGAGTTTTGTGTCTGGAATCCTTCACTTAGCATAATGTTTTCAAGAGTCATCCATATCAGAGCAAGTATCAGTACTTCATTCCTTTCTATGGCAGAATAATATTCAATTATGTGGATATATCATTCTGTTTATCCATTCAGCAGCTAATGGGCCTTTGGGTAGTTTCCACTTTTTTTATTATTGTAATTTTTGTATGAATACCAGTATACAGATTTTTATGTGGACATGTTTTCAATTCTCTTGAGTATATATGCATATACCTAGGGCTGGAATATCTGAAATACATGGTAACTCTGTGTGTCACATTTTAAGAAATGCAAACTGTTTTCCTAAGTGACTACAGCGTTGTACAACTGTACTACCTCTTCGGAGGGTAAAATTTCTCCACATCCTCACTAGCGTGAGTTATTGTCTGTCTTTATTATTTTGTAATTTTTGTATGAATACCAGTATACAGATTTTTATGTGGACATGTTTTCAATTCTCTTGAGTATATATGCATATACCTAGGGCTGGAATATCTGAAATACATGGTAACTCTGTGTGTCACATTTTAAGAAATGCAAACTGTTTTCCTAAGTGACTACAGCGTTGTACAACTGTACTACCTCTTCGGAGGGTAAAATTTCTCCACATCCTCACTAGTGTGAGTTATTGTCTGTCTTTATTATTCTAGGCATCTATGAGTTTGAAGTAATATTTCATTGTGCTTCTAATTTGCATTACTCAAGTGACTTAAGGATATTGAGCATCTTTTCGCTTGCTTGTTGGACCATTGTATATGTCCTCTGGAGAAATCTCTATTCAAATCAATTATCCATTTTTAATTGGATAATTTGCCTTTTATTGTTGGATTGTGAGAGTCGTTAGTATATTCTGGATACAAGTCTATTACCAGATGTAAGATTTGCAAATATTTTCTCTCATTATATGAGCTATCTTTTGACTGTCTTATGGTGTCTTATCTATTTTTAGGTGTTTATTTTTGTTTGTCACTTGTGTCTTTAGTGTGCTAAGAAACTATGAAGATTTATTCCTCTGTTTTCTTCTAAGAGTCTTATATTTTTAACTCTTACACACAAGTCTATGATCCATTTTGAGTTAATTTTACATGTGGCATGTGATCCAACTTCATTTTTTTGCGTGTAGATAGATATCCAGCTCTCCTGGTCCTTTTGTTTTTGCCTTATTTAAGTTTCAATAAAGAAGAACATGCAAATGAAATCCAAACAGGACTGGCCAAGCCTCTTTCACAGACTGCCCCTTTCAGAGGTAAACAAGGACTTGAAGATAAAGTGAGAACTTGCCTGGAGCTTGTAATTCTAAAAAGCTGGTGCTCATCTTTTTCCACCACTATGAAGTCATAGGCAAATTGAATCATGTCATATGTTAATCTCCCATAAAACAATCAATTTCCAATGCTCAGTAAGCTTGTTAACTTTTTTAGAACTTTAAATACAGTAATGAAGAGCCACATTTACCTGCTAAGGAAACATGTATCCTTTGAACCACTAAACTCAGAGCATGAGTATCCAGTAACAACGAAGTGTGGAAGATTCAGCAGTGCCTCCCTCACTTTATGGCTTGCGCTTTTTTTGTTTTAAGGTTTTACATTGTTGAGAGACAGACAGAGAGACAGAGCACGAGCAGGGGAGGGGCAGAGAGAGGGACACACACAGAATCTGAAGCAGGCTCCAAGCTTAGCTGTCAGCAGAGTCCAATACAGGGCTTGAACTCACAAACCGTGAGATCATGACATGAGCAAAAGTCAGATGCTTAACCGACTGAGCCACTCAGGCACCCCTCACGGCTTGCTCTTGAGGGGGTCTAACCACAGCAATGTGCAGTGTGTTTTTTCCTTTCTGAAATGATTCTCTATTTCATTTCTTTTCCTATGTTTATTTATTCAGTTATTCATTAAAACTGAATGCCTGCTATGAGTCAGGCATGAGCTGGGGAAGAATATAATACAAAGGTATGTAAAAGCAGATACACCTCAGGTAACATGGGACTTTAAACATAGTGATGAAGATCCACATTAATCAAATAAACCATTTTAGCTGAGCATCATGATATTATGAAAGTCTTTAACGGAAGGATGAGTTGACCATGGTCACAAATCAGGGAAAATATTCTCAAGACAGTATCTCTTTTTCCGAGATCTGAAGGTAGAATGGTATTGAAGAGATTTAGAATGCACTCAGAAGGGGATACTGATTTTCTAGACAACAAAGCATCATCCACAAGTTAAGTGTGTTTGTTTACTATTTTATTTTTATCTCATCTATATATCCATAGATAGATAGATAGATATTTTATATTTATATATATAATGTTTTATATTATAAATATATTATATTTATATATATTATAAATATATTATATATATAATATATATTAATAATATATATATAATTTATAAATTATATAAATATAATATAATTATTATATATTATATTATATATAAATATAATATAATATTATTATTATATTATATATAGTATTTATAGATAATGTTTTATATTATAAATATTATATTTACATATAATGTTTATATTATAAATATTATATATATATATGAGATAGAAAATGCAGAAGTGGGTGAGAAGGGCAGAGGGGGAGAGAGAGAGAGAGAGGGTAAATCCTAAGCAGGCTCCATGCTCAGTGCGGAACCCAGCACAGGGCTCTACCCATGATCTTAGGAACGTGACCTGAGCCTAAATCAAGTCTCAGACACTTAACCAACTGAGCTACCCAGACACCCCTGCTTACTTTAAAGTCAGTAAAATATGCTTAGATGTTTCTGCCTAAACTTGGAGAGCGATGCTCCATTCTTTTGCTATCACCTCTGATACACTTCTGGCTATTTGTCTCATCTGCACAATTGTATGTCTCTCCTCTGATAACCTGCCATTTACAGTCAGTTTTACTACTAGACAACACCTATAACGTTATAGTGAGGCCATCCCAGCTCCATCCGATCCATATCCCTTCACAAGACTTCTAAAGCCCTCAGAGACCTACTTGTGAAGGTCACTGTGGGAGCTGGGATTTCTGTCCTCCTGTCCCAGCTCTGACACAAGCAAGTTATAAGAGCTTGAACAAATTTCCTTACCTTACATGATCTCAGTTTTTTCATTAGATAGTTTTTAGGGATCCTTCTAGCTATAAAATTAGAAAATTCTATTTCCAGCAACTTTCTACATATCCTCTGCATTTGAATCTAGCTACCCTTCTTCCCATTCACAAAGGTACTTTAGTTAAGCCTAACTGAATCTTTTCCCACCGAGTAGCCCATCCAAAGGAGATCTGTTCATTTGCTGCACTCAAACACTGTGCTGTCATTCAAAGCACGGTTCAAAGTCTGCCCTTTTCGGGAATTTCTAAAATGCCGAGAAAACAAGGTTGGCTTGAGAAGTCAGAAAAGAACAATGCTTAGGCGAATCACAAGAGTTGACTCCCCTCACTCAGTATAAGTTTTAAGTCACTTCCTGTGAGTGGACAAATGACTATTTACAAAGCCATTACAGGGGCCATTACAAAGCCATTACAGCACCACTGGGTGGCTCAGTGGGTTAAGCATCTGACTTTGGTTCAGGTCATGATCTCACTGTTTATGGGTTCCAGCCCCGCATTGGGGTCTGTGCTGACAGCTAGCTCAGAGCCTGCAGCCTGCTTCAGATTCTGTCTCCCTCTCTCTCTGGCCCTCCCCTTTTCATGCTGTCTCTCTCTGTCAGAAATAAATAAAATATTTAAAAATTTTTTAAAAAGCTATTACAGGTCTCATTAATTGTCACTATTATTCACAGATATCACTGCAATTACCAGAGTGCTTCTGTGTGCTTTACCTTGGAGTCTTCTTTTTAATTAGTCTTATTGAGTGTAACTAGCTGACCTCCTTGCATAATGGATAAAGGAAAGGAAGTACACAGCAAGGTGATTAAAGCAGGATCTTTGTTGAAAGGAGGGGAAAGGAGTGAATCTATGAGATCAATCAACCACACTTCATCACCAAGCACTGACTGCAACTTTACCTGCACAGAAACCAGGAGAATGACATTGTTACACATGCAAACTAATGACAATTTGATGGACTTCCCCTCCTCCAGGGAGGGAGAGGAAAGACTGTCTTCCAAAGACTGGAAATCAAGAATTAAATTGCCAGCAAAACTCTTATAATTCTGTTATTTAAGCATTTAACCCAATACCCAAGTGAAGCATGATTAATAAGAAATCCACCTATATCAATTTATGTTGACAGAACTCATTGTCAAGTGACACAAGCACATTGCAGATCTTTAATTCATTATTCAGTTTGTTTGTCCTTGTAATTCACTTGAATATAAGGATTGGTAAGTTTATCTATCTCTAGTCATTTCTAACCTATAAAGTAATAATTTTTGCTGTCTTAATATACTGCAACTTGTTCATCAGTTCTTTCACAATCTTAGAAATAAACTATTTTAAAGAAAGATTTGTATTTGCTATATAATACAATGCTTTCTACTTACATCAGTCAATCAAAACTATTATTGAGTTCCTACCATGTTCACTACAGTGTGGTAGCTGCTAAAGTAAAAGCAGAAAAACAACAACAACAAAAGTGTAATTAACTGCTACAGTGAGTATTGTAAAAGGCTATAGACAATAAAGTTTAAAGAAGAAAGAGATGTATGGAGATGAAGGCTGGAGAACAATATTTATGGAAGAAGTAAAGATTGAATGGGACCTAATACTGTATCTTGAGAGATGTATATAAAAGAGAATGATAATCCACACAAAGAAAAACACCAAAAAAAAATAGAGGTAGGAAGGCTTTTGTTATATTTTTAGGTCTGTGAAAACGTTATTTTTAGGTTTATAAAACGTTATATTTTAGGTCTGTGAAACCCTAAAGGGTTCATTTTGAGAAGCGTGAAGAAATGTAGAAGAGAAAAATGTAGAAAAATTGTATATAGGGTTTCAAAAGGAAAGAAAGAATATAAACTTAATATGTGAAAATAATAATTTAGAATCTTGACAAATCTTTCAAGCATCCTCACAGTGATTACCTGCAGTGGGCAAGCCACACATTATCATCAGCCTCATTCAGTAGATGAGGAAACAGCCTCATTATAACTCAGAAGCTAGCTAAGTGGTATCTACCGCTTGTCAAGTTGGTCTTACTTAGGCAGGATCCTTCTATGTGCCTCATAGAGCAGTAACAAGATGAGTGTGTCAGTCAAGGAAAATTAGTCCTCCTGCACGTTCAGGATAGATTGGAGAGATGAGAAGTGAAAGTTGAAGGCAGCTAGAGTCAGACATGGACTTCAGTGTGTTCCTTGACTCAGATGGTGAGAATGGATCAACACTAGTCCAAGAAGTGGGATGAGTCAAAGAAGATTGGTTTGGAAGGGGGATAATGATGAAGCTAATAAAGATTCAAATTTTGGTTAAGAAGATAGATAGACATTAATTAGTAAGGATTGTGTTCATAATCATATTTGAATATTTGAATCTAACACCCAAAAGAAAATAGACATACTATGTGAGAAGGTAAGCTTAAAGACAAGTTAGTGTGGAGGCAGTTGGTGAAGTAAGGAAGTTAAAGAGTTCTTCTAAAGGAATGCAAGAAGCATGGAGGACTTCTCACTGCACTGTCCACTCTACCCCTTACTACCCAAGTCTTCAAGGCTTGGCTTATGAAATACACATGGTGGAATTCCTGACTCACCTGTGTGATTAGAGTTCTATTCTCTTAGTACCCTAAACCCAACGATACCTTTGTAATAGCACTTATAAAGCCATGTGGGACTTACTGACATACTTGTATTTCTCCCTTTGTAAACCCAGCATCTAGATCATTGATGCACAGCAAAGAATTACTAAACATGATAAAAGAAGAGAAACAGGTAAAGGTGGTTGAAGACACAGTAGTTTACTCCCCCTTCTAATCCCAAGTTAAGATCATTCACCTATCTTTGATTTCCTTCAACGTGAAGGCAGACAAGAGAGTTTTGAGGAAAAGCAGAGCATTGTTTGCAAAAGTCATCATGCAGAATGGTGTAGCAAGGTGGCCAGGAAAACATTGCAGCTTTGTTAGGTGATGTTAGACCAACTGAAGTCACAGCTGTGCATTTAGAATGGTTAATACAATCTCTTTTAAGTTTTATTGAGCCTTATTGGAAAGAAGCTAAATGCTGGTTTAGAGCAATAAAACTGCATGTCCCGAATGTTATTAAAAAAAAAAAAGAAAGAAAAGAAAAGAAAAAGAAAACCTGTTTAGAGAAGGAAGTAGTATCTCAAAAAGATAGTTACCTTTGTGAAAATCTGTGAATCTTTTGGGCTGATACAAGTTGACGTGTAAACACAAGAGAAATGAAAATAGAAGCAGAGATAAGATTATTGTGGCAGTGTTTTAGATCATCTGATCCATTCTTGGCACAAAAGTAAGAAGCCATAGGCAACTTCCAGACACTGGGAAATCCTAAGAGTTTATTTAGCTAATAAACATAGTTCCTAACAAGTTCTTGTCTTAGTGAAAAATTCATTTATGAAAGAAAGAAATCCGAAAGTTGGCCGCAGAGGGAGCCCCAGACAGAAACCAGCACTTTCCCCCACCAGCCCGCTGCCGCTGGCCATCCAGCTCCCGGACACGCACTGTCTTTGTCCCTTCCCTGAAAGCAGCGAAGAGCAGCGCTACTGGAACCCCNCGCCCCCAGCCTGCGTCTCCTGCGCCCCTCCCTCCCCATGCCAGGCCTCCCCGCCACACCCAGTAGTTTCTCAGCTAGCACTGGGACCACGACCCCATGATGAAGTTTGGCTCTGAAGAAGGAGCAGGAGCAGCCCCAGAAGGGTAAGGTAAACAGAAACAGTAGAAGATGAGAGCTGTGTAACGAGGGTGTGGTCTCCTCTGGACTCTGTATCCAAATCTCCTTGAAAAGAAACCTCACCCAGCAGCAAGGGAAACATCAAAAAACAAGGATAAGTACACATGGTGGAGAGTCCCAAATACCACTAAGAATAGGGAAACAAAATAACCAAAGTCTCAACAAGAGAGACCAAGAGACACCATTCAAAGAACACTTCCTGAAGAGACAGGCCCTGGACAGTCAAAGAGCCTTCTTTAATACAGCAATACTCTCAGGTGCAGAGTGCATAACAAGCTTTTAAAACTAACAAGAGACAGAAAGCTAGCCAAAATGATGAATCGAAGAACTCTCCTCTAAAGAAATTCCAAGAAGAAATGACAGTTAAAGAACTGCTCAAAACAGATATAAGTAACATAACTGAAAAAGAATTTAGAACATTGTCATAAAATTAATTGCTGGGCTTGAAAAAGGCATGGAAGACATCAGAAAAGCTATTGCTACAAAGACTATGGAGCTTAAAAATAGTTGTGATGAATTAAAAAATGCTATAAATGAATTGCATAAAAAAATGGAGGTGTCCAATGCACGGATTGAAGACTCAGAGAGAAGAATAGGTGAATTAGAAGACACAATTATAGAAAAAAAGTAAGTCAAGAAAAAGAGAGATAAACTGATCCAGAAACATAAAAGGAGAGTTCGAGAGCTTAATGATAACATGAAATGGAATAATATCCACATCATAGGAATTCCAGAAGAGGAAGAGAGAGGGAAAGGCGCTGAAGGAGTCCTTGAACAAATTATAGCGAGAAATTCCCCAATCGGGGGAAAGAAACAGACATTGAAATCCAAGAGGCACAGAGAACTTCCCTCAAACATAACTTGAATCGATCTTCTGCATGACATATCATAGTGAAACTGGCAAAATATAAGGACAAAGAGAGAATTCTGAAAGCAGCTAGGGATAAAAGGTCCCTAACATACAAAGGGAAACCTATCAGAGTGGTTAGAGACCTATCTCCTGAAATTTGGAAGGCCAGAAAGGAATGGCAGGAAATCTTCAATGTGATGAACAGAAAAAATATGTAGCCAAGAATCCTCTAACCAGCAAGCCTATCATTCAGAATAGGAGAGATAACAGTCTTCCCAAATAAACAAAAATTGAAAGAATTCATCACCACTAATCCAGCCCTACAAGAAATCCTGAGGGGGACTCTATGAGGGTAATGTTGTAAGGGACACAAGGTACCAGAGACACCACCACAAGCATGAATCCTACAGAGAACACAATGACTTTCAACCCATATTTCTCCATAATAACCCTGAATATAATGGACTAAATGCTCCAATCAAAAGACATAGGGTAGCAGAATGGATAAAAAAACAAAAAACAAAATAATCTATTTGCTGTCTACAGGAAACTCATTTTAAACTTGAGGACACCTTCAGATTGAAAGTAAGGGGGTGGGGAAATATATATCATGCTCCTGGAAGTCAAAAGAAAGCTGGAGTAGGGCTGAGGGGCAAGATGGCGGAGAAGTAAGGAGCTCCGTACTTG